>NC_058094.1:231015000-231355000 GCF_020171115.1 Neogale vison | reverse complement strand
GTGGACGCGACCCCGCGTCCTCCACAGCGGGTTCTGTCAGAGAGGATGCGGACCCACATCCTGCCCAGCTTGTTCTGTCACTGTGGGAGCAGCCCGCAGCCTCCGGAAGCCTCCACAGCGGGTCCTGTCAGCGTGGACACGGCGCCGCGTCCTCCACAGGGTTCCTGTCAGCGTGGACGCGGCCCCGCGTCCTCCACAGGGGTCCTGTCAGCGTGGACGCGGCCCCGCGTCCTCCACAGGGGTCCTGTCAGCGTGGACGCGGCCCCGGATCCTCCACAGCGGGTCTTGTCAGCGTGGAAGCGGCACTGCGTCCTCCACAGCGGGTCCTGTCAGTGAGGATGCGGACCCACGTCCTGCCCAGCTTGTTCTGTCACTGTGGGAGCAGCCCGCAGCCTCCGGAAGACTCCACAGCGGGTCCGGTCAGCGTGGACGCGGCCCCGCGTCCTCCACAGGGGTCCTGTCAGCGTGGACACGGCCCCGCGTCCTCCACAGGGCTCCTGTCAGCGTGGACGCGGCCCCGCGTCCTCCACGGGGTCCTGTCAGCGTGGACGTGGCCCTGCGTCCTCCGCAGCGGGTCCTGTCAGCGGAGACGCGGCCCCACATCATCCACAGCGGGTCCTGTCAGTGAGGATGCAGACCCACCTCCTGCCCAGCTTGTTCTGTCACTGTAGGAACAGCCGGCAGCCTCCGGAAGCCTCCACAGCGGGTCCGGTCAGCGTGGACGCGGCCCCGCGTCCTCCACAGGGGTCCTGTCAGCGTGGACGCGGCCCCGCGTCCTCCACAGGGGTCCTGTCAGCGTGGACGCGGCCCCGGGTACTCCACAGCGGGTCTTGTCAGCCAGGACGCGGCCCCGCGTCCTCCACAGCGGGTCCTGTCAGCGTGGACACGGGACCTGTCAGCGTGGACGCGGCCCCGCGTACTCCACAGCGGGTCTTGTCCGCGTGCACGCGGCCCCGCGTCCTCCACAGGGTCCTGTCAGGATGGACGCGGCTCCGCGTCCTCCACAGGGGTCCTGTCAGCGTGGATGTGGCCCCGCGTCCTCCGCAGCGGGTCCTGTCAGCGGAGACGCGGCCCCACATCCTCCACAGCGGGTCCTGTCAGTGAGGATGCGGACCCACACCTGCCCAGCTTGTTCTGTCACTGTGGGAGCAGCCCGCCGCCTCCGGAAGCCTCCACAGCGGGTCCGGTCAGCGTGGTCGTGGCCCTGCGTCCTCCACAGGGGTCCTGTCAGCGTGGACGCGGCCCCTCGTCCTCCACAGGGGTCCTGTCAGCGTGGACGCGGCCCCGGGTACTCCACAGCGGGTCTTGTCAGCCAGGACGCGGCCCCGCGTCCTCCACAGCGGGTCCTGTCAGCGTGGACACGGGACCTGTCAGCGTGGACGCGGCCCCGCGTACTCCACAGCGGGTCTTGTCCGCGTGCACGCGGCCCCGCGTCCTCCACAGGGTCCTGTCAGGATGGACGCGGCTCCGCGTCCTCCACAGGGGTCCTGTCAGCGTGGATGTGGCCCCGCGTCCTCCGCAGCGGGTCCTGTCAGCGGAGACGCGGCCCCACATCCTCCACAGCGGGTCCTGTCAGTGAGGATGCGGACCCACATCCTGCCCCGCTTGTTCTGTCACTGTGGGAGCAGCCCGCAGACTCCGGAAGCCTCCACAGCGGGTCCTGTCCGCGTGGACGCGGCCCGCGTCTTCCACAGGGGTCCTGTCAGCGTGGACGCGGCCCCGGGTCCTCGACAGGGGTCCTGTCAGCGTGGACGCGGCCCCGCGTCCTCCACAGGGGTCCTGTCAGCGTGGACGCGGCCCCGCGTCCTCCACAGGGGTTCTGTCAGCGTGGAGGCGGCCCCGGGTTCCACAGTGGGTCTTGTCAGCGTGGAAGCGGCCCCGCGTCCTCCACAGCAGGTCCTGTCAGTGAGGATGCGGACCCACGTCCTGCCCAGCTTGTTCTGTCACTGTCGGAGCAGCCCGCAGCCTCCAGAGGCCTCCACAGCGGGTCCTGTCAGCATGGACGCGGCCCCGCGTCCTCCATAGGAGTCCTGTCAGCATGCACGCGGCCCCGCATCCTCCTCAGGGGTTCTGTCAGCGTGGACGCGGCCCCGGGTCCTCCACAGCGGGTATTGTCAGCGTGGACGCGGCCCGGCGTCCTCCACAGCGGGTCCTGACAGCGTGGACGCGGCCCCGCGTCATGCACAGGGGTCCTGTCAGCGTGGACGCGGCCCCGGGTCCTCGACAGGGGTCCTGTCAGCGTGGACGCGGCCCCGTGTCCTCCACAGGGGTCCTCTCAGCGTGGACGCGGCCCCGCGTCCTCCACAGGGGTCCTGTCAGCATGGAGGCGGCCCCGGTCCTCCAAAGCGTGTCTTGTCAGCGAGAACGCGGCCCCGCGTCCTCCAAAGCTGGTCCTGTCAGCGTGGAAGCGGCCCCGCGTCCTCCACAGCGGGTCCTGTCAGTGAGGATGCGGACCCACGTCCTGCCCATCTTGTTCTGTCACTGTGGGAGCAGCCCGCAGCCTCCAGAAGCCTCCACAGCGGATCCTGTCAGCGTGGACGCGGCCACGCGTCCTCCACAGAGGGTCTTGTCAGCTTGGACGTGGCCCCGCGTCCTCCCCAGCGGGTGCTGTCAGGGTGGACGCGGGTCCTGTCAGCGTGGACGCGGCCCCGCGTCCTCCACAACGTGTCTTGTCATCGTGGACGCGGCCCCGCGTCCTCCACAGGGGTCCTGTCAGCGTGGACGCGGCCCCGCATCCTCCACAGGGGTCCTGTCAGCGTGGACGCGGCCACGCGTCCTCCACAGGGGTCCTGTCAGCGTGGACGCGGCCCCGGGTCCTCCACAGCGGGTCTTGTCAGCGTGGACGCGGCCCCGCGTCCTCCAGAGCGGGTCCTGTCAGCGTGGACGCGGCCCCGGGTCCTCCACAGCGGGTCCTGTCAGTGAGGATGCGGACCCACATCCTGCCCAGCTTGTTCTGTCACTGTGGGAGCAGCCCGCAGCCTCCCGAAGCCTCCACAGCGGGTCCTGTTAGCGTGGACGCTGCCCCGCGTCATCCACAGCGGTCCGTTCAGCGTGGACGCGACCCCGCGTCCTCTGCAGCGGGTCCTGTAAGTGAGGATGCGGACCCACATCCTGCCCAGCTTGTTCTGTCACTGTGGGAGCAGCCCGCCACCTCCAGAAGCCTCCACAGCGGGTCCTGTCAGCGTGGACGCGGCCCCGCGTCCTCCACAGGGGTCTTGTCAGCGTGGACGCCTCCCCGCGTCCTCCACAGGGGTTCTGTCAACGTGGACACGGCCCCGCGTCCTCCACAAGGGTCCTGTCAGCGTGTACGCGGCCCCGCATCCTCCACAGGGGTCCTGTCAGCGTGGACGCGGCCCCGGGTCCTCCACAGTGGATTTTGTCAGCGTGGACGTGGCCCCGCGTCCTCCACAGCAGGTCCTGTCAGTGAGGATGCGGACCCACGTCCTGCCCAGCTTGTTCTGTCACTGTGGCAGCAGCCCGCAGCCTCCAGAGGCCTCCACAGCGGGTCCTGTCAGCGTGGACGCGGCCCCGCGTCCTCCCCAGCGGTTCCTGTCAGCGTGGACGCGGCCCCGCATCCTCCACAGGGGTCCTGTCAGCGTGGACGTGGCCCCGCGTCCTCCACAGGGGTTCTCTCTGTGTGGAGGCAGCACGGGTCCTCCACAGCGGGTCTTGTCAGCGTGGATGCGGCCCGGCGTCCTCACAGCGGGTCCTGTCAGCGTGGACGCGGCCACGCGTCCTCCACAGAGGGTCTTGTCAGCTTGGACGTGGCCCCGCATACTCCACAGAGGGTCCTGTCAGCGTGGACGCAGGTCCTGTCAGCGTGGACGCGACCCGCGTCCTCCACAGCGGGTCTTGTCAGCGTGGACGTGGCCCCGCGTCCTCCACAGGGGTCCTGTCAGCGTGGACGCGGCCCCACATCCTCCACAGCGGGTCCTGTCAGTGAGGATGCGGACCCACATCCTGCCCAGCTTGTTCTGTCACTGTGGGAGCAGCCCGCAGCCTCCAGAAGCCTCCACAGCGGGTCTTGTCACCGTGGACGCGGCCCCGCATCCTCCACAGCGGGTCCTGTCAGTGAGGATGCGGACCCACATCCTGCCCAGCTTGTTCTGTCACTGTGGGAGCAGCCCGCATCCTCCGGAAGCCTCCACAGCGGGTCCTGTCAGCGTGGACGCGGCCCCGCGTCCTCCACAGGGGTCCTGTCAGCGTGGACGCGGCCCCTCGTCCTCCACAGGGGTCCTGTCAGCGTGGACGCGGCCCCGCATCCTCCACAGGGGTCCTGTCAGCGTGGACGCGGCCCCGCGTCCACCACAGCGGGTCCTGTCAGCGTGGACGCGGCCACGCGTCCTCCACAGGGGTCCGGTCAGCGTGGACGCGGCCCCGGGTCCTCCACAACGGGTCTTGTCTGCGTGGAAACGGCCCCGCGTCCTCCACAGAGGGTCTTGTCAGCGTGGACGCGGCCCCGCGTTCTCCACAGCGGGTCCTGTCAGTGAGGATGTGGACCCACATCCTGCCCAGCTTGTTCTGTCACTGTGGGAGCAGCCCGCAGCCTCCGGAAGCCTCCACAGCGGGTCCTGTCAGCGTGGACGCGGCCCCGCGTCCTCCACAGGGGTCCTGTCAGCGTGGACACGGCCCCTCGTCCTCCACAGGGGTCCTGTCAGGGTGGACGCGGCCCCGCGTCTTCCACAGGGGTCCTGTCAGCGTGGACGCGACCCCGCGTCCTCCACAATGGGTTCTGTCAGAGAGGATGCGGACCCACATCCTGCCCAGCTTGTTCTGTCACTGTGGGAGCAGCCCGCAGCCTCCGGAAGCCTCCACAGCGGGTCCTGTCAGCGTGGACACGGCGCCGCGTCCTCCACAGGGTTCCTGTCAGCGTGGACGCGGCCCCGCGTCCTCCACAGGGGTCCTTTCAGCGTGGACGCGGCCCCGCGTCCTCCACAGGGCTCCTGTCAGCGTGGACGCGGCCCCGGATCCTCCACAGCGGGTCTTGTCAGCGTGGAAGCGGCACTGCGTCCTCCACAGCAGGTCCTGTCAGTGAGGATGCGGACCCACGTCCTGCCCAGATTGTTCTGTCACTGTGGGAGCAGCCCGCAGCCTCCGGAAGACTCCACAGCGGGTCCGGTCAGCGTGGACGCGGCCCCGCGTCCTCCACAGGGGTCCTGTCAGCGTGGACGCGGCCCCGCGTCCTCCACAGGGCTCCTGTCAGCGTGGACGCGGCCCCGCGTCCTCCACAGGGGTCCTGTCAGCGTGGACGTGGCCCTGCGTCCTCCGCAGCGGGTCCTGTCAGCGGAGACGCGGCCCCACATCATCCACAGCGGGTCCTGTCAGTGAGGATGCAGACCCACCTCCTGCCCAGCTTGTTCTGTCACTGTAGGAACAGCCGGCAGCCTCCGGAAGCCTCCACAGCGGGTCCTGTCCACGTGGACGCGGCCCCGCGTCCTCCACAGGGGTCCTGTCAGCGTGGACGCGGCCCCGCGTCCTCCACAGGGGTCCTGTCAGCGTGGACGCGGCCCCGCGTCCTCCGCAGCGGGTCCTGTCAGTGAGGATGCGGACCCACACCTGCCCAGCTTGTTCTGTCACTGTGGGAGCAGCCCGCCGCCTCCGGAAGCCTCCACAGCGGGTCCGGTCAGCGTGGTCGTGGCCCTGCGTCCTCCACAGGGGTCCTGTCAGCGTGGACGCGGCCCCTCGTCCTCCACAGGGGTCCTGTCAGCGTGGACGCGGCCCCGGGTCCTCCACAGCGGGTCTTGTCAGCCAGGACGCGGCCCCGCGTCCTCCACAGCAGGTCCTGTCAGTGAGGATGCGGACCCACATCCTGCCCAGCTTGTTCTGTCACCGTGGGAGCAGCCCGCAGCCTCCGGAAGCCTCCACAGCGGGTCCTGTCAGCGTGGACGCGGCCCCGCGTCCTCCACAGCGGGTCCTGTCAGCGTGGACGCGGTCCCGTTTCCTCCACAGGAGTCCTGTCAGCATGCACGCGGCCCCGCATCCTCCTCAGGGGTTCTGTCAGCGTGGACGCGGCCCCGGGTCCTCCACAGCGGGTATTGTCAGCGTGGACGCGGCCCGGCGTCCTCCACAGAGGGTCCTGTCAGCGTGGACGCAGCCCCGCGTCCTCCACAGGAGTCCTGTCAGCGTGCACGCGGCCCCGCGTCCTCCTCAGGGGTTCTGTCAGCGTGGACGCGGCCCCAGGTCCTCCACAGCGGGTATTGTCAGCGTGGACGCGGCCCGGCGTCCTACATAGCGGGTCCTGTCAGCGTGGACGCGGGTCCTGTCAGCGTGGACGCGGCCCCGCGTACTATACAGTGGGTCTTGTCAGTGTGCACCCCGCCCCGCATCCTCCACAGGGGTCCTGTCAGCATGGACGCGGCCCCGCGTCCTCCACAGGGGTCCAGTCAGCGTGGACGCGGCCCCGATTCCTCCACAGGGGTCCTGTCAGCGTGGACGCGGCCCCGCGTCCTCCACAGGGTCCTGTCAAGGTGAACGCGGCCCCGCGTCCTCCACAGCGGGTCTGTCAGCGTGGACGCGGCCCCGAGTCCTCCACAGCGGGTCCTGTCAGTGAGGATGCAAACCCACGTCCTGCCCAGCTTGTTCTGTCACTGTGGGAGCAGCCCGCAGCCTCCAGAAGCCTCCACAGCGGGTCCTGTCAGCGTGGACGCGGCCCCGCGTCTTCCACAGTGGTCCTGTCAACGTGGACGCGACCCCGCGTCCTCCACAGCGGGTCCTGTCAGAGAGGATGCGGACCCACATCCTGCCCAGCTTGTTCTGTCACTGTGGGAACAGCACGCAGCCTCCGGAAGCCTCCACAGCGGGTCCTGTCAGCGTGGACGCGGTGCAGCGTCCTCCACAGGGGTCCTGTCAGCGTGGACGCGGCCCCGCGTCATCCACAGGGGTCCTGTCAGCGTGGACGCGGCCCCGCGTCCTCCACAGGGGTCCTGTCAGCGTGGACGCGGCCCCGGGTCCTCCTCAGCGGGTCTTGTCAGCGTGGAAGCGGCACTGCGTCCTCCACAGTGGGTTCTGTCAGTGAGGATGCGGACCCACGTCCTGCCCAGCTTGTTCTGTCACTGTGGGAGCAGCCCGCAGCCTCCAGAAGACTCCACAGCGGGTCCTGTCAGTGTGGACGCGGCCCCGCGTCCTCCACAGGGGTCCTGTCAGCGTGGACGTGGCCCCGCGTCCTCCGCAGCGGGTCCTGTCAGCGGAGACGCGGCCCCACATCATCCACAGCGGGTCCTGTCAGTGAGGATGCAGACCCACATCCTGCCCAGCTTGTTCTGTCACTGTGGGAACAGCCGGCAGCCTCCGGAAGCCTCCACAGCGGGTCCTGTCCGCGTGGACGCGGCCCCGCGTCCTCCACAGGGGTCCTGTCAGCGTGGACGGGGCCCCGCGTCCTCCACAGGGGTCCTGTCAGCGTGGACGCGGCCCCGCGTCCTCCACAGGGTTCCTGTCAGCGTGGACGCGGCCCCGCGTCCTCCACAGCAGGTCCTGTCAGTGAGGATGCGGACCCACACCTGCCCAGTTTGTTCTGTCACTGTGGGAGCAGCCCGCCGCCTCCAGAAGCCTCCACAGCGGGTCCTGTCAGCGTGGACGCGGCCCCGCGTCCTCCATAGGGGTCCTGTCAGCGTGGACGCCTCCCCGCGTCCTCCACAGGGGTTCTGTCAACGTGGACGTGGCCCCGCGTCCTCCACAGGGGTCCTGTCAGCGTGGACGCGGCCCCGCATCCTCCACAGGGGTCCTGTCAGCGTGGACGTGGCCCCGGGTCCTCCACAGTGGATTTTGTCAGCGTGGACGTGGCCCCGCGTCCTCCACAGCAGGTCCTGTCAGTGAGGATGCGGACCCTCGTCCTGCCCAGCTTGTTCTGTCACTATGGGAGCAGCCCGCAGCCTCCAGAGGCCTCCACAGCGGGTCCTGTCAGCGTGGACGCGGCCCCGCGTCCTCCACAGGGGTCCTGTCAGCGTGGACGCGGCCCCGCGTCCTCCACAGCGGGTCTTGTCAGCGTGGACGCGGCCCCGCGTCCTCCACAGGGGTCCTGTCAGCGTGGACGCGGCCCCGCGTCCTCCACAGAGGGTCTTGTCAGCGTGGACGCGGCCCCGCGTCCTCCACAGCGGGTCCTGTCAGCGTGGACGCGGGTCCTGTCAGCGTGGACGCGGCCCCGCGTCCTCCAGAGCGGGTCTTGGCAGCGTGGACGCGGCCCCGCGTCCTCCACTGGGGTCCTGTCAGCGTGGACGCGGCCCCGCGTCCTCCACAGCGGGTCCTGTCAGCGTGGACGCGGCCCCGCGTCCTCCACAGGGGTCCTGTCAGCGTGGACGTGGCCCCGCGTACTCCACAGGGGTCCTGTCAGCGGGGACGCGGCCCCACATCCTCCACAGCGGGTCCTGTCAGTGAGGATGCGGACCCACATCCTGCCCAGCTTGTTCTGTCACTGTGGGAACAGCCCGCAGCCTCCAGAAGCCTCCACAGCGGGACCTGAGGAGGCCGGCCCCTGTTCCAGCTGGGGCTGCGTGGGCCGGGCTCTGGTCGGATCTGCGGTCCCGCGCCCTCTGCAGGCGGTGGAGGGCAGTGCAGGACTCTGGAGCTCACCCTTCAAAGGAAGCACCTGCTCCCTCCCGGGGTCCCGCTGAAGCCGCTTCATTCTGGAAACTGCAGCCATATGGAACCCAATAAGCGCCGACTTCTCCAAAAATACCTAAGGAACAATGAATTGGAGACAGTGTAGAATGACAACAGTCCCTGACCCAAACGGTGGCACCGATCATGACCCTGGCCCTGATCAGACCCACACTCTGACCTTAACTTGCTCTCAATCCTGGCTCCGACCCCAGACCAAGATCTTAACCTTACCCCCAACCCAAACAGTGTTCACAAGAACCAAAAGGTAGAAACTGCGAATATCCACCAATGGTGAATGCATAAATGAATTGTGGTGAAGAGTTTGGGACTGGTCAGGTTCCAGTCAGAGTTCTAGATCAGGTTAGGATCAGGGTGAGGGTGAGGGTTTTGAGTGAGGGTGAGGATAATGGTTGTCTTAGAGTTTAGTGCTTTAGGCTTATGATTAAGGGTTTAAGACTTATGGCTTAGGGGATAAAGTTCAAGGTCAAATTTGGGGTTTGGGGTTCAAGGCTCATGACTCAGAGTTCTGACTCAGGGTTTGGGTTCGTGGTTCAAGGCTTGGATTCAAGACTTGGGTTCAGAGTTCAGGCGTGGGGTTCAATTTCAGGTTTGGGATTCAAGGTTCCAGTCCCAGCTTTAAGGTCAGGTTAGGTTCCAGGGTTAAAGTGAGGTTTAGGGATTACACATTTTCTTCAGTTGTCATCGTGGTCACAAAATTTCTATCTGACATTTCTAAATCGGAAATCTATTTCATCTGGGTGTCAAGAGCTGTTTTAGAATTTAGGATCCCAATAGCTCCCTATGAACAACATTCTGGTCCTAGAGTCTCCCAGTCACCCAGAAGCAGCTTTTTCTTGGATCAAACATACCCTTGGCAGAGAAGGGTGAGCTGGGGCCAAAGCTGGGATGATTTCACAACGGTAGAGGCACGAAACCAAATATGGTGGAAATGTTCATGGAAAATGAAACAGGAGACAAATAATTTGTTGACTCCTGATTCTTCCACAATAGCAAAGACCAAGTTCCCAAAAGAATCTGATAAGATTCCTTAGGAAGGACTATGGTACTCATTACCAGTACCAAAATAAGACACCATCTTCTGATTTAAAATAAGAATCACAGCAGAATACTTCATACTTTGTGTCAAAAATAAAATTTCATTATTTGGCTGTTCCAATGTACAATTTGTGGAAGCACTGACAACATTTTCCATGCTCAAATCCTCATCAACACACATGTAAAAGGCAAGCAATGTTGTAATGCACTGCTCAAGTGCAAGGAGGGCTAATAGAAGTTTCAAATATGAAACTCAGAAAAAACATCCTTTAAGGGCACTTAATGAGAACCCCTAACCAAAATGTAACATCTCATCCTATGGAATTCACCCATAAAAATCCAAAATAACAATAGCCTGCTGACCACTGTCACCACCTCACCATTGAACTCTAGGCTTGTAATACACACTCCAACCGCTAGAGACACACTTCTCAGCAGCAGAAGGGGACTTACCCACTCCCGGTGGACCAACTCTTACAGTGATGCCAAAAAATCTCACTCCTTGGAAATCCCAGCCATTAGGACAAAGTCACAAAACCACACCCAGAACTCAATAAAGAACAGACATCTCATGAAGCGGATGCTGCAGATCACCACCACTCCCACGAGGTAGCTCTACAGTGGACTCCAGGTCTGTCCCCTTCCCGGGATCACACGGGGCACTGCATTCTTCCAAGACTCCATTCTCAGAACAAAACCATGAACAGTCCTCGTCAGTCCTGGTGTGCAGGCTCACAGTGAGGCCTGTGAAAGCCGGACACCTTGAGAGCACTCAGCCTCTCACGCCTATCCTAGCAGATAGAGGGCGCTGCTCTCCCCAACTTCCACACCAGCTAGAGAATGCTTGGAACAAGTCTTGCCATACTCCATGCAAAGTCCTATTCGTCATCTGCAAAATGATGGAGAGTGAAACACCACGGATTCCCTGCACCTTCCTGAACCTAGGCAAACTGGAGGTACAGCTTGACCAGATCTATTATCTCTAATCACCTACACACACACACCCTTCCCTTGTGCACTCCAGACCCATTTCCATCCACTTTGCTCATTCTCAGCCATCGTCTCAGTAGCGCTGAGGTGCTGGGACTCAGGTGCTAGGTGCTTAGCCAGCACCTTGGACTCACTTACTATTAGAAATTAATATTCCTTTTATTATCAGTTGTGTCCCAGAAGATCTTGCCACCATGGCCATTAGAAAAGTCATTACAACAGAGACCCATTGGGAGAAGGAGAGGAGAAATGAACGGGGGGAAATAGGAGGGGGAAACGAACCATGACAGACTGGACTCTGAGAGTTTTAGAGGGGAGGGATGTGGGGTTTGGGTGAGACTGGTGGTGGGTATTAAGGAGGGTACGTATTGCATGGAGCAGTAGGTGTGGTACATAAACAATGAATCTTGGAACACTGAAAAAACTAAATTAAATTAAAAAAAAAAAGAGGTCCTAACAACCCGTGCCAACCTCCATGGCTCCATTCCATGGCTCCAGGAATTGGCTCATCCATGGCCATGTGACCTGGTTCCTGCCGATGAGGTGGGAAAAACCTTGGGTCTCAGCCTGCAGAGCCAAGGATGGGGTGGACAACCCAGGCCAGGAGCTTTTCCCTCATGGCTGCAGAAGTGGCCTAGGGCAGGCCCCTTCCAGTGCCACAGAGGGCCCAGGAAGCCAGGTGCTTCATAACATTGCTAAGGGCTGATTCAGACTCCTCCTGAAGCCCACACATGCTAGATCCTCCTCTAACTCAGGACAGCCCTAACTGCACTCGTGATCTTGGCCTGAACAAGATGACCATGTGTGTGGCGTATAACCCACAAGACATATCTGCCCGGCAATGGGGACATACTCAGCCAAACAATACCCACATGGATTTCAGCCACAGACAAACATCTTGTGGGAAGCTTGAGGCCTCGAGAGAAAGGCGGGGGAATTCATAGATCCCAGTGTCCTCCCACTCTGCCAGTGGAAAGGAAGAGCCCTCTCCCCCATCATCCATCCTGTTGTAGATCTGGGGTGTGGGAAAGTGCCACCCATGGGCCAAATGGGGCCTCCCCCCCTGTATTCTCTCAATCCAGTGTGGCTGGAACATTAGTTATGGACGGTCTGTGGCTGCTTTCAAGCCACAGTGCAAGAGTGGAATCATTGCCAGAGATACCACATGGACTACAACACCTAACAGAGGATCCTTACAGAAGACTTTCCAGAAAGCTCTGTGCCAATCCCTGGTCTCAAAGATCCTAGGGTCATGTCCCTTCTTTGAGTAGAACATAGTGCCTTCTGGGTCAAATCTAATTGCTTCACCCCCACAGGCAAGGACTTCCATCCCTTTATCCAGAACGGCATCTCCATTCTCCTCTACTGACACCTGGAATGGCATGGCTACAGGTCTGCAGCCCAACAGGACTTCACTGTCGTTCCCATGGTAGGCATGCTCAGAAACGGAGGTGTAAGTGTGAACTTGCGAGGGTGAGCGTGTTTCCTCTTTGGTAGCCACAGTGTGTAAGAAGACTACAATACAGGAACATGATTTCTGTCCCCCAGGAAGGGTCATGCAATGTGGTTCCTGAATGATCTCAGAAGGAATTCACCTTCATAGAACAAACTTCATCTGGGAGGATTCCCAAATCCCTTGTCCTGGTCACTAGGTTCCATCCAAGGCTGGGCGCACACAGAGGGACACATACTCCCCCTGCCCATCACGGTTTTGAAGGATGCCTGCTGTTCCGGGACAAAAGATCCTGAAACCATTCATGGGCCTGTCATCCAACCTGGCATCTGTGCGAGAGATGTACTCCAAGCAGGAAGGACAGGCCGAGAGACAACAACTGACAGCCTTGTGTGACAAGTGCCATGACAGGAGACACTCAGGAGGACCGGGGCTGTGCAGGGTTGGCCAGACCTGGGGGCAGGGGGACCAGGAACACTCCAGGAGGATGGTCACAGCTGTCACTATGGGGGATTCTTGGGAGGACTGGGGGTGTGCAGGGTTGGCCAGAGCAGGGGACAGGGGGACCGGGAATGCTCCAGGAGGATGGTCACAGCTGGGTCCTTGTGTGGTTACACATGTCAGTGTGACTTGACATTGAACTGACCAGAAATGACAGGGTTGGGGTGTGAGGTGCCATTGAAGAGTTGAACAGGCACCAGGAAACAGCCACTGTTGTCCAGTCCCAAGACATTCAGTCAGCACCTTGCGATCACCCAGGTCTGCTTGCCCTCTGCTCCCCCTGAACCACCATCCACCACAACAGCTCTGGGCAAAACTGTCACCAACTCCCTCCCATGCCCCACCCTCTGCCTTACCCACCTCAGGCTTGGGCAGACCACAACCACCAGGGAAGCCCACCATCCTTGCAGCGATAGACCAAAGGCCATAAGCCCCATCCAGCTGACCAGACCTCTGGGGCTCCATACACACACCTGACTGTAGTGATGGAAAGTCAGCTGGAATCTGAGGTATAGTTTCTGCTCATCTCACCTTCACTGAGAAGAAAAGGGTTCTACCTACAAAACGCACTTGACATTTACACTCTTTAAAAACCATGTTCTCTTAGGGATTTTTATGCCAAACTGTCTTCTGCAAGGCAAAAGTTCGGTCACGAGAATTCTTTCAGTACAATTTCATGTCACATGCGTCCATGAGTCCCTAAAGCTGATTGTGCACAACATGAAGTACATAGTTGGCCATTGCTTTCAAAGCTGAGGTGTGGGGGGCAGAGCACACTGGCTATTTCATGCTCTGCTTTCAGAGTATGATGACGTTCCCCACCTTCATCTCTGACCCAAGCACAGGGAACAAAGGCAACACAGATCTACACTTCGAATTGTCCACAGAAATCTGCAAACCCAAGTTCTCATGGGAGCTACAGGTTCTGGACCACGGTGACAGAAAGGGGAGGCCAATAGCAAGGAACCAAAAAAACACATCACGTGCATGTGAGCAGGCCCACTTCTCTACATGTCGGAAGCAAGCCGTGCCTGACAGGCGGGAGTCCCACGTGCACCCGGTCCATCCGCTTGCGGCCCTTGAGCAGAGCAGAGGACGGGCTGAGCTGGGTGTGGGTGTCGGGGAAGATGGCCAGCGGGCCACAGATGCTACCTGCCGAGGACTGTAGGACAAGCTCCTATCCTCACCTACAATTAAACAATAATTACGTTTAGTTACTTGTTTCCTGGAACAGAGAATGTGCTCAGTGCTTTGATGACTATATCCTCTCCCTTTTTTTTAAGACTTTATTTATTTTTATTTGAGAGAGAGCATGAGAGGGAAGAAGACCAGAGGGAGAAGCAGCCTCCCCATGGAGCTGGGAGCCCGATGCAGGACTCAGTCCTGGGACTCCGGGATGATGACCAGAGCGAAGGCAGTTGCTTAACCAACTGAGCCACCCAGGTGTCTCCCATTTTACTTTTTTGAAATACATTTTGTAGAAGTATGATTGACAAACAAAATCTGTCCGTAGTTAATGTGTAACTTGACCTGTACCCTAATCCTAACATCTAGTTTAAATATACTTAATTTGGAATATCGGTCCTAAATTAGAGGATGGTTTTTAGGAGCTAGGGAAATCAGGGACCAACCCTCTTCTGTCTTATTCTCCCTTTAAGGTGGTAAATCGGAACGCATTCGGACACATGCTATCTGCAGAGTGGCCACACGGGGGCAACAGTGAGTAAACATTAGTGCAAACCCCACTACAAAGCCAATTCTCCCTTCATCCTGTAAAACCTTGTTCATTCAATGTTTACAGATCATTTTATAGACTATTAAAAGTATGATTTTGTCTAATATTTAAAAAAGCCAAACCAATTCTTTCAAGCTGTTCAGAATAGAAGATGTTTTCTAAAACCTCGGAGTTGGCGAGCAGATGAAGGCCCAGGAACCTGGGAAAAGACTATTACTGTTGAATCTCTTCAGGTCTACTTAGGACACCAGGAGGACTTCTACTCCACTTCCTTGCAGGAAGAATCTGGGTCTACTCACAGCACTGAATCCACACAAATGAGTGCAGCTCAGAGGAAAACAAAGGAGAATCTACAGCCTCCAGAAGCAGAGAAAGAGCTACACCCAGGAACCAAGAAGACAGACCAGGAAGGCTCTGCTCAGGCCAGTTTGCATTTCTGTAGATCCTCTGGAGCTAGAATGGGCCCTGTGTCCCGGGGGGTCATGGGTCAGGCCCAGCGCACACCGTGATGCTGCACTGTTGGAACCCGTGATGAGCCTCCTGGTACCTTCCACCACCCTACCCTCTACTCCCTGAGAACTCCAGCCTGCTTCCTGGAACTCCCATTCCCCTTTCTGACCCCATCACTCACTTTTCCAACCACTGCCGTCATGTAGAGTACATTCTGCCACTTAAATGTTTTTTGTCATGTTTTCTGTGAAATGAGACCTTGCATCATCTACCCTGGTGGAGAATCCCTTGTCACGTTGCCTGACTTCGCTGTGCCCTCACAGTGTCATGGGGCTAGTGTCCTGGGCAAGGTCCTCACTAAACCAGCCCAGCGGTTGCAGTGAAGGCCTGACCCAAGCGCTGCTATTTTTGTGCAAGTAAGGCAGCACAACCAAAACCTTGGTTTGGGTTTGGAATTGCTCATGGCCCCTCAGCCACATCAGAATGACCTGTGGGTACAATCCCTAAGAGTCCAGTGTTGCCCTGGGTAATTTCCATGGAACAGCCATTGTGTCCAATGGGGGAACTGCATAGGAGCAGGGATGATGGTGTTGGGTCCGTTATCAAAGGAATGAGACTGAGACAAAGTTACACAAAGCCCTATTCTATGCTAAGCATTAAAAGTTAGACTGACCAACCAGGGGAACAAGGCTGAGACAAAGTGAAAGTTATGTAAAGCTTTATTCTATGCCAAGCATTAGAAGTCAGACTTACTGGCCAGGGCTGCCTCCAAAGATAGCGACCCTCCTTTGGTCTTACAGGCTAGTTTTATAGGGCACAACCGCAGACCTCTATGTATGTAGGTTTGGCTGATTGGATGTCTCCTACCTGTGTGTTTTAGTAACGGTTACCTGGAACCAATACTAGTGACTCAGCTGAGGCATTTATTAAACAAAATGGCCTTGTTTTAGGTGTGTGTTTTAGCAACAGTTACCTGGAATTGATATCAGTAACTGCTGAGGCATTTATTAAACAACAAAATTTCTACCTTGGCAACATAGAGTCACTATGGCTAAGTAGGCCCAGGCAGGCCGTAGGGGTTTACTGCTTTTAATGTGGAATTGGCCCCAACAATGGCACTCAGAACTCCTGAGATAGAAGCCACCTTGGAGACTGCCCAGAACTTCCTCGGAATTCATTCCATCATCTTGCATGAATCAATTCATCTAAAAACCTTTCCTCATTTTAGAAAGCATGAGCCTCAAACGCCAATGAAGTGACTCTCCTAGGTGGTACTGGCAACCAGTGAAAGAGCCAGACTGAGATGGGAGAGGGACTCCAGCAGGGTCCCACAAAGCGGCTTCAGCTAGAGCCACAATCACCCATTGATCTTTCCTGGACTCCCAGACTCTCATGGGACTCTTTTTGGGGCCTATTCTGGGAACAGAGGTCATGCCAGAGCCCCCAGAAACCTCTGACACTGGTTATAACGAGACTGGGGGATGTCAATGGAGTCCCAAGCCATGGGCCATCTCAGTTTGTCTGCAAAGATATGGTTGATGGGAAACCCACATGCTGACAAAAGGTAGAGGAGGATGGAAAAAGCTTGGGAAATAGGGGGTGCACTCGTCACGTGAGGCCCCAGATGACATGGTGGTGTCCAGCAGGACAAGCCCTCCAAATGCCCACCAGTTCCTTCAAAGAACTCACCCCTAAGGTTTGAAGCTGAGCTTCCTACATGGGTCATAAGTTCTCCGGCTAGCTCAGGGAAGGATGAAACAAGACATAAGAAAGCCACAGCCTTGACAGACATATATTCATGAAGCAATAGCTTTCTCCAAATCTATTCTGAAATGGTAAAAAAAAAATTCACTGATAAAACAATATTTTTAATAAAAAAGAAAATCATACATATCACAGAGTAAAGCTCATGCACTTAATACTTATTGAGACCTACTTTGTGCAAATGTATTGCCCTGGTCCTACCTGGAATCTTGCAAATCACATGGGGTATAATCAATGGGTCAACAGTAAGAAGAATGCTGGCTCAAAAGAGAACGGTGTGGACTAAGGGGGCCTTCATATTCAGAGAGGCCCACTAGGAAACCCCTCGGAAAAGGTGGCATTGGAGCCAAACCAGAATGAAAGGGGAAGCAAGTCCACCTGTGAGAAGTGCAACACAGAAAGTACATTTCTTATTAACTGTAAAGATAAAACACATGTTGAGATTTTTCACTTAGATGTTGCTTTAGGACCTTTGGTTCTTCTCCCTAAATTTTTGGGATACATGCTTGCCTTTCCTCATTGTACAATGCCCTAAGAAACATGTGTTATTTAAGCACTGACATCTCTTATTAAAGACAAATAAATTAACCCTAGCTGATGAGAGTCTTCAGAGAAGGGACATGGGACAGCTGAACGTTAATGGTTAAGGAGAGCAGACCCTGAATGGTGGGACACACGGACGCCTTTGGTGCCAGGAGTCTCCTCCCCCCACCCCCGCCCAGAGTGGGAGCAGGAGACCCTAAACCAGAGTCAGCTCTTGAGAGGAGCATGCTGTGTATTTGCCTGGGATGCTCCCTTCCTACCTCTAGCCGCCCATGTCCAGGACTCCTTGCCCAAATATTCCAGCCTGTCTTGACAGCCTCCGTGTCTGAACTTTCAGATCTGGGAGTTTTAGCATGTAGTGATTCTCTACTTATTTAATCTGCATTTCCTTGGCATTCCCAAATGTGGGGAGGCAATTACACCTACTACTTACACTCATACTTTTCGAAGGAGGGAGGAGGGAAGTGTAGGCTCTGATGACCACAAAGGAAGAGTTCCATAACAGATTAAATCCAGGGGGAAGGGAAGGCAAAGGGGATAGGTGGAGATTGGAATGCTGTTGGACACTAGTTTGGGAGGAAGTGGGATGGTAAGTCTTGGACTCTTGGGGGTCAGATCTGAAATGTGGGACATCTTGATGCAATAAGCATGACCACTTCTACCTTTTAATTAGAATCAGAGGCAAGAAATGCAAATAATAGAGCAAAAGTTCATGAGGAAAGTCTGTCTCTTTGGTTAATAGCTTCAAAAAAATAAATTTGGGGCTGCCAAAGGGAGGAAAGTGAAAGGTCACAGTATAAGCAAAAAGGCAGTGTTGTGCAATCCTTGGCTGACCCGAATACAACAGAGATGGGATTTAGTAAGCAGGAGCATTGCTGATCTGCCTTGTTGTCTTGCCCCAGATGAATAAACTCAAGAGACAAGGAGTGACGCCCAACTTCAGAGTATGCTACACAACCACAGGAAAGTGGTGAGTGACTTCCAGCACAGACGCTGGGTTTTGGTCTTCTATTGCATATAGGATAGTACAGTTCAGATATGAAGATCCTTCTAGCTCTAACATCTTCTGATCCTGGTCTCATACTAAGTTCAACATTTGAGACATACTTTTTCTTATTATATGGTAAATTCCTTATGTTTGAGCACTTCTTTTGTATTGGGTGTGTAGCAAAAGACCATGGATGACCATTCCACATTTTTAAAAATGTCATCATCAGACTGAGAGGTCTTTGATCTTGGGAGATGAAAAGGAGGGCAAGGAGCTTAACTTTATTTCTTAATATCACATTGAGTTTAATGGTAACAGAATATAACAAAACAAGTCAGATGAGTCAAGGGCCAAATTTCAATAAGATATCTTTTTTTTTTCCCCTGGAGTGCAAACCATTTTGGAGGCCATTATCATCTTCTGCCTCTATTTATTAAGAAGTTCCAGGCTTCCCCCACTGCAATCTCACACTTTCTTGGTGTGTGAAATATTGCGTCCCCATTAGCTGACATAAGCATTAATGAGCAACAGAAAAGTTACTTCCTGAGAGGCTAAACCCATGGTATGGCAGCTGTCGTGGGTGATTCTGTTGAGATAGCTTGAGAAGTGATGCATTCCTCCTGTGTTCCCTCAGAGGAGCAGCCACACATCCTGACCAAAGAACTCTGGAGAAGATACTTGGCATCCTCTCAGTTGCCTCCATATTTAGACGACATGTCAGTCAGCTGCATTCGAGACTTTGTATGACTGAGATCCCATGGGACAATTTATACCGGCAGATTTTCACCTTGACCCATCTCCCAGTACCTAGCAAAACAGAAAGAGAGTGTAGACGAGTAGTCCAGAAATGGGCAGACCCATCAGAACCACACGGGGAGCTAAATCACAATCTCTGTGGTTGCAATTTAGAAATCTGAAAACTCATGAGGTCAAAGAGACAGGTTCATGCATCAGGATTTGGACTATTGGTATACACTATGCAATATCCAAGACAGGTCTTTGCTGTCACAACTACATACGAGAGGAAACAATCCAGGGAAAGGTTGAGGTATCATCCCATAAATAATCACATAGACTGGATATAAAGGTATATTTGTAAGTGGGGGGAGTAGATCTTTTCAGCCAATAATTTCCAGCAATCTGCTTCACGACATCTGCTTTTGGAATAGTGCTATCTATGTGAGTCATGTGATGCGTTGAAATGTTGGCAGCTCTCATAAACTTCTCATAAACTTCCGCCCATAACAATTTCTTGCAAAGTCTTACAAACAAAGACTCACAGTCTGAATAATTCTTTTAAACCATAATGTTAACCTACTACTGCCATCTCCAGAATTAAGGATGAAAATAGCTGTACTCAGAATCATTTTGAAGAGGGAAGACCAACCAAAAAATTCTTTTCCTTGGCAAGTTCTTCAAAACTGA
Source organism: Neogale vison (assembly GCF_020171115.1). Taxonomy (NCBI): domain Eukaryota; kingdom Metazoa; phylum Chordata; class Mammalia; order Carnivora; family Mustelidae; genus Neogale; species Neogale vison. The sequence goes on along the minus strand of NC_058094.1, from coordinate 231,335,500 downwards.
TTTAAATTCTTTAAATTCTTTCCTATGGTTACTTTAAATTTCCCCCGACACCAGGACCCACTTAAGAAACTTTTTTTGTTTTTAATTGTCACAGCACCTAGCCCAGTGACTCAAAAAATAATTGCATTTTAATGATAATCATTGTTACTAAATTAAGATTATGGTAATTTTTTTTTAAAGATTTTATTTATTTATTTGACAGAGAGAGATCACAAGTAGGCAGAGAGGCAGGCAGAGAGAGAGAGGGAAGCAGGCTCCCCGCTGAGCAGAGAGCCCGATGCGGGACTCGATCCCAAGACCCTGAGATCATGACCTGAGCCGAAGGCAGCGGCTTAACCCACTGAGCCACTCAGGCGCCCCAAGATTATGGTAATATTTTTATGAAAGAAAAACATAAAGCAATTAAGAAGACATAGGGAAATAGGTTATTTTGATAGGTAGCCTCATCATAGATTGCATAAAACCTTTTTGTATGGGATAGAAAATTATAAACTGATTTTGTTGTGTCTTTTTTTATTCAGACAAATTGTACACTTAATCCTGAAAGCTTTTTCAAATTTATCTTCTATTGATCCCATGATCCAGAGATTCTCTTCTTTTTTATTGTGTTGTGTTAGTCACCATACAACACATCATTAGTTTTTGATGCAATGTTCCAGGATTCATTGTTTGTGCACCACACCCAGTGCACCATGCAATCTGTGCCTCCTTAATACCCACCACCAGCTTCACCCATCCCCTCACCTCCCTCCCCTCTAAAACTCTCAGTTTGTTTCTCAGGGTCCACAGTCTCCAAGAGATTTTCAAAATATGGTGCTGTTGAAATATCAGTAATGAGGGTCTTTTTTGAACATTGTAAAATTCCAGAGCAACATAAATTCTAAACAAAAACTACTTCATTTGGAATGTTAATTAATTAGTTCATTCATTTATTCAAAAGCATTATTTACAATATTCAGACCCTTTAATAGGTAGGAGATATATCCATCCTGTAATAGGTACTGGGTGAGTCTTTGCCATATTGTTGCTGAAGTTCAATTAAGTTATTCAGGTATTCCAAATACTGTTCCTCAGGAAAACCAACAGAAGTTGAGTGGGTGCCAGGTGTTGGATACGAATACTTCCTGCCGACCTCACCTCACTATCAGGCATGAGTGCTCTGGTCCAACAGATGACCAAATCTTGGAGAGGGCATGAAAGCCCTGACATGGCTGCCATAAGGCAGTTTATTGAAAAAATATCCTTGGAACTGCTTTTGCTGATTACTGATGACCTACACTTCCAATCTACACTCATGACTGAGAAAGTTAGTTTCTTGAGACAACTTGCTCTGAATATTCTGAAATGGTAGAATTCTTGGGCTTCGTGCCCCTGAAAATAACAAAGATAACACAACTTGCTACCATAATTCCTAGCTTTTGTTCTGGTGGATTTCAAGTGGTAGAGTCCCTCAACCTACCTTTTTCCCTTATGGAGCCCTCATTTGCTGCATGTGAATCTTTATGTGGCGTGCAGGTGGGACACATCCACCCCTCACCCTGAGAAGAAGTTACTAGATCTGAAATCACCTGAAAACCTGTTGGAGTGTTCTTTTCCCGTTTCTAACATTTGTTGAAAATATATTATATGCCAGGACTATGCTAGGTGCTTTTTCATGGAATACATGATAACTCTGAGAGAAATTATTATTATATGAGAAATAGGGCTCAGAGAGTTTAAGCAACATATTCAAAATCTCACACTCTTTGAGGGCTCCACTCTTTCCACTGCTCCAGGGGCTATCTAGCAGAGTGCTGTACAGACAGCATTTGGGTTTCTCCCACAGTGTTTGGAGTGTGGAGCTGTAGCTTCACTTTTCACAAAGCAAAATCATCTCATTCGAGAAGGCTTCAACAGGAGCTCCATTTGAAAGGTGATCCAGAGGTCTCCCAGCTGCAGGGTATGAAAGATAGAGCTTCTGGGACAGTCACTCTCTGAGCCTGGCCACACATATGCCGTATCTTGCACTCAGACAAGAGGCCATGCTCATCAGACACTCAGCATGACCTGAGACGTCAGCAACACGGAGATCTGGATCTCTTACCCGCGTCTTCTGCAGCAGTTAACACGTGGGCCCTCCAGTCTGCTGCCGTGTTGGTGGTGTGGGGCACAGGTGAGACGGGGTGGTTATTCTATCACCTCGCCAAATGCATGAGGTAACAGTCAGATCATCAGTTGTGGGACCCAAACAGACCTGATTCAAATCCGTACCTTTTAGCTGTACCAGCTTAGGCAAGCTATTAAAGTTCCTTGAACTCCAGTTCCCTCATCCATACAATGGGGACAATATCGCCTACCTCACTCAGCTGTCATGAAAAAAAGAATGTGAAATATCTAATGCAGCAACTGATGGGAAAGCATACAATGGGAGTATCTTTTCCTATTATGATTCTGTTGTATTTCCCTAAAGTAAACAGCGGTGTGAAGGCAGAGTCAAGGGAAAGATTCATGACAGCTGCAGAGGTTGACTCAGCAGAGGAAAAAACAGACGGCATGGGTGGGGTGATTTCCACATGGCTGAGAAATGATTCCTAGATGCTCATTCCCAAGACCCTGCCTGTCCTTGATCCTGGAGGACAGTAAAATGACCTTGACAATTCAGCTATAAAGTGGAATCCTAGAAAAATCCTGCAGCTTGAATTCCATTGACTCTAGCATTTACTGTTTCCCATTAGGGGTGAAAGTCAGTGAAGCATCTGCCTTCAGCTCAGGCCATGATCCCAGGGTTCTGGGATTGAACCCCATGTATGGTTTCCTGGTCAGCAGGCAGCCTACTTCTCCCTCTCCCTCTCCCTCTCCCCCCTGCACTCTCTCTCTCTCTCTCTCTCTCTCAAATAAATAAATAAAATATTTTAAAAAATAAAGTTTCCCATTACATATTTATTCTGATTACCCTGTTATTAATCTCAACCACTAGAACATACAGTGAAAACTGGAAATAACAGTGTATTTGCCTGTCTTCTGCAAACCACTCTCTCCTCCCTTCCCAAATCCAATATATATTGAAATACTGTAGTTTCTTACAATATTTAACAATAAATGATATCTATTAAATAAAAGATCATTTCAAAGAATGGAGAGAAAAATGTAAAGGAAAATGGCAAGGAAAGGGGGATATTTGGAGAAAAGATAGCAAAGGAGAAAATAACCCAAGGCACCTAAGGAACACATAGAAAAATAGCTTTCTCACGAAACCGCATTTGACCCCTCCCACCTCCCTCTCTGCTCTGTGCCCTCATGGGGTGACAGCAGGGTTTCCCAAATGTACAGTCACTGCTTGTCTGTAGGAAGCCCAAGTCATCCAAGTTTGTGAGTCTCAAGGACTTACTCCCTCTGACCTCTGGGAAGCCCTTCTGGAGAGTAAGCAGTGTGGGATAAACATGATCCTGGACCCCAGACTCAAAATCAACTTGAGCTTTCAGTGATGTCCGATGCCCCATCTTCCAGACTTGGAATGACGTGAGATGCACCAAAGAGCAGAGAACTAACAAGAACACAAGAGATTCAGACAGCAAACTATCTTCCTCAAAAGGTCTCCCAGTGAAGTGTTGATCTTGGCCAATCTAAGGAGTGAGGTGAGGGGGCCAAGAAAGTCACAGGGCACCAGACCAAGCCTCGTCCTCCATTAGCTGTGGACCAGACTCCCAGAAGGATGACACACTGAACCCAGGAGGAAGGACCTTCTGATCATTGCTCATGTCACAGGTGGCCCACTGGCAGGTGCACAGAGCTCACTGGGAACTCGGAGCTTGCTCACCTTCCTAGGGCAGGTCAGTGCGAGAACCACCCTCCCTTCCCAGGGTCGCTCAGTGGGCTACGAGCAAGTAAGCTTCTAGAGTTAGGTTGGGTAGTTGTTAGCGGCTGCCTGTGCGCAAATGGTTAGGGGCCTGGAAACTGAATGTCCCTCTCTACCCCTGGTTGGTCACTGGCAGCAGAGGCACCTGTCATGCCAAGCCCAGCCGCTTTCCTCTGGTAAAAATAGACGGCGCATCTGATGGTGTCGCAGCTCTCGTTCGACAGGAGTCACAGGAGCCAAGGCAGCATCTGCCCTGCACACACACGGGATTCAGGAGTAAGGGAAGGCTGCCCTGAAGGCTGCCCTTCTCTGACCAGCAGGAGAGCTTTGTTACCTCACGTCTGTGCTCTCAATACTTTATAGATACATTCAAATTTCTGAAAATCATTTTTCTGGTGACCCCATTTTGCCCATGCAGTTCCACTTAGTTTAATCAACTGAGAATAACCTTCATCTCTTGCTTAGAGGGTACCCCAGGGAACCCATTTGTATGAGGACTCAGAAGAAAAATGGGTCCTTAACCTGCTTCAAAACTGCTGTATCCACACAAATAGATCTTGAAAAAAAAATTTTTTTTTCAGTTGGGAGGGATTTATTGGAGAATTTCAATCATGGATTCCGGGCTGAAATATGTTGCCTTCCCCAAAAATTAGTAATTTTTTTTAACACTTTGCAAACCTACATTCCAAGTTCGGCATGCTCTTGCTTTTCTTTACATTCAGGGCTTTAAAATGGAAAAATAAGAGAATGTCCCTTTGTATCGAATTTAGACTTTGCCAACATTCCATAAAAGCTGTCATTATTTTTTATATAACTTTCTACTGGCTTCTTTTTTTCTACTTATTTAAATTCAATTAACTAGCATACAGTGTATCATTAGTTTCGGATGTAGAGTCGGGTAACGCGTCTGCTGCGGATAACGTCCACTGCCCATCACACCCCACGCTCCTCTGTGCCCGTCCCCGTGACCCCATCCCCCACCTCCCCTCCAGCAACCTGAGGTTTTTTCCTATAATTAAAGTCTCTTATAGTTTGGAACAGCTTCTTACAGATTCCTTAGTGTGCCTGGTTCGAAATAAAGTCTTCTTTCTTCTATTTGCACGTCCAGGAGAAAAACTTCTAAGCTTTTTCTCGTGTACTGGTAACTTGCCCAAGGCAAAGATGCCCCAGGTCTTCCTCCACATCCAAATTCTAGGCCCTGACCTTTCTAGGCTTCTGTTGGCCAGGAACAGGGACAGCATGGCAAAGGTGAAAAAGAGCAAGATACAGCATGGGGCTTCTGATATATTTTTTATAATACAGTTTAAAATTAAGGAAAATTATGCTACAGTATTTTTTCCTGCCCTAAGTTCCTGGTTGATTATTGGGCCAGTAACCTTTGCTGACCTCTGACCCACGACTGAGTTCCTACAACAGGTCATGGACTCTTCTCTGCTGTCCTGAAGTTTTGCTTCCTAGCCCCAGCTTGCCTTCCCTTTATTCAGAGTCCTCAGAGGGCTAAGTTTTCCTCTGCTCTCTGGTCGGGAATGCCATGACGTTAGAGCTCAAGGAAACACTTCGAGGAAGGAAATACAGTGACAGAAAGTGGCAAGCGCATCTCACGTCATTTCAGTTTGTCACATCTGCTCCACGGTAGCTGACTGGTGTGCAGAAGAGAGAGAACGAAGAGTGTGGGCTGCTGGGGTGCCTAGGATGCCCCCGACTGCCCACCCAGTACCTTCGGTGCACACGCTCCACTTGTGTGTGACTCCAGAGCATGTGGGTCCAGTGGCAGCTGTGGTGAGGGACATTGTGTGTGCGAGAGAGAGACCGAGACACAGACAGAGAAAGGGACAGAGGACAGAGAGGGAGGGTTCATGGACAGTGGATGGCCCTCTTTTCTTTTCCTCACTGGAAATCTAAGAAAAGTGGTGCTCTGGAAAGTTGGTGTATCTGAAAATAGAGAACTTAATTTTTTGGCCTCTTCTCTTCTGCCCTTAGATTTCTCACTGACTCTACACGTCTTCTAAGAGTGGGGAGACTTGGTCTACCCCAGTGGCTTCCCTGTGAGAACCCAGTGGTAAAACTGCCAGTGGAAAAAGATAATATATGATATAGAGTAAGCATTCAATCTATTTCATTATTTTTAATTATCATAATTAGCCAGCTAGATACTCAAAGAAAATACATTCTTTCCACTCAATATTGAAAGCGCAGGAATTTTTTATATTAAAATGTATTTTAAATGTATTTTTAAAAAAGCTTTAATAATAGGTTCTAATATAATAAAGAAACCTAATGGGTAATTCCTGTGTGACTAATTGGGGTGACTGGGCTTCACACTGGGCTTCCTTCCATAACTTCACATGTGACCTGGTGGTTAACTTATGTCAAGTGCATCGGACTCAAGCTGGAAACACTGATCAGAAGCTGTAACCATTGTATTACCTACGGCAGACCACACGGTTCCCCATTTCTTTCTCAGGCCCAACCGTACTTACCCCCTGAATAGCTCATGTTCTGTGTGTCAGTCGTGAAGCCGGACGCTGACCACAGAACACGTATTGTTTGTCCTTCCTCGTGGAGCTTCTAAGTCAAGATGTGCAACAAAGAAAAGGCAGAAAGATAGATAGGAAGATAAAATGTGTGTGTAGCTTCTTAATGACTCTTGGAAAGAATCAGTAGGGCTGCTTGTACTTACCTTCATTGTTGGCTTTCCTGTCATTTTCCGAAAAGCAACAAAAAAGACTGCCTTCTCTAACAGTGAAGAACTGAAGGGCATTCTCTCAGCACCAGAGACAGACAGGTGGGTACTCCTCAGGCCAGAGAAGCCTCAACCAAGTTCAGTGTCCATACCCAGGACGCCTGCCACCCTGGTCCAGCATTAAATCATTGGTCAGGGCAAGTTTATCTACTATAATCAAGAAAAAGAATTCCAAATACTATTAAATCTTTTCTTTCCTTGAAAAGTGTTTGGAACTTCATGTTTCATTGCAACAATAGAGTTAGTGTTTTCTTAAGAACTTTATACAAGAAAAAAGGGCAGTGAGCCTATGGATCGCAAGAGAAGTCAACCTTCTATGGCTTCTTCAGACTTCCTCGTGACTGCTTCTCCCCAACACGGGGCACTAGTGCACACCTCCTTTGGATGCCCTCTCCTTCCAGGTCGGGGACACCTCCCCCGCTTGTTTTTCCTTCTGCCTCTCTAGCAACCCTTCTTCTGCCCCCACAATGGGCTCCTCTTCTTTCCTCCGATCACTTCTGCTGCCAAGACTTCTTGGCCCCTCAGCCTTCCTCTCTCCTCTACACAGTTCCGCTCAGCCACGTGGTACAGTCACTTGGGAAGAGTAACCCAAGGCCACATAGACAGGAGAATCCTGTTCAGGATCAACATTTTTTTTTAAAGATAAGTGTGTATTATTATTCTGAACTGTTTCTGCAGCCCACCCTGACACTGAAAATTCGTGTGTTACCCAACAACACTGCCTGTAACTAAAAGCAGCTAGCCATTTCTGTGCAGTCAAGACACAAATCTTCTTCTCTCTACATTTTCCTGCTCTTGTATTTATATTTTTAAGTTTGTAAGTGCTCTGTTGCCTCAGGGTGCATCAGGCCAAATTAACATGCAAGGCTGACCCCAAAAACTGAAGCAATCAACCAACGCCAAGTGAACCACAAGAAGGCTCTTCTCCTTAGGGATATGTTGGCCTGAAAGACAGGCATACCATGCTCTGTAAACAGGACAGGGAAAAAAAAAGGGCGGGGGGGCGGGCTGCTCCCAGACACTCAGAACCTGCTTTGGGGCTGAGGAAGAGATTTAGCCATCAGGGGAGAATCAGCAAAGTCTAAATTCAGAATTTTTATGCTAATAAGATTAGGGCAGTACATTTCATAAAGTGATTTTAATGTAGATGTGATTGCTATGTTAATAGTCTCCTGCTATTATCATAAGATGATTTCTCAAAAACCTTTCTGCACCAACCTTCAAAAAATAGAGCCCCAGAGGTTCAAATGTTAGCTTATTTGGAAAAGACAATGAGAAGCAGAGGGTTTGGGTTAGACTCAGCCTGATTTTGATAATGGACACTTCTTTGTATTTCAGTTATGACTTCTCCCCTTCCCTCCCTCCCGCCTTACCCCTCCCTCCGTGCCTTCCCCGTTCTGGCGGGGAGCGGGGATCCTTAGTCTTTACTGTCTTTGGACGGAGAAGGCTGGGAGGTCCCTGTTGCCACCAGAGACATTCTGGGCTCTGCTTGGGTCCGGACTGAGGCCTAAGTTCATGGCTTGCTCTGAAAACCAAGTATCAGAGCCCCTAGACCCTCTTTTTACTTTACTACTACTACTACCACTATTAACATACTTTTTAGATGTTTACATCCTTACTATTATAGTTGGCTATTTAACCTCGGGTTGGGTTCATATAATGGCAAGTCGCCTTACTATTAGACACCAAAATTTTAATTTTTTCCATCCTAAATCATATTTGAATCTATTCTCGTTCTTCTTTGGAATTGTTTTTGGATGTGTGATACAGTCCTAATGACATGAACCACTTCATTTCACGTAGCGCCAGAGTGCCTTTCAGAAACAGCGTTGGTGCTGCTGGGAATGTACAACCTTGCAACACTTTCTGTTATTCTTATTTATAGTTCCTAGTTTGGGGAATCATTAAAGGTAACTTACAGTTGCTCTAATTTCTATTTCTTCATCCTCGGAAGGAAGATTGTGAATTTGAGCTGTGGCTGGGAGCACGCTGGCTCTCTCCCAATGGCAGGAGAGGGCTACATTTCAAGGAAAGAAATGAATGCGTCTGGGCCACATGGACACCCATGGATCATGTTTTGATTGAGATAATCCAGATTTAAACCTGTCATCTCCCCTATGACTCTCAGGGGAGACTCTCGGTTTGGGGATAATTATGTGGTCACTTTAGTGATAATGGAGGAGGGGGGCAAACCAGCCAGACGTATTTGTGACATCTGCCACCTTCACGTGTGCCCAAATTCAGGACTGTGGAGTCTTCCTGTGATAGTTCTGGGCTCTGCTTGTTCACGAATAAGCAGTATTTTCATACTTCTGACTAGTCTAGGCTTTATATATTTGGGATTTTAGGCTTTTATCAGTGAAATTTATCATCTATGATTTCTCTAACGATGTAGCCTTCTTTGCAAACCTGAGTTTGCTAAACTTAATTTAATTCCTATGTCCCTGAGCACATTCTCCTTCCCTATGATGATAAATTACATGTCTTCTGTAGTCTAAGAAATTCCATTTCTTCCGTTTCTTACTTCTTCAGATGGAACAATTCTGTTATTTCAGTATTTTTATGTGTAAGTCATATAAATCAATAATTTAGTGCCCTGTATGGTATCTGCTATGGATCTAAGCTAACCCACATTCAGAGTGATGGTTAATATTTCTTATATTACATTTTCCTTTAAAATGAACACAAAGAGAATGTTTTTGGAACATCACCATTTGATGATTATATATTAAACACTCGTGCCAGATGGAAAACCATGGATTGATAAACATAGTAATAACTGTGTTTATTAAAGTCAGGCTGCAAAGGGGGATATCATTTGAAGATGACTTTAGGCAAAAGCAAAAGGCTTTTCTTTAGCCTAATAACTACTATTCTTTGTGACATGTGTTAACAAAATCTTCCAAATACAGCAATGTTTCCATCTGTCTTGGTAGATGAAAACCACAGATGTATAGGACAGGAAACTTCCAAAAGATGACCATGGAGGGAGACTTTTATTCTGGGTTGCTGGTCATTTAGCCACCTTGACTGCACCCAAACTTGTGTGTGCATGTGGACACATGCATTTTTCTAAGGATAGTGTCCATAATTTCCACCAGATCTGAAAAGCGTCCATGATACCTCTATAACTGGGAACTAAAAACCTAGTCTCTTCATATCCTAGATGCAGTTACTGATCCACAGAAGATAACACCGTGCACAAAGCTAAAACTCCAATTAGTGAGCAAGCCGAGACTAGAACTTGGAATTGGATGTCTTGATTAGTTCCATCCCAGGCTGCTGTGGAAAACTGCCTATGACTATTTTCGTGGTTAAACCTGTCCTACTCCTTGCTCTGTATTCCTACACTGGTCCCTGACTGTCCAAGAAGTCATAATCAGTCACATCCCCTAAGGCAGCTTCTGATACTGAAACCAAATTCCTCCCCCTCCTCCAATAAAAATGTATTGGTGTCATATTTAATTTTTCCAGAGCTCAGTTTTTGGCTAAATACTTGAAAATCAAGTTTCTGGCTATTATAAATACCAATGCATTACTAATGGAAGCTGGTATATTGTCACTCTTAAACTTATTTACACTTCAAAAGGGAAATTCTTGGGACAAACGCGTCAGTACCAGAGCAGATCTCCATGCTGCATGTGTCAGGCACTTGGGCATAATTAATGGAGAGGCCATCTGATCAACCAAGCCTCCAGTCTGTGTTTTATGCCAGGCTCTGGTCTAAATTCTTTTTAAACAACATATCCTCTGAGTTCTTATTTCTTAAGAACCTTAAGATAGGTAGATGTTATTCTTATTTCACAGATGGGCAAACAGAGGCCCAGAAACATTGAGTAGCTTGCCTGCATCACATGGCTAACAGCATGGGACTCGATACTTAACCTCCACACCCTACCCTCGTTCAGTAAGAGGTTCCCGACAGTGAAGTCAAATTCTACCACATGTATTCACCTGAAATGCCTAAATAACCTGTTGTCAGGGCTGATCTTTGGCTTTTAGTTCTGAAAACATTTTACTGACTGTTCTGCTCTGTCGGTAATGCTCAGAAACTTTTGGAAATTGGGGAGGAAAGGAGAAGGTGGGCCTCCTGAGCTACCTCTTTGTTTGCTCTTGAATCTCTGACCCAAGCCTACTTCTCCCTGGCTATATATAGCACATCCAACTGGGAACTTTAAATATTTGTTTTATTTTATGTTTGAGAAAGAAGGCTTGGTACAAATGTTTGCTCTCTTTGTGTTTACTTTATAATAATGGAGTTAAATTTGAACTCTGGGGATGAAATTACCCCGACTTCTGTCGAACTTGCCCCTTCTCCACACGCTGCAGTGCTGAGTCCCCCACGTTAACTTCTCCCTCCACAGCTCCCTCTCCTACTGCCTGCCGACTGGGGTCATGTGCCTTCCCTTTCCTGAAGCATGAGGCGTGACGGTACAGTCTGTTATGTCTAAAATGTCAAAACCCAGAGTCCGTACTCACACGTCAGCGCCAAATCCGTGCCACAAGCTCGCCCTCGCCTCCCCCCATGCCCAGCCCAGTGGGGTCCGGTGCTCTGCAGCGGCATCTCTGACAGCCACAGGGAACTGATTCACCAGAAGACGGGCAGGATTGAAGGGTGGCTTAAGCTTCTGAGGATATTTACACTTAAAAAAGTGAATGTATCACGATAAATGAACTTTTGTAGGTGAAGCTTGAGGCCCAACAGCAGTAAGTTGGGAGGATTTTCTGCAGGATGTTCATAACCTTTCATTTACTGTACTTCTCAACTCTAGCATTTCTATTTGAGGATTTTATTTTTTTAAGATTTTGTTTATTTTTTATTTGTTTGTTTATTTGACACAGAGAGAGAGAACACAAACGGGGGACCAGCAGGCAGAGAGGGAGAAGCAGGCTTCCTGCTGAGCAAGGGGCTTATGTGCGTCTTGATCTGGGGTCTCCAGGATCATGACCTGAGCTGAAGGCAGAGGCTTAACCAACTGAGCCACACAAGAGTCTTCCCATTTCAGGATTTTAAAAATATATTCATAGTCTGACCTCTTTATTGATACTTTCTACTTGATGAGACATCATTCTCACTTTCCTTCAGCTCTTTAGGCATGGCTTTCTGTATTTCTTTGAATATATTTAAAATACGTGATTTAAAGTCTTTGGCTAGTAGGTCTGTCGTGTGGTTTTCCGCAAGGAGTTCCCACTGGGTGCTTGTTTCCACCTGTGTCTGGACAGTGCTTTCTTATTTCTTCACTTGCATTACAATTTCTTTTTGAAAACTGACATTTTAAACAATACAACAGGGAAACCCTGGGGGCCAGATTCATCCCCTCTCCAAGGCTGCTTGTGGTCGCTTCCTTCTTTGCCATAGTAGTTGTTGTTGTTACTTGCTTTTTTACTCCCTTCTCCGAACTAATTCTGTGAAGCCTGTTTTCTCTGTCACGTGTGGCCACGGAAGGCTCTCTTTAGCCAGCTTATGTTCAGATAACGATTGGTCCGGTTTCCTTGAGCACCTGGAACCAGTAAGTCTCTCAGTCTTTGCTAAAGGGTTCTGGATGAATGCTAGGACACAGCCTCAACATTCAGCCAGGCAGCTGACAACTGGGCTTTGGCCTTTCCTTCTTGCTTGTTCAGAGTCTCAAGGTCAGCAGGAGGTGAGAGCTAAAGGTCTCCTCCAAGCATGTGGCCCTGCGGAGTCAGAGCTTTGCAAAGTTCCTGCGGGCATCTCTTTACCCAGTCTTCCTCTCCTGCTTCCTGGTCACCGGTTGCTTGACAGTTGTTATCTACTGCCTCAGGCAGCTGTGATGTTAAAAAAAAAATCGTCTATGGCCCTTCTTTTCACGACATCTGTATCTTTGGGGTAAATACCCAGGAGTGCAATTGCAGGGTCGTAGGGAAGCTCTATTTTTAATTTCTTGAGGAATCTCCACACTGTTCTCCAAAGAGGCTGCACCAACTTGCATTCCCACCAACAGTGTAAGAGGGTTCCCCTTTCTCCACATCCTCTCCAACACATGTTGTTTCCTGTTTTGTTAATTTTGGCCATTCTAACTGGTGTAAGGTGGTATCTCAATGTGGTTTTAATTTGAATCTCCCTGAGGGCTAATGATGATGAGCATTTTTTCATGTGTCTGATAGCCATTTGTATGTCTTGATTGGAGAAGTGTCTGTTCATATCTTCTGCCCATTTTTTGATGTGTTTGCCTGTTTTGTGTGTGTTGAGTTTGAGGAGTTCATTATAGATCCTGGATATCAACCTTTTGTCTGTACTGTCATTTGCAAATATCTTCTCCCATTCCGTGGGTTGCCTCTTTGTTTTTTTGACTGTTTCCTTTGCTGTGCAGAAGCTTTTGATTTTGATGAAGTTTATTTTCGCTTTTGTTTCCTTTGCCTTTGGAGACATATCTTGAAAGAAGTTACTGTGGCAGATGTCGTGAAAAGAAGGGCCATCTGTACCCCAATGTTTATAGCAGCAATGGCCACGGTCACCAAACTATGGAAAGAACCAAGATGCCCTTCAACGGATGAATGGATAAGGAAGATGTGGTCCATATACACTATGGAGTATGATGCCTCCATCAGAAAGGATGAATACCCAACTTTTGTAGCAACATGGACGGGACTGGAAGAGATTATGCTGAGTGAAATAAGTCAAGCAGAGAGAGTCAATTATCATATGGTTTCACTTATTTGTGGAGCATAACAAATAGCATGGAGGACAAGGGGCGTTAGAGAGGAGTAGGGAATTTGGGTAAATTGGAAGGGGAGGTGAACCATGAGAGACTACGGACTCTGAAAAACAATCTGAGGGGTTTGAAGTGGCGGGGGGTGGGAGGTTGGGATACCAGGTGGTGGGTATTATAGAGGGCATGGCTTGCATGGAGCCCTGGGTGTGGTGAAAAAATAATGAATAATGTTTTTCTGAAAATAAATAAATTGGAAAAAAAAATCATCTATGATTGTTTTCAACAAGTGCCCCTGGGGAAAAGGCTTTCAGGCCGGGCAAGTTCCTAGCCAGCTCAGATACAGACTGTGTTGCAAGTCGGGTCTTACAATGACAGTTCTCCGAGCAGGAGGAACTGATTGAGCTCCTGCTCTGTTTCTTGGCTCCGAGGCTTGGAGGCTGCTAGGTCTCACCGTGAATGCAGGTTGTTAGTTTTTGAGGCTACCGTGTGGCTGGACTACGGTAAGTAAAAAACCACAGAGCTTGTGCTTAATGAGATTCGGCCACTTGTCTTCAGTGGAAGCTCTCCGGGTTGCTGCAAGCCTTTGGTTATTTTTCTTCTGATCATGTTGATTCTGACAATTCGTGCCACTGTCTGTTTGCTTTTATGGAAAAGGGGATTTTTGGAGAGACTTACTCTACCATTTTTGCTGATGTCACTCCAGGATATTTATTATAACAACACACTTTATTTTAGTTTAGTTTAGTTTAGTTTTTCAGTGTTCCAAGATTCATTGTTTTTTACACCACACCCAGTGCTCCATGCAATCCGTGCCCTTCTTAATGCCCACAACACACTTTAATTCACACATAAGACTAGCGAGTTTCAAACATTTGGCTTGTTTATACCAGAAGAAAAATACCCAATATAATGCACTCTCTTGCATGCTTTTAAGTTGACAGCAAAAATTATTGTTAAGTATGCATAAAGGATATAATTCCAACACATTATGAATGTTGACATTTCAAAATGAAACCATTACACACTCTTTTAAATGTTGCCAGTGAAATCTAAATACACTGGAGCGCCTGGGTGGCACTGTCCATTAAATGACTCACTCCTGGTTTTGGCTCACGTGGTGATCTCAGGGTCACGATCAAGCCCTGCCTCAGGCTCAGCATTCAGCATGAAGAAAAAAAAGAAAAAAGAAATCTAAATGCACTAGCAGTTTGATTCCTACTCTCATCCATCTCATTCATTTAAAAAGACATGAACAAGTTCCGCTTTAACAGATGGAAAGTCTGAATGGAGCCTCATTCCTTTTGGATTCTTATTTACATTTCCACAGAGTTTTATCCTAAGGAAATATTTTTATGCTATACAATCTTTTATTGATCAATTATTGTATACATTTGAAATTCATAGTTTTCCCAAAATTTCATGGTACCATAAGGTTCTGAGTATCCAAGAATGTCCTCTAGATTGAGTTATAATTATATTTATTAGTAATATACACTGAATCAAACCATAAATACATACATTTTGTAATTATCAAACTGAGAAAAATTTTAAGTGAAATGGCCTCTTTCCCTCATAATTACATCTATCTTTTAATAGAATTACTTATTGCTAGATTGTGGTAGGATCTGGTACCAATTCTGTCGCTTCTTTTCACTTTTATAAATGTAAGTGTCAAGAAATCTTAATCACAAAGATAAGTAGATGCAAATAGAAGGAATTTTGCTATAACAAATCACTAACTTCTCTTAATTCCTTAGGTCATTTTGACAAAGACCCTTATGTTATGGGTTCTCAACGTGAATTATCAACTCAGATTCAGTTTAATGGTGAGCTAAAGGCATGAATGATCCTCACTCAATTTTACTGAAAGCAAAGACTTAGAAACCATCTGAACAATACAGCATGGGTCACTTTGTCATCCATGTCACTTTCCTGGGCCACGACTCATGTTCGAAAGTGGTCCTTAGTGTGGACAGCCTGCACTTAAGCCAAAGTGTCTCCAAGGGCGGTTGTCTTTTGGGTCTCTTGAAACTGCCCATGTCCGTGGAACATGCTTACACACCTCGACCTCATGCACCCTCCGCCAGGGTCCCCAGGTCTCCTTCCACAGCACCAGTGAGCCAGCACCACTTGGTAAGTGATGGTGATGCAGGAGGAATCGCACTTGTCCTCTCCTGAGATACCCAGATGTCTCTGATACCCCCTCACCGGGATTTAGGTTGCCTGCTCAATTAAGTGTCCTCTTTGATATACTATACCTGCCCCCAAGGATTTAATCACATTTATTAAACCTAGATGGAAGTCAACACAAAACCATAGAAAACCATGCTTTCCAGTAAAGAAAATAAGAAAACTCTAGGTTGATTCTTCCATAACTAATTTGAAATGTTCCCTAAAAAAAGTTATCTGTAACTCCTATTAAATTAAATAGGAATGACACATAATCATCAACAGCAATTTCACTTTGAGTGTTATTAAGTTATTTCAGTGAAGGACATTTGTTCCTTAACTTGTTTCTTAGTGTGCTTTTGAAAAGCAATGTGTAAATGGAAATTTCATGAATTGAGTTACATTGTCTGTAACTAGGCAATTTATTATTTAAGGGTGACTTTTTAAAATAATGATATATCCTCTCCTGATCAAAATGCATTCTCTAATGTGACTTTCTTGTTACATTTTCACTGTCACATAAAAGTCTTCCTGGAGTGGACAGTGCTATCTCATTTTACTGCTTCTTTGCCTTACAAGGTTTTGCCTTTTCTTTTTTCTTTATGAATCTGTACACTCTTTTCTCAGCTCTGGTAGAGAGTCTAGCAACTCATCCATGAAAAGGGTATTACAAATTTTTATTTTATTTTATTTTTATTTCTTTTCCATGCTTCAGAATCACTGTTTATGCACCACACCCAGTGCTCCATGCAATCCGTGCCTCCATTATACCCACCACCAGTTTCACCCAACCTCCCATCCGCCTTCCCTTCCAAAACCCTCAGATTGTTTCTCAGAGTCCACAGTCTCTCATAGTTCATCTCCCCCTCCAATTTCCCCCAACTCCCTTCTCCTCACCATCTCCTCATGCCCTCCATGTTATTCCTTATGCTCCACAAGTAAGTAAAACCATATGATAATTGACTCTCTCTGCCTGACTTATGTCACTCAGTATAATCCCCTGCAGTCCAGTCCATGTTGCTACAAAAGTTGGGTATTCATCCTTTCTGATGGAGGCATCATACTCCATAGTGTATATGGACCACATCTTCCTTATCCATTCATCTATTGAAGGGCATCTTGGTTCTTTCCACAGTTTGGCAACTGTGGCCATTGCTGCTATGAACATTGGGGTACAGAGGGCCCTTCTTTTCACTACATCTGTATCTTTGGTGTAAATACCCAGTAGTGCAATTGCAGGGTCATAGGGAAGCTCTATTTTTAATTTCTTAAGGAATCTCCACCCTGTTTTCCAGAGTGGCTGCACCAACTTGAATTCCCACCAACAGTGTGAGAGGGTTCCCCTTTCTCCACATCCTCTCCAACACACGTTGTTTACTGTCATGTTAATTTTGGCCATTCTAACTGGTGTAAGGTGATATCTCACTGTGGTTTTGATTTGAATCTCCCTGATGGCTAGTGATGATGAACATTTTTTCATGTCTCTGATAGCCATTTATATGTCTTCCTTGGAGAAGTGTCTGTTCGTGTCTTCTGCCCATTTTCTGACATGATTATCTGTTTTGTGTGTGTTGAGTTTGAGGAGTTCTTTATAGATCTTGGATATCAACTCTCTGTCTGTGTTATAAATTTTTAAATCATAAAATGCATGTAACACTGATCATAATAAATGTTTTAAAAGGTATAGTTTAAGATATCTCTGAATCTTGAGCCTAATTTCATTGCAACATAAATAAGTAGAAGTAATGACAAAGGGGATTATGTGTGACAAGATGTCAGTTGTGTTTTTACTGTTATGTGGACCCATGCAAATTGAGGAATTTTTTTCGTATTTTATAAAATTATTATTTTTGATTAGGTTAAGAGGTAGGATTTAGGTATCTTCTTAACTCTGGCTAGAAAGAAACCAAGAGAAAATTGTATATAGTGAGGAAGATTTTGTATTACTTAAAAATTGTCACTTGTCTTTATTCTCCCCTGTAGGAATATGTTTGGGGTTTAAAATTATTTAAATAATTTCTGCTTGATGTTTTACTTTAGCCCTAGGCTATACTCTCATTGAAGGATAGTCCTGACAAAGAAAGGAAACACACTAAGTCCCTTGAAAAATAACAAATATGAACAGTTCTCCCTCAGCCTAGAACACAACACTTCAAGCATGGCAAGAAACAATACTGTTTCATTGCATTTTGAGCCTGTAATGAGGAAACAGAGCACAAAACCCAGCAATCACTGGAATATTGAGTGAGGTGTTACTCATGTCTGCCACCAGAGAAAAGAAAAGGAAACGAGAGAAGATGGGGGAGGAAGGGTCTATATAGGCACAAAGATGTGTTTTATGAGTTTTAAAGGAGTACCTACAGTTTGGGTTTAATGCAAAGTTCATCTGAGCCAGCTTCAGATGGCTTTGTCCCAACACAGCTGCTCAGGACTGAGTTCCCGGCTCAACCATAGGTTGTCCAGTGGCAGCCTTCCTCATGTTGGGTACAGATAGGTCCACACAAGGGGAATGTTTCCTTTCTCTCAACAAACACTACTTTTGGTAAATTATTTCAGGGACCCTGAATCCAAGCAGTAATGATGCTTTTCCCTCAAAAATGGACCATGTCCTTTATATCAGTTGCTGTGACAACTTCCCATAAACCCACCAGTTTAAAACCACTTATATTCGTTGTCTCACAGGAATTTCTGTGTGACTTGCCCAGGTCATCAGCTTCAGGGTCTCTCATGAGGTTGTAATCAGGTGTTGACCAGGGCTGTGGTCTCATCTGAAAGCTTGACTCTGAGGGCTTGTTGCTGGACACTTAGGATTGCCCCTGGATGTGCTGTTGCCTTACCCAAAAGAAAAAAATCCTTTCCTGGGAGTCTAGACCTCACCTCTACCCTAAGCCAACCACTACCTGCTGACAGGGAACAAAAGCCCATTTCCTTTGTCCAGAGCCGGGACCAACTTTAAGCCCAGTCGACCCTCCCACACTCTGGGCAGGGGTCAAAAGCTTCTCTGACCTTTCACCCTGCCTTGTTCCTTCCCTTTCTGTTCCCCTCACTCTTGTAAGGGCTTTTCCCATAATTTTCCCTGCATAAGCATTCCACTGGTGCCCTTGGTTCAGGATCTGTATCCAAAGACCCCTATCTTTATCTTTGCCCTCCCACGGGAACTCCTCCCCTTTACTGGGACTAACAGTCATGCTTGGTACCTCTGTTGAAGTCACAGGAGGTGGCGTAGGAAAGCAAGGGTCCTGGAACCTGGTCCTGGCCCAAATGTGTTTAGCTGGAGCCTGGGCCCTGGGCCGAGTGCCTACTGATCACTGAGCCCTGGGCCCTGGGGTATACTGGGAGCTGGAGAACTTCAGTCTCTGGGAAGAGCAAGCCAAACAGATGGATATCAGAGACATAATCAGTTTGGTGAGTCGAGCTGGGTATTCAACAGATCCATCCTAACAATAAGAAAAGAGGTCTTTTCTCCTGGTTTGGACACTGGGACACTTGGATTCTGAACAAAACCCTACAATATTCTGGAAAATGACAGCTCCCTACAGTCAATCCCATTTTCTGTAAGGGAAAAAGAAAATATTGCAAAAACACAAGATAATGTAGAGAGAATAAGCACACTTGGTGGTTGAGGTCATGGCCTTTATTGAGGGATGTACAGCAGAGGGAAATGCCAGGCTGAGACCAGAGAGGACAGGTCTGGAGGGTTTTAGGTGGCCACTAACGTGGATGAAAAATAAATTCTCAATTGTACAATTCTCATTGCTTCTGAATTCTCAGACACACATCTTTCACTAGAAAGCAGACCTGAATTAAAAAATATATGTATGTATGGCTCAAACTTCCAGCCTAATGCCTCTAAAATAAAGTACACAGCAGCAAAAGGCCCATCACCTGCCTCTCAAGTCTAGAGGGTTTGGAAAGCAATTCAGAGCTCTGAAATAACCCTGCATAAAGGAAACAGCCTCTCCTAGTAGAAGGTACAGTGACAGTCTGACAGTTCTAATACAAGAGCCGAGAGCACGTTTTTAGTCTGTAACTCCCTTAAAAGCATGTATAAACTCAGGTCCCTGCAGTGTCTAGCCTCAACCCCTTCTAGCTTCCACCGTGCACCTTCAGTACATTGCCTTCCTGCCAACTGTCTTCACTGTCATGGGGCCATTGCCCACTTCTGCCCTCTCCCTCCTTCCTGCCTGCAATCTGAACTATGTTTCCAGATGGGACTCCCATGGATCCCTCCTGGATGACCACTTTCTAAGATGGTTTTCTTCATCAAGAAGGACCCTGATGGTAGATGCTGTAAGCATGGGCCATGTCCCATGGTAATTGTCACCTCCATGTGTCCTCAGTGGCTTCCAATTGCAAAGACCTGTGGCCTGTTCCTCTGGAGACTTTGTTCAGCTTCTGGAATCCACTTGCCAACCCTGGGAGCAGCCCAGTGCCAGTAATGACATGAGCTGGAAGTAAAGGCTCCAGCTGGGGCACCTGGTCTGGGGTACCTGGGAGCATGCACCATACTACCTCCCAGAGCACCCCCTGGAAAATTGAGCACCAGTTGAGCACAGATTGGTTTACTTTATTTCCTCCCTTTTTTTCCCATCCATTTTCCCTTCCACTTCTCACTTTGCCATTCCCCCATGGAGGTTTCCTAGGAACTATTCCAAATACAAAGCTTGCAAGCTCTCTCAGGCTCTGCTTCTGGGGAGCTCAGCCTAGGACAACCCCACAGACCTGACCATAGTGCTCATTTGTTAATTATTGCTTTCTTGATTTCTTCTGCATGTAGTTATCAATAAGATCATAACCTGTAGGAGGGAAAGGGCTACACACCCTGCATCATTACTTATCCTTACACCTTCTAGAATAATATTGTATGGAGGAGCAATAGTGGGATTGAGCTTTCCAGTTCCAACCGTTTCCGATCATGTCGCAAGTTTTCATTTATACCACCCAGAGTTTAGGAAATTGAATTGTATATACACATGTGTTTTTTACAATACATTTAAAATTATGTAAATGTTATTCAAATTTAAGATGTCATTATTGGTGGCTGGTCTCCTGGTCTGGGTTTTACCTAATTTTTCTGTACATAACCATCAAAGGCAAAGTCAATTGGGAGAAAATAGCCTACACTATCATGAGTCAATGATTTAAACATATCATGAAGACTTTTTTTTTTCTTTGAAGGGAGAGATGGAAGGATAGGGGTAATTTGGGGCAGTTCATAACAATCACAGGGTCAGAGGGACCTTGGGACCACCTGGAATCTGACCTTCATCTGTCCAGTTGGTAATTTGTAAGGAGGTCAAGATAGTCCTAATATTTCAATCATAAGACTTCTGGTAAGCCGGAAGAAAATAATGGAGTGAAAAAGGAGTTTTCATTACACAGTATTTCAATTTTCTCTGATCTCCCATATGTAAGATCATCAACTTTTAGGAAGGACAGACTCAGATCCTAGCTCTGTCACTACAAATTAATTTCAGACAAATCACTCCTTTCAACTTCAGCTTCTTTATCTATAAAATAAGAAAATAATTATGGATCAACTTCATAAGGTGGTTGAGGGGATTAGAGTAGATGAGATAATTAATGTGCATACAGTGCCCAGCACATTGTTGAGCACCTAACAAATTCTCAGTAAGGGGCTTCGACTGCACCACCATGTTTGTCTCAGTGTCACCATGGCCTTGTATGTGCTTGTAGCAATGAAAAGGGGGAGCACAAGGGAGGTGCTCCTGCCCCCACAGACTGTCCTGCTGCCGCAGGTCACAGGGAAATGTGCTCCTCCTGGGAATGACCGCTCTTCCAGACGCGTTGAGAGTTAGACGAAGTGTGCCTGCTGGACCTCCAACCTCTTCTGTCTGGTAAGTTTTTAAACTCCTCTCACTGGGCCCATCTTATGCAAAACTCTAAAGTTGGCAGTGTTTTCCTATGGACTTTCCTGTCCCCTTTCGTCTCTGTTTCTCCAGGATCTAAGCTCCTCCGGCTACTCCCCAGGTTTTCCCTCTTGGCGAACCTGATAGTTAAGCTCTTCCCCTCCATTACGACTTGCTTCAGTGGCTGTACCAATGGGAAGCATCTCATCATGCAATTACACTAAAAAGTTAGTTAACTTTGCATTTCATCAACATTCAATGCCTTAACCCAAAAGAATAAAAATCTTATCCTATAATCTCATGCTTTTAAGAAAGTGGGTGTATAGGAGAGCGGACATTTATGGTAGGTTTGACTTCACCCGAATTCTTTAAATTGAGAGCTGAAATAATATCGTCCATTATTTCTTATGCTTGTTTATGACTGTACTGGATTGAACAGTGTCCTCTCAAAATTCAGATCTACCTGGAATCTGTGAATGTGACCTGATTCAAAAAACAGGCTCTTTCCAGATGCAATTAGGATGCAAGTTAAGATGAAGCCATACTGGGTTAATCCAATTGATCCAATCACTGGTGTCCTTATAAGGAGAGGCCAGCTCCCAGATACACTGGGAGCAGAGACCACATGAAGACACAGGGGAAATGCAGTTATGCTGCCACAGGCCAGGGAGGGCCTCCCCCGGAACCTCTAGGGGTTCCGACAGTACCTTGAGCTTGGGCTTTGCCTTGGACTGTGACCGAAGTGAATTCCGTTTGCTTTCAGGCACCCAGCTGGTCGTAATTTGTTACGTAATTTGTTACGTAATTTGTTAAGGGAACTGAGTGCCTTCTGCTGTTGGCACACCACCATTGCCATCTTCGGGCCCCACAGCAAATCACAGCTCTCAGCGAGCTCCTAGAAGCATCTACAAAGTTCTCCGAGCGTACAGGGAGCCTGGATAAAAATGCAAATAACCACCACTGCACTGAGCGCCCCACGGGGTGCTGCAGAGTCATGACGCGCTGTGCCCTGGAGACATCAACAGACCTGAATGGTAAGACTCCTCTCCTAGGCACTTCAGGGGGGTGAGGGGACACTTTTCTTCTCATTGCACTGCAGCCATTGCAGAGCTGTGCTGGACTGAGCTGACCCTCAACACACCACATTGATCTTAAGAAAAAAAGAGTCAGTTATCTTACCAGCAAAATTCATTTATTTGGGAATAGCAAAGGAATTGCAATTTTTGACAAGGAAACTATGGCAAAATATAGGAAGACCAGAGAATGGAGGAGAGGGGCTTGCTTTTATAGGAGAACAGGGGTGGCTGGGAAGGAATATTCTGCTGAGTTCTCATGGGCTGAGCTGTCTCTGGGTGAGGAGAAATTCTTCCTTCTCCTTCTGGGGTAGAAAAGCAATGTAAGGTATGGCCATGCATGAGCGCTTACCCTCCAGGGCTTCCTGACTCCATTTTTAATGAGGTTTCCTTTATTTATTTTCATAGCCATAACCTGTCACTCAAGAGGTGCCTAGAGTCTGGTATCATGAGTGGGGGTGGGGGGCGCTGGCAGAAGGGAGTGATGGAGGCACACCCGGCAAGGACACCACTGCCCATGGTGACCTACATGATGAAGTGGCTCTAGGTTATCATAACTTCCAGTATAGAGAACTGAGACTTTGGTGGGGGAAAGGGCTGGAGGGTCACTTCAGTGACCCACCGAATATTTGTGTTCCCTCAAATCCACACATAGAACCTTAATCCCAAGGTGATGGTATTTGAAGGTGGAGCCTTTGGAAGATTAGGTCATGAGTGTGGAGCCCTCATGAATAGTACTGTAAGGGCCTGTTTAGCCAGGGCGGTCCCACCCCAGTTGAACTGCCATTTTGTTGTTTATGCAGTTAAACTTAAATTGACTCTGCCACACACCCCCCAGGGGAACTTACTTAAGAACAAGTCCCAGAAACGAGTCCCAGGTAACAAAGTCCAAATACAAGGGTGGGTCAGGCCAGGTGGAGGTATCCAATCAGTGGGGGCGCATACTGTCTCCTAGCTACCAAGGAGTATGGGCCCCACACTCTGGGCACCTTTTGGGTGCCAATTCTGACCAAAGTGATAGGCTGGTTCAAATGTCTACTAGAGTAAATTGTAATTCAGTTGGTCACCTAGCATGACTGTGCAGCTTTCTCTGTGTGTTATAACTTCATTGGGCACCTGTGCGTGGCCAGGCCCAACCACATGGCCTTTGCTCTATAAAAGCTAGTCTGTGAAACAGAGAAGGGTCGCCCTCTCTGTAAGAGATGTGGCCCGGAATGTTCGGTTTGATTCTTGATGCTTGGCGTGAAATAAAGCTTTGCTTGACCTTCGCGTTGTATCAGTCTCGCTCCTTTAATTACGGACCCATTATTGGGGGACCCAACAGTACTAGTACCTTTTAAATGAGGCCCCAGAGAGTGCCCTTGCCCCCACAGTGAGTGAGGACACAGTCAGAAGAAGGCTGTCTAGGTACTAGGAACTAGGAACTGGGTCTTACCAAGCATCCAATCTGCTGAAATCTTTATCTTGGACCCCTCATCCTCCAGAACTATGAGAAATAAATATTTGTGGTGTAAACCATTCAGTCTGTGCTATTCTGTTATAGCAGCCTGAAAAAATCCAAGACAGTTAATTTTCTCATGTACACAACCTTCTTCTTTCCCCCAAGAATGTGGTTGTTAGGTCAAGGTAGTCATTGCTCAGGTGACACATGAGAAGAGTTTAGGTGTGCCAATGTGCAGTGTGTGAACACAACAGCTGTTACAGTTGATAAAGGAAAACTGAAAACCTTGTATACTCATCATACAAATAAGAAAATTGAGGCCCAGAGAGGTATGACATAACTTGAAGGTGAAAATAGTGGCACACTTGGAATTCAAGTCTAAATCCTTTGATTCCTAATCTAAACCCCAACAGTAGCCGGGAAGAAGAAAAACAGGCAGACAACAAATTGCATTTCTTTTTTTTTTTTTTTACATTCAGTTAGCCACTGTGTAGTACATAATTAGCTTTTGATGTAGTGTTCAGTGATTCATTAAGTATAACACTCAGTGCTCATCACAACACGTGCCCTCCTCAATACCCCATCACACTGCTACCCCTCCCCCCACTCACCTCCCCTCTGAAACCCTCAGTTTGTTTCCCGGTGTCCATAGTCAGTCATGGTTCATCTCCCTCTCTGATTTCTCCCCCTTCAGATATCCCTCCCTTCTCCTGTGGTCCTCCATGCTCTTGCTTATGTTCCACATGAGTGAAACCATATGTCATTGTCTTTCTCTGCTTGACTTATTTCACTCAGCACAATCTCCTCTAGTCCCATCCATGTTGATGCAAAAGTTGGGTGTTCATCCTTTCAGATGGCTAAGTAATACTCCATTGTATATATGGACCACATCTTCTTGATCCATTCATCTGTTGAAGGGCATCTCAGCTCCTTCCGCAGTTTAGCTATTGTGGACATAGCTGTTATGAACATTGGGGTACAGGTGTCTCTTCTTTTCACTATGTCTGTATCTTTGGGATAAAAACCCAGTAGTGCGATTGCTGGGTCATAGGGTAGCTCTATTCTTAACGTCTTAAGAAACCTCCATACTGCTTTCCAGAGTGGCTGACCCAACTTGCATTCCCACCAACAGTGTAAGAGAGTTCCCCTTTCTCCACATCATTTTCCCCAACATTTGTTTGCTGTTTTGTTAGTTTTTGCCATTCTAACAGGTGTAAGGTGGTATCTCATTGTGGTTTTGATTTGTATTTCCTTGATGGCTAGTGATGTTGAGCACTTTTTCATGTGTGTCTTAGCCATTTGTAACAAATCACATATCAAATGGGCAGGAATCACAAGCTGCTTTAACTCCTCACATGGTCTTTGTAAGGATAACACCCCTCTTCTGGATTATTTCATTCAAGCCTCTCAGACCCATGAAGATTGGTATTATTTTCACTAGTTCAGTACAACATTGAATATTCATTACCACATGAGTCATAAGGAAATGTCCAAAGTGTGGTCAGTATTCTCTGATTCAGAAGACCTACAGGTATATAATAAGTAAAAACATGCTTTAGCTTTTTGGAAAATTCACTTATGAAGAGACAGACTATGTCAATGTTAAACAAATTCTTTTTGCATAATGATTACAAATCTTTTATTTTCTTTCAAAGAACTCAGAGCAATATTTTAATGTCCTTAAATAATGAAGAGTAAATATTTAATATTTATTTCAACCAGGCCCAGAAATGATGCTGGGCCTTGTAAACAAAGTCCCAGGAGCCTGTTAACTTGGAGGATCCCTCCCTTGGTACAATGTTTTAGGGTTAGACACTTCATGTTCTAACACTGGGAGAATGTTAAAGAACCTGGTAGATGTATGAATTCTAATTTGTTGTCTTCTGTTGGGTTTCTAATTCAAAATGTATTGGAAAATGTAAGCTATAAATATTTTTACTTAAAAAATGGAAGTACCAATGCCAGGATAATAACTTACTTTCAAAACCCTTCATTAGCTGCAAAATCAGCTGTATGCGTGTCAAAGAGAAAGAAAATTATTCTAAGCTGAGCAACTTCCAGGATAAGCAGCCTGTAAATACCTTTTTTTATTTTAAAATTTGGCCTTGTCTCTTGATGGAAAAAAATAGCTAACAGTGAGCAGAGAAGCCTAGCATGTCAATACTGCCCAGTGTACATGGGCTTCTCTTTGGAAATGTCCGTCCTCTTCTAGAGTTACCCACATCAAAAGTGAAGTGCAGTGCTGAAGAACATGGCTTTGGACTCAGATTAATTAATTCAGACAAACATCTATTGAGTACCTACTGTGTGCACACTAAAGATACAATGGTGGACAAGATACACTTGGTCCCAGTCTATGGAGGTCTTATTCTAGTAGAGACGCAGATAAACAATGGAGTTTCAGATAGGAATAAGTGCTGTGAAGTAAGGGGGTAGGCCAGAGAAAGAAGTTGGGTGGTCAGGGAGGGTTATGCTGAGACCTCTGAGGGGAATGAATGATGACAGTGACCTGTGTGAAGGTCTTAGGGGAAAGTTTTCAGGTAGAGAACACAGCATGTGCATGGCCCTGGGGTAGGAGCAAGCACATCTGTGAGCAAAGCAGAGAGAGGAAGGAGAGGAGGCTGGGGGGTGAGCTTTGGTGAATAGTTTAGCTTTTATTCTAAATGTAATGGGAACTTACTAGAGGCCTAGGTAGGGGAGAACAGGATCTGACCCCCGTCTGAGAAAGGTGGCCCTGGGAGCTGGGCAGGGCTGGGACTGGAGGGAAGGTGGGGCAGGGAAGGCAGTTGGGAGGCTTCTCCACAGTTGAGGCTGAGACTCAGCAGGTGTGACTACAGAGGGAGCAGGAGCTGCTGAGAAGTCATCAGGGGCAGATCAGTTCTAAAGTCTCAGCCTCCAGAATCTGATGGGGACCGAACAGGAAATACATGTTCCTTTTTTTGGCTTGAGCACCCAGGTAAAGAAAAAGAAAGAAAGAAAGAAAAAGAAAAGAAAAGAAGTCAGTGATTAGAAGACATGGGAGGGAGTAGGGACCATTCCTTAAAGAGGTGGTAGATGGTGGGACTTGTGGCCTCCAATGGGACCCTGAGTTTATCCACTGAGACAGGACAAAGGCCAACCACATGGGTATAGGTAGAGGCAGGTTGACAGATTTGGGGTTGGAGAATATTATTCTAGTCTGATTGCTCATGTTTTATTTGTGAAATTACAAAAGGCGTTGCCTGTATGTGACAATAGGAGAGACTGGCAGAGTCCTGAGGAGAGTAGCGAAGTGTGACTTTGAGGTCTTGGAAGAGACACGCATGCCATGCAGAAGGATCCATGCAAGTCAGAGAACAAGAAGTGTTGTGGTCAGAAGCAAAGCCAGATCACTCAGCATGTTGGGGGCTTGGAAGCCTATCAGATTAGGGTTACAGAGAGCCAAAGGGGTAAAACCTGGGTGACCTGTGGATGGATGGCAGATGGGCCAGCAAGGCCTGGTGGAGCCTGCTCCCATCTCTCCCAGGAAGGAACTAGGCAGTTAGTTCTACTTGGAGCTGCTTGCAGAAGGTGTCAGAAGCACTCAGAAGAAGGGCTGTCTGTGTCTTGGTGGGAAAAGACAACTTTACAAGGAAAACGTGGGTCCCTGTGAGGTGTCCTTTACATTCTGCCTGAGCAGGGTCATGATGGGAAGGGTTTGTTCCAGACCTGAGGTGAATCTGGCTCCAGTGTTCAGTAACTCACTGACCTTGGGCAAGGCATTTCTCATCTGGAAAAGAGATGTCATAACACTACTTACTTCAAATTTTGTTATGAACACTGAAAAAAATATTAGGTATAGCCCTTGGTACATTTTTAGATATAGAGAAGCCATTGAACAACTCAAATACTATTATTTTTAAGAATCCAGTTCTCACAATGACAATGAGTCACTTCCATGTTTCATCATTTTCCAAAAAGGAGAGCGGATATTTTGAGAAAATTGTGAAGCACCAGAAAGACCCTCTTGAGGAAGGCATGTTCTAGTGTTGAGGTTGCTAATGGAATCTCTGGCCAGCTTTCTGATGACAGTTTAGTGTCAGAAACAATTTCTCAAATGAAGAGTGGGAGTGCATACAAACACACACACACACACACCACTTAAACACACACACACACCACACAGGCCCATGTGGGTTAGGTGCCTCTAGAGAGAGCTTACAGCATGTGCCTTCCTGAGTGGAAGGCTGTTGGACAGACACCCTGGTGGTCTGAAACTCTGCTGAAGCAGCTGGTGTCTTCCTCTCCTGAGCATGGCCTAACTCTCTCGCCTTCTCTGCTTGAAAGCCAGACTCCGTTTTTTAAATAGAAGAGAAAGCGTCACCAGCTAAAAACTCCGGACTTGCGTAGACGGTTAAAGGCTGTGGACACAGCTGCTCACACCTCCGGTTTGCACTTCCTTACCAACTCCCAGCAACGTTCTAGCACAGCAGACCCCCAGAGAGTTCTCTCCCTGCTGCACTGGGGGCCTCTGGAATCCACCACACACACATAGGGATTGCAGATTATATGACACAAGGAGTACAGTGGATTACATTGTGTGTCGTGGATTACAGTGGATTACAAGTGTCCTGTCACTGGAACGGAGCTGATGTGGTCCATGCTGTGACCTGCAGAGGAAGCCAGGGTGAACTGTGGCGAGGGACAAACTTACCTCAGCCTTCTCACCCTATTAGTGCAGAGCTAGGACCATAACCTTATGGGTCTCGTTCTAGTGCTTGGACGCGTTTTTATTTTTATTAACACTTAAAACCTATTTGTGGAAGAAAAATTATAAATCCAAATGAGTGATTAGAAAACCCAAATGAGTGGGAAAAAACATATATACCTGAGATTTCCACCAGAAGAAAGTCACCACTGACATTTCAGTGTATACCTTCCCATAACCCCCCTCCAGATCCAGTTTGCACAGGTGGACCTTCTTGGCAGGATGTAAGTCATACATGGAACCCTTGCTATAAGGGTATTTGGACAATATACTGTAGCTTCCCACTTCCATTGTTAATGACGTAAACGGACTCAGGAGGGTGACTTACGTAGACCAACCCACTGGATTAGACACCACAGTCTGTCTGTGTTAACATGCACACTTGTATAATGTCATTTGCAGTTGTATAATATTATTATTTAAACTAACGTTCCTTAATTGTTTCCTTAAGATATATACTTATAAATAATGAGTCTAGGTTAAAGAGTCTATTCCTTTTTTCGCCAGGCATTTGCTATACTTTAACAAACTGTTCTGCAAAAAAGTTATACCATAAGTTAGAGGTTCACTCAACTGCTAAACCATGCTGGATATTATTTTCTCAAATATTTTCTCCTTTTATCACAAAAAAAAGGAAGAAGAAGAAGAAGGAAACATTACTGCTCATGTTTTTAATAGCCATATTTTTAAATTTTATTTTATTTTTCCAGTGTTCCAAGATTCATTGTTTATACCCCACACCCAGGGCTCCATGCAATCCGTGCCCTCCTTAATACCCACCACCAGGCCCTCCAACCCCCCCCACACCCCTCCCCTCCAAAACTCTCAGTTAGTTCCTCAGAGTCCACAGTCTCTCATGGTTCGTCTCCCCCTCCAATTCCCCCAACTCCCTTCTGCTCTCCATCTCCCCATGTCCTCCATGTTATTCCTTATGCTCCACAAGTAAGTGAAACCATATGATAATTGACTCTCTCTTTAACTTATTTCACTCAGCATTCTTCTGCATGTGGCTGCCTAGTTTTCCCAACACCATTTGTTGAAGAGATTATCTTTTTTCCATTGATATTCCTTCCTGCTTTGTCAAAGATCAGTTGACCATAGAGTTGAAGGTCCATTTCTCATCTCTATTCTGTTCCCTTGGTCTATGTGTTTGTTTTTGTGCCAGTACCATGCAGTCTTGGTGATCACAGCTTTGTAATAGAGCTTGAAGTCTGGAATAGTGATGCCACAAGTTTTGGTTTTCTTTTTCAACATTCCTCTGGCTATTTGGAGTCTTTCCTGGTTCCAAACAAATTTTAGGATTATTTGTTCCAGCTCTTGAAAAAAGTTGATGATATTTTGATAGGGATTGCACTGAATGTGTAGCTTGCTCTGGGAAGCATAGACATCTTAACAATATTTGTTCTTCCAATCCATGAACATGGAAGCAAAGTCCACAATAGCCAAACTATGGAAAAAGCCCAGATGTCCATCAAGAGATGAATGGATAAAGATGTGGTGTACAAATATACAATGGAATATTACGCAGCCATCAATAATGTGGATGGAGCTGGAAGGCATTATGCTAATTGAAATAAGTAAGAGAAAGACAATTAACATATGGTTTTATTCCTATATGGAATTTAAGAAACGAAACACACTAAAGCACAGAATTACTCCTTGAGAATTCTAATTCTTGAGCTTTCAAGAAACTTGAAATACTGCTTATCAATTTTAAAGTATGATTCCCCATCGTACAACATTTTTATCTGCTTGACCTCACAGGGGCTCGATGGTAACCCTGGACATACTTTCTTCACAGGCACTTAACAGTGTTTTTAAAACAGACATCATGTGCCCAGTTCAGTGTCAACTTGAGGGAGATGGCAAAGAAATATGAAACATGGTTCATTCTTCAGGTAATGCATGGATGACATGAACTTATCAAAAAGCATGGCCAGGTAAAAAGTGTAGTCTTAGTAATGGTCACCTAGATCAGGGGTTGGCCAGCTGTGCTCACAGCCCAAATCTGGCCAACTCATGATACAGAAATAAACATGTCCTGGGACAGTTACACTCTCCCATTTACAGGTTATCTGTGACTGTTGTTCTAGCATGGCAGTGTGACAGTATGGCAAAGTGAGAATGTGGTTATATGGCAGTGTGACTGTGTCACAGTGTGACAGTGTGGTAGTGTGTCGTGTGACTATGTAGGGGTGTGGCACTGTGACCGTGGGACTGTGGAGGTGTGACTGCGGAGGGGTGGCAGTGTGACTATGGATGTGTGACAGTGTGAGTATGTGGAATTATGACAGTGTGACTGTGTGAAGGTGTGGCAGTGTGGCTGTGTGACCGTGTGACTGTGTGGAGGTGCTCTCAGTTATTCATCCTTTCCTATGGGTTGGTAGCACCACAATTTGCTTTTCCACTCCTCTGATTATGGACCTTTCAGTTGCTCCCAGTTTGGGCCTATTACGGAAAAGCAAAAAACAAAAACCCTGCTACCAGCATATGTAAGTCTTCATGTGGTCGTGTATTTGCATTTCTTTAGGTTGACCATCAAGGAGTGGAATAACGAGGCTGTTTGGTAGGAGTATGTTAACTTTTAAAGAAACTACCAAACTGTTTTCCAAAATGGTTGTGCCTTTTTCCATTGCCATGAACAGTATAGGAGAGTTCCAGTTGCTCCATATTTTCACCAATATTCAATATCATCAGCCATTTTAATTTTAGCCAATTTGAAGTATGTGTGGGTAGTATCTCATTGTAGTTTCATTTGCATTTCCTTGATGACTAATGATGTTGAGCATCTTTTCATAAATGTATTTGTCATTTGCTTATCTCCTTTTATGAAGTGTCACTTCAGGTCTTTTGTGTTTGATATATGCATGACTTAAGGGTTCAGCTAAGATTTATTGTAGGGGGTCCAAATGTCAGTTCTGTACTCAAAATTTCTGTCTTATTTGCCTGGATCCTTCCTGTGCATGCATAGTTCAGGAATTAGGTTGAGACTTGCATGGATTCGTAGATTGGAGAACACCTTCCCTGACCCTCTTGCCCTGCCATTTCCCTATACACTTGGGACCCTTTCTTCAGGGGCCCCTTTCATTGATCCTTTTGGATTTTTAGCCACCAGTCAAATGACTGGAGGCTGATCACCCCCAAAAAAAGAGGGGGCAAACCAATCACCATGTAGGTTAGCTCTCCAAGTTGTGACTGCCTTCACAATGTCCCTTTTTCATTCTTTTTTTTTTTTTCAGAATCTACAGGTTTACTTTAATTTGCCCAAGTCTGATTGTAATCAGGGACAGGGATAGGCTGTACTGGGTTTATCCCACCACAGTGGAACTAGAACCAAATTACTAAATTGTAGGTGATTATTCTATAAACTGGTCTTTCTTATTTGTCTACAAAGAGCTCCCTTTACTCCCCCCTCTTCTCTCTCTCTCTCTCTCTACACACACACACACACACACACATGCTTTTTTATAGAATACTAAGAACTCTGACAATAATTTTCAAAGTCATAGCTTCCACACTCACAAAAACACTGTTAAGTGCCTGTTGGGTAGCTGATCAATGGCTGTTTAGGTCCAACTGACCTGCCATTCAGCCGACTTAATGGGGGTGAATGAGGATAACTGAATTGGAAATATTTTGTGCACTTCACTACTGAATGGTGAGGAGACTTTCAGTGTACAGTAGATTTCTCAATTTTATATTAATTGTTTGCATTCTCTTAGTAAAAAAATGACAAGATTCTATGGGTTTAGTGGCAGATCTAGAAAGACCAAAGTCTTATGGGACACACTTTTTGCAAGAATTTGAGTGGCATTGGCAGCTCCATGGTGACTGAAAAAAAGTCTTGCTAGCAAGAAATACTTCTCTAGCCATGGGTGAACCCTCTCCAAGGCTCTGGATCTTTTGGAAGTGCCTTGTATTCAAGGTGGGCAATGATAGAATTTGTAGGAAGGCAAATAATCTGTAGTTGAGTCTACCTTCCCTCACAGGCAGGCAGCATCTGAATTTAAGTTTGCCACACTGATAATTTCTTGGTGGCTGCTGATATCCTTCTGTAGAGATGATTAAGCTGCTAAAATAACATGAGGCACATATGGCCCTTCTTTTCACTAGAGTAGGGGAGATTATCCTGAGTGAAATAAGCAGAGAGAGTCAATCATCATATGGTTTCGTTTACTTGTGGAGCATAAGGAATAGCACGGAGGACATGGGGAGATGGGGAGAAGAAGTGAGTCGGAGGAAATTGAAGGAGGAGATGAACCTAAGAGACTATGGACTCTGAGAAACAAACTGAGGGTTTTGGAGGAGAGGGAGTTGGGGGATGGATGAGCATGGTGGTTGAGGGCACGGATTGCATGGAGCACTGGGTGTGGTACATAAACAATGAATTTTGGAACACTCCATCAAAATCTAATAATGTATTTTATGATGAATTACATAACACTATATATACACACATAAACACACATACATATATATGATAAAAACATAAAACACACATGAGGATTTGGAGATGCTTCACAAACTGTTTCAAATACAAAATTACCTGACATTTTTTTCTTAATTATTTCTAAGCAAGTAGTGTCATAATACTACTATGACAAAGTTACGAGGGGTGTTAACTGACTGGTAACATGTGGTTAGTGTGATAGGGTAACCTAACAACTGGAAAAGCAAACTAAGGAAAACCCAAGATACCTTTTATTACCAACTTTCAGTTTGTGTTAGTCATGGAATAAATCTGAAATTATTAATTTTCTTTTATTGAATGTTTACTCTTTTTTTAAGATTTTATTTATTTATTTGAGAGAGAACATGAGAGGGGAGAAGGTCAGAGGGAGAAGCAGACTCCCCATGGAGCTGGCAGCCTGATGCGGGACTCGATCCTGGGGCTCCGGGGTTGTGACCTAAGCCAATGGCAGAGTTTTAACCCACTGAGCCACCCGGGCACCCCATGAATCTTAGATATCCTGACAGACACCATGCTCCACACAAGAGCTAAAACTAAAAAGGAAGTCTCTATAGATGCCCTGGGCATTCATAAATTTGACTTCTGAGAAAGGACAGAATTTTTTTTACAGATAAAGTGATCAACGTGTTAAAAAGGGGGCAGATGTGGAAAAAGCAACGAATGGGAGGATTTGGAGGGGAGACAGGAGGAGGAGGCCCTGTGAGTCCCAGACACACGAAGTTGTCTTCTCCTGGTCCCTGAGCTCTGCTGAAAAATGGAGCTAGCTCAGGAATTTGAATCAAATGAAAAGTCAGCCTGGTGAGGTTTGTTTTGAGAAACTAGATATATAGTTTCAATTCTGACGTGCAGTAATTGGTTACATTATGTATTTTTATTTTGTCCTCAGTTAAAAGTAACAGGGCTCCAAGCTCAGGAGTCCACTTGAAATTTTCCCTCTCCCTCTGTCCCTCTCCCGACTCACGTTCACTCTCTCTTTCTCTCTCTCAAATGAATAAATAAATCTTTCAGAAAATATTTCTAGGAGCCATTTATTGAGTATATTGTGCTATGCATAAAATTTTTAAATTTATTCTCTCAACAACCATATTATCATTTCTTTGTAAAACCATATTATAATTTCTTTGTATCATATTATTATTTCTTTGTATAAAGAACCAAGATGAAGAGAGACTGACTAACTTGCCCATCATCATACAGCAATATTAACTAAAAAAACTGAAATTTAACCTAATTCTTTCTAGCTCCAAAAAGTGAATTAAATATGACATTATGTAAAACCAATTATTTCAGTTCTAAGTTTATAGAAATAGTGCTGTCTATACCTATTTTGGTTTTATTTTTTAATTTTAAAAAAATGTATTCATTTATTTTAGAGAGCATGTAAGTCGGGGGAGGGGCAGAAGGAGAGGGAGAGGCAGAGAAGCAGACTCCTTGCTGAGCGTGGAGCCGAGCTTGGTGCGAGATCCCAGGATCCCAAGATCATGACCTAAGCCAGGAGTTGGCGGCGTAACCAACAGAGCCACACAGGAACCCCCCCATTTGGGTTTTAAATTCAATCTGATTTAAATCTCTGATCATTTATTTACAATTGCTTTATTCAGATATATACGTTGTACTCACACACTTACAGCAGGAACATAATTGTGCACATTCCAATACCTGCCTACAACCTTGCAATGGAAAAAATATCTACAATCCAATTTTTAAAAATTGAAGAAACCCCACAGAATGAGAAAAGTGATCATTTCCCAAAGAAAATGAATAATATTGGGCAAATGGGTGGCTGTCAGTGGTTTCAGTGAAGAAAACTGGATGGGTGGTTTGCATCAAACCTATTTATTTGAGAAATCTGACATGATTTTATTCCTCTCATTAATGACTCTTCTCTATGTTAAGTTTGTGTGTCATAGAGAACAGATTCGGTTCTAGACTTGCCGTGCAGACATACGATAAATATGAGAGTCTTCAGTCATTTATTTTAGAGGACTCATTTTTAAACTCACAAATGTATCCATCTTTTTTTACAGAAAGAGGTCAAGCTAATTCTTAATTACTTCATTTTCATATTTGGAACCCTCTTTGTGTTTGAATCAGGTGAAAACACAGTCTCTCCACAATTCCTGTCTATCCCTTTAACGTAGAGCAGCACCAAGCCCCTGGAGCAGTTATGTGGTGCTGGTTATGCCTTCGGACAAGATAAACCTAGCAAATTCTATTGACTCTGATCACACGGCGGACTATATTCCGAGGGATCACGTAATGATTTAAACATTAATCTTCCTCAGAAGCTTTTAGAGTCACAGAAAGCTTGACAGTTTTAATCTCTCTTCTGCCTGCAGGCAAAATTACCCTTACATTATCCCCCCAATAGGTAGCAATAGCAATATGGGGGAAAAAATTTAAATGCTTTCATGTGCCCAATAAAAGCAGTTACATAAGAAATGCCAGCAAAAACAGAAAAGGGGGGGAAGTCATCATGATTTTTGAGAGGCTCCTGACAAGTCTCATTTTCCCTTCCTTTGACTGGAAGCATTTTGCTCATTTTGGCTTATCTTTTCTTTCATACTGTTTTCTTTTCTTTCCTCCTTCTTAGAAGTCTGATTATTTTTTCCAGGAAAACTAATGATTCAGGAAGAGGAGTGACAGTGTAAGGGCAGTTAGACGCCAGTGATGAAGTGAGGGGAACTGCGTGTGTTTGCACACAGACAGTGTTTATTTCAACTGTTCCAGAGCAAGGGCCTGGCTTCCCAGAACCGCCCTGGCCATCGGCTGCTGTCCGCCAGTGTCAAGACTGCTGACTGTCAACTGATTCACAGACACTTTCCTGGCCCCTCAGGCTCACCAAGTTGATTTGGGTGCATTGAAATAGAAGCTAAGTGTGCAATTCCAGGACCGAAGTCCATACTAGTCTGTTCCCAGTGTCTCTGGAGGAGAGGAGGCCTAGGGTGGTGTGGGACGGTGTGGGGTGGGGCATGAAGACAGACTTGGGGACACTCCTTTCCCTGGGAGCCATGTTCAGTCTAGATTCCAGACTCTACTGGTCTGATGGTCTCTGGGAGCATCCTGAGTGACTGGGAATGTAGAAATGGGAGTCTGGGTCACCAAGAATTTCAGTCAAGTCAAGCATGAATGGGTTGGACTGATGCTTCTGCCACTGAAAACTTAAAAACCAGTAAGTCATAGTAAGTATCAGAGAATATTCTTGACTTTCAAATTCTTAAGCTACATTTATTTTATTTTATTTTATTTTATTTTTTCAGTGTTCCAAGATTCATTGTATATGCCCCACAGCCAGTTCTCCATGCAATCCGTGCCCTCCTTAATACCCACCACCAGGCTCACCTAATCCCCCACCACCCTTCCCTCCAAAACGCTCAGTTTGTTTCTCCAAGTCCACAGTCTCTCAAGGTTCATCTCCTGCTCAGACTTCCCATTTTAATGGGACCATAAGATAGCATGAGGAAGGGATGTCCCTTCCTCCTGAAGTCTGTATTCTGATGTGTAGTCATGCATCCCTCTTCTAGTCAGACCTGTGAGGTCTACACCAATAGGGTTGTTCCCATCCCTCAGGAAGACCTCATCCAAGGCATGTGATATAATTTGGAGAAGCTGCCATCCATTCAACTTGCAAGCTATGAATTCCTCATGTACACCCCCAGCTTTGTGGAAACCCATCTTCCAGAGCAACCTAACCTTCTGCTCACTTCCCTACATCATGGCATTTTGTTCCCTCATCTGTCCAGATCATTGCCATGTCCTTGCTGGCCTCCAACTCAGGGTAACAATGCTTGGGGGACCTGAGACCCCTTCATTCTTTCTGCCTTTCTTCCATGTACATCTTCCTCGAATTCTGCTCTCTTCCATTCTCTCCTTGGTTGTTGAGCATAGCTGAAGAAATGAATACACTATACCAAAAAGTCTTGCACTGTTTACTTGGCCAAAAGTGGCTTCTTCCTTCCCAGGACACCTACAGGCTGTGTCCCTCTGCCACGACAGCCTGCTCATACTGCCCTCCTTTGTTACTTGTTCACATCCCTCACACACTCCTTCAGGAATATGCTCATCTTTTTGTCCTCCTAGTACCAGACCCATATGTAGCAGATAACACAGATGTAATTGATAGAAGGTATTTGATATTTATGAAGTCAAGTAGAAAAGTCTGAAGAAGAGATGGTTTGATTATTGCTGGAAAAGCCCTTGCAGACGAGAATGTGTGTGAGCCGAATCACACACTCACCGCTCCTTGTGTGTAAACCCTGAAAGAGCACATTGTGAGGTCTGTAAGTAAAGAACAGCGCGCTCTATTTCTCTTGAAGTTCCCACACCGCTAAGTAATCCACCTAACCACAGAATGAAAACAGATGCTAGAAGTGGGTCCACAGACTGTCTACCTCAGAATCACCTAGGGAGGGTTATAAAATATAGTTTCTTGGACTGTAGCCGGGACCCACTGAACCAGAACTTCTGGAGCACAGATATATGGGCCTTTAAGAATTCCCAGTGTAAGGGGCACCTGGGTGGTCCATCACTTAAGTGTCCAACTCTTCATCTCGCCTCAGATCTTGATCTTAGGGTAACGAGTTCAAGCTCCACTCTGAGCTCCATGCTGGATGCAGAGCCTAATTTAAAAAAAAAAAAAAAGAATCCCCAATGTCTACAGCAGTAAGCCAAATCTGGAACATACATCGTTTTTAACTTTACATTTTATTGCCAAACCTGATCAACTGTTCGAGTAAAACTCAGTCTTTGGCAAGTTACAGTATAATTTGAATTGCTCAAATCCTGGTCTTTATACCAGAAGTGAGGCTCAGTTAATGTTTAAGTGCTAATTCCTCTCATCAAAGAAAAAGGCTACAATAAAGACATTTGTCTACTGAACACTTAAAAAAGCTTTTTCCTGGTTCTTGTCTGTATTAAACATTACCTGGCTTTGCCTTTTTTTTTTTTAAAGATTTATTTATTTATTTTTGAGAGAGAGCATGAGCAGGAGAGGCAGAGGGAAAAGGAGAGAGCATCTACAAGCCTGAGTGCCAGCCTGAGCCTCATGCAGGGCTCGATCCCAGGACCCTTATATGTGCCGAAACCAAGAGCTGGTCACTTAATTCACTGTGCCACCCACGCGCCCCGGGGCTTTGCCTTTTCTTTAAAAAAGTAAGTAAATGTAGCGTGTGTGTCAAGGCACCCACTCTAGGCTTCCTTCAGATTTGCTGACACGCATATGCGAGATGTGATACCCTGCAGAGTGAGCATAGGTGACAGAGGAAACACGTGGCATTAATAGATACTGAGTGTCTGGGGAGATAAATGGGGTCTGGCCTCAACTTTTCACAGGCAAAGCAGCTCACGAGAACCACATTTGTGTGGGCCAGCTACTTTCTCTCATGGGAAAGGAACAAAGAACAGCCAAGGGTCTGGAACCCAGCAGTCAGCGTCTCAGAATCTTTGGGTTGCTTGTCCAAATGTTCTTCATTTCTGTTCTCAGAGAAGTTGAATGAACTGCAGAATTATGTGCTGCTCTCCAATTTATCTCTGGTCTGGCGGCCAGAAAGTCCACAATTCCTGGAATTTGTTGAACAGAATGATTTAAGGCCACCTAAATGCC
This sequence comes from Neogale vison, assembly GCF_020171115.1. Taxonomy (NCBI): domain Eukaryota; kingdom Metazoa; phylum Chordata; class Mammalia; order Carnivora; family Mustelidae; genus Neogale; species Neogale vison. Next base: position 231,296,896 of record NC_058094.1, on the reverse strand, counting down.
TGTTTGTCTGTTTTAAGGCAAGTTTGAAATTGAAATTGATCATTCCCTTGGGAGGACAGAACTACATCCCACTGATTGCACGGTTGTTTCGAAGCATATAGTAAACACAACTACAGAGGGCTGGGTGATGTGGAACCCAAATCAACCCTTTGCTTGCCTGAGCCATCAGTACTGAAATCATCTGAGGTACAGCCATAAAAGATAATATGTACACTGAATGAAATTAGACTGAAATCACTAGAGTGCCCCAGTTTTCTCTAGTATTTTCCAGAGAAATTCTATTTTGAAGGCATGGAAATCTTTTCTTAAATGAATAGTTTCCCCATCTGCAACGTGTTGGTGAGATTGTTACCTACCTCTTGGCCTTATCATGAGGCTGGATGAGACAACACAGGGTGCTCCATGCCAACCCCTGAACAGCTAATTGAATTTAAATCAGAATAAAAGGTAGATACATAGCTCTGAAATTATCTTTTGAATCATTTGGCCATCCTAGAACAGAAGAGTGATCAATTGGTGTTTTCATGTCAATAGAATTGCTTTAAGATTTAACAAATTTCAGTGACACTAAGAACTGTGAGCAAAGTTTTCCCCCACCTGAACAGGGTACAGAACGCCATGTATTTTTTTTTAAAGAATTATTTCCTATTTACTCTGCTTTTCTAAATTTCCTTGACTTGTTATTGTTTTAAGGTTGTACTTTTTTTTTTGCAATAACTATAGATTCTTAACAAGTTGCAAGTCCAGTGCAGAGAATCCCTGTGTACTATAGTAAATATCAAAACCAGAACAACAAACATTAGTACAAGGTGTGGATTTTACCCCATGTGCAGATGCATACAAACGCCACCTCAGAATGAAGCGTGGTGAATTCTCTCCACACAAGGAGTGACGGCCCATGGCCCCCATCTGATGCTGTAATACACTGGACCTGTCAAACACCATGAGGACCATGAGATCTGACATCAGAAACCTGTAGCTCTTGCCCCAGCTTAGTCACTCACAAGCTAGTTAGCCATGAGCAAGGGGCTCAGTCACTTTCTGCCTCAGTTTCCTCATTTTACATGGGCTGGTTGTTAGTACCAGGTGATTTAAGAGATGTGAAAATTCTCAGTGAAGTCCAACACCATGAAAATGTCAGGGGCTGTTACTAGCTAGGAGGAGTAACACTCCGAATCCCCGAACTTTCACCACTGAACCTCACTCCTCTAGCGCAGCGTGCTGGTCCAGCTGTGACAGGTGGACCTGAGGACTGGGACTTTTAACCCTCTTCCTCTTAAGTAAGATCTGGGAAAATCAAGGGCCAGTTGGGAGTCAGGACTCTCTCTGGTCAGTTCGCCTTCATGAGCATGGGTTGAATAGGTCGCTTCTACCTGGTTGAGTATAGAAGTACTTAAAATCTTAGTCACCCAAAAGTGTATCTTCTATTGTCTGTGATAGTTCTGTGTAATCTCATTTGGGTCACTTTGAAATCGCTAAGTCAGCCCATGACCAAAATGGACTTTTGCCACTCCTCTGAAAACCTTTTTGTAACTCTTATGAAACTCATGAAACTGTAAAACAATTCTGGCCAAAATTATTGCACTAAAATTTAAATATTTGAAACTGTAACATGGTTTGCATCATTAGAAAATCAAAAAAAAAAATTGAATATCTGACTATAGGCGATTTAAGTAATTTTTCATGAATAAACTAAACATAAAAATGTAGTATATAAAGTATTTATTGACACAGGAAGATGTTCCACATGTGTAATTACCTGAAAACAGAACAGTTTATAAACTTTTTTTTTCCAATTTATTTATTTTCAGAAAAACAGTATTCATTATTTTTTCACCACACCCAGTGCTCCATGCAAGCTGTGCCCACTATAATACCCATCACCTGGTACCCCAACCTCCCACCCCCCCCCCGCCACTTCAAACCCCTCAGATTGTTTTTCAGAGTCCATAGTCTCTCATGGTTCATCTCCCCTTCCAATTTACCCAAAAGCACATAGTTTATAAACTTTTATATTCAAAACATTTACAAAGCAAAAATTCAGTATCTATTCATAGAAAAAAATCTGAAAGACCATGCACCAAATTGTTACAAATGTCTTAATGTGGACTTAATGTGTCCCTTGTTTCTCCCCAGTTCCTGCAATGAGTTTATATTCTTTTTTATTACTATTATGTTCAGTTAGCCAACATACACATCATTAGTTCTTCATGTACTGTTCAATTATTTCATCAGTTGTGTATAACACCCCATGTTCACCACAACACATGCCCTCCTTTCTCTTATAATTTGTTACATTGTTATAAAATTTGGGTATGACAAAATTTACTCATTTTAAGTATGAAATTCAATGAGTTTTGAAAAATGTACAGAATAATGTAAGCACTAGCACAATATAGAGAACATTTCCATCACGTTCCCCAAAGTTTTTTGGTAACCACCAACACCGTATCCCCAGACAATCATGGATCTGTCTCTGTCACTATAATTTTGCCTTTTCTAGAATTTCATAGAACTGGAATCATACACTATGTGGTCTTTTGTCTGTTCCTTTTTCTTCTTCATGTAACATAATTCTTTCGCAATTCATTCATGCTGTTTGTTTATGAGTCCTTTTTGTGTTTATCAGTTCTTTTTATTGCTTTGTCATAAAATACTGTATGTATATACAAGATTTGTTTATCCACTTACCAACTGAAAGACACTTTAGTTGTTAACAGGATCGGCTATCATGAAAAAGGCTGTTATTAAACATTTGTGTACAAGGCTTTGCAGACATCTGAAGTACAAGTGCTTTGTTAAATAGTAATGTATATTTATTTTTTAAAATGCCTAAACTGCTTTTCAGAGTGACTGTCTCATTTACATTCCCAGCAGCAATATAGGAAAGTTCCCACTTCTTCACATCCTCTTCAATACTAGCTTTTGCAAAGTCTTTTTAATTTTAGGTATTCTAGTAGTTAGGTGATGGCATCTTTTGGTTTTTCTAACTTTCATTTTATTTTCCTAATGCAAGTATCCTTTTGTGGTAATGTGTCTGTTCAAATCTTTTATCAATATTTCTATCAGATTGTGTGTCTTCATAGTATTGACTTTTGAGATTTCTTTATAAAGTCTACATACAAATACTTTATCAGACATATTTTTTTCCCAGCCTGAACCTCACCTTTTCAGGCTTTTTAAGAAATTCTTATTTATTTATTTTTAAATTACCATACAATTAACATACAGTATTACGTCAGTTCCAAGTGCATCAATACTACTTCAACAGTTCTGTGTATCATTCCGTGCTCATCCAAGTATACTTTTAATCCCCTTCACCTGTTTCACCCATCCCCCACCCATCTTCTTCTTGCAACTACCAGTGTGTCCTCTACACTTAAGATCCTGGTTTTTTGTTTGCCTTTTCAGTTTTTTTAAAGTGTTTCTGGAGAAGTGTCTGTTCATGTCTTCTGCCCATTTTTTGATGTGATTATCTGTTTTGTGTGGGTTGAGTCTAGGGAGCTCTTTATAGATCTTGGATATCAGCCCTTTGTCTATAGTGTCATTTGCGAATATCTTCTCCCATTCCGTGGGTTGTCTCTTTGTTTTGTTGACTGTTTCCTTTGCTGTGCAGAAGTTTTTGATCTTGATGAAGTCCCAGAAATTCATTTTCGCTTTTGTTTCCTTTGCCTTTGGAGACATATCTTGAAAGAAGTTGCTGTGACTGATATCAAAGAGATTACTGCTATGTTCTCCTCCAGGATTCTGATGGATTCCTGCCTCACATTGAGGTCTTTTACCCGTTTCGAGTTTATCTTTGTGTACGGTGTAAGAGAATGGTCGAGTTTCATTCTTCTACATATAGCTGTCCAGTTTTCCCAGCACCATTTACTGAAGAGACTTTTTTCCACCGTATATTTTTTTCCTGCTTTGTCGAAGATTATTTGACCATAGAGTTGAGGGTCCACATCTGTGCTCTCTACTCTGTTCCACTGGTCTATGTGTCTGTTTTTATGCCAGTACCATGCTGTCTTGGTGATCACAGCTTTGTAGTAAAGCTTGAAATCAGGCAATGTGATGCCCCCAATTTTGTTTTTCTTTTTCAACATCTCCTTATCAATTTGGGGTCATTTCCGATTCCATACAAATTTTAGGATTGTTTGCTCCATCTCTTTGAAAAATACCAGTGGAATTTTAATTGGAATGGCATTGGAAGTGTAGATTGCTCTAGGCAGTATAGACATTTTAACAGTGTTTATTCTTTTGATCTGAGTAGTAAAGAGTCCTAATTTTGAAGAAAGCACAGTTATCAAGTATTTCTGTTATAATTCATGCCTTTCCTGTTATATCTAGTGTGTCTTTGCCTAACTCAAGATTAGAAAGATTAATTTCTTCATTTTCTTACAATGTTAAAATTTTTTTAAGATTTTTATCCATTCATTTGATAGACAGAGATCACAAGCAGGCAGAGAGGCAGGCAGAGAGAGAGGGGGAAGCAGGCTCCCTGCTGAGCAGAGAGCCCGATGCAGAGCTCGATCCCAGGACCCTGAGATCATGACCTGAGCTGAAGGCAGAGGCTTAAACCACTGAGCCACCCAGGCACCCCCAGTGTTAAAATTTTAACTTTAACATTTATGTCTATGATGCATTTTCAGTTATTTTAATTTTTTTGGTATATAGTGTGAGGTAAAGGTAAATTGTTCTTATCTATATAGATACTCAATTATTCTAGTAATATATGTGAGAAAAAAATATTCTTTCTCTTTTTAATTGCTGTAGCACATTTGTCAAACAATTAATTATGAGGATTTATTTCTGGAATCCATTTAGTTCCATTGGTCTATGTATCTATCCTTACACAAATATTTCTTGTGTTGATTAGTGTTGCTTTATTATACATATTGTGTGTTTTAAATCCTCCAAATCTGAGCTTTATTAAAATTTTTTTGGCTATCCTACATTCTTGAATTTGTGTGTAATTTTATAATCTGCTTGTAAATTTGTACAAAATACTCTCTTGGAATTTTGACTAAAGTTATATTAAATATTTAAACCAATTTGAAGACAATTGACATTTTAATAAGATTTCCGATTAATGACTTGACATTTCTATTTATTTAGATGTTCTTTAAATTCTCTCAGTAATGTCTGCTGTTTTCAGTGTATGGATATTGCTATAGTTTATAAAATCTATCCTTGAATATTTCAAGTTTCATGATTCTATTGTAAATGATACTATCCTTATTTCTACTTTAATCTCCAATTGTTTCTTGCTAGTATGCAGAAATACAATTGATTTTTTCATATTGACCTTGCATCCTAAGACATTTCTATGCTTACTTTTTAATTCTAGTAAACTTTAAAAATAGGTTCTTTAAGATATACACCGTATAGACAGTTATGCTGTCTGTGGAAAAAAAAAGGGGGGGTTCTTTAACTTTTAAAACGTCTATATATGTTGACTTGTCCCTTTACTTCTCTAGATAAGCCCTGCAGCACAATGTTAAATGGAAGTGGTAGGAGCAGGACTGCCTGGATGGCTCAGTGTCGACTCTGGATTTCGGCTGGGGTCATCCTCTCAGGGTCAAGAGATCCAGCCCCATATGGAAGCATGGAGTCACCTTGGGATACTCTCCCTCCCTCTTGCCACTCCCCACAATTAATAAATAAATCTTTAAAAACAAGCAGGAAGAGCAGACATCCTTGGCTTAGTTCTGACCGCAGAGGAAGAACAGTCCCAACCATGCAGAGTGGGCGCTCTGGGCATTTCTCTTCTACTCCTGATTAGTTACCTTACAATAATACTGAATTTTGCCAAAATGTTTTCTGCATCCTTTGGCTTGATTATATGTTTTTTTCTCTTTCTCTTTTTATTCTCTTAGCATAGTGGACTATATCAATTGATGTTTGGATGTTAAGACAAACTTGTGTACCTGGGGAGAACTACACTTAGACACGAGGGATTATCCTTTCTATGCACTGCTTATTCAGTTGACTTATATTTTGTTTAAAGACTTTACTGTCTATGTTCATGAGGGATATTCGTTTTTGTGGTTTTCTGGTTTTGCAATCTTTTTATCAGCTTTTCGTATCAGAATAAAGCTAATCTCATAAAATGGTGGTTGAAATGTTCTTTTCCCTTTTTTTTGGAACTGTTTGTGTAGATGTTTTGTTTATTGTGTTTGTTTTAAATATCTGGCAGAATTCACCGGAGTGAATTCTGGGGTTTTCTGCTTTAGAATGTTTTACCACAAACTTAATTTTGTCTAATGCGTCATGAGACATCAAAGTTTTATGTTTCTTCTTGAGTGAACTTTAGTAATTTGTGTTTTGGGGGGGGGTTGCCCATTTAAGTAATCAAATTTACGGACCTTCATAGTATTCCCTTGTTAATATCTTACGCCTGTAGTACTTGTAGTCATCCTTTCTGTTGTTCCTGAATTGGTCATTTGTACTTTAGAGATTTTTCCCCCTTAGCAATGTTGCCAGAAGTTTATCAGTTTTATTAATCATGTGAAAGAATCAACTTTTTGTTTTTCATTTTCTCTATAGTTTTATTTCTCTCTTATTGGCTTCTGTGCCTATCTTTATTTTTCCTTCTTCATAACTAGTTTGTATATATCTTAAGATTTCGCCACCCATACTCTGAAGCTTTATTATTAAATAAATACATACATAGGATGGATATGTATTCTTGATGAATTGATCCACTTGTCATTACAAAATATCTCACTTTATACCTGATACTATTCCCTTTCCGAAGTTAACTTTGATATTGACATATAGGAATATCGCGGAGATATTGTCGGTTCCATTCCAGATGTTTGCAAAAAAGTGAGTCAAGGGAATTTTTCGGTCTCCCAGTGCGTATAAAGACATGTAACGTATATGTTATGTACACATATAAAAGTTATGATTACACAATAGTAGTCTATCAAGTGTGTAATATCATGTCTAAAAACAATGCACATGCATTCATTAAAAAACACTCTGTTGCTACAAAACGTTAACCATCCTCTGCGCAAGCAGCAAGTCATTCCCACTGACCGCAGGTCACGGCCACAGCTACAGTAGCAATGAAAACGCGTGGCTGGGCCGGGGGCCAGGAGCCTTCGCGGGAGCCAGAGCCCCTCCCGGCAGGAGCTGCGCAGCAGGGGACGCCCACCGGGGGAGCGGCGGTGGCCGGGCGGGAGGTGAGCGGCTGCCCAGGCTGAGCTCCCAACGAAGATGAGCCACAGACCAGCTGCCCCTGGCGGGCTGCGGGCGCCTCGGTGTCCCCGCCGCGCCTGGACCTGGGTTCCGGCTGCGCGTGAGGTCGTACGCGGTGCCCTGGCCCCGGCGCTGGGGCCGCGGCTCGCGGTGCTGACTGCCCAGGGGACGGCCTGTACCGGGTCCGTGGCGGGGTCACGTCCGTTGCTGTCTTCGTCCGGCTGGTGACAGTGGTCTTCCACGTCCTCTACCCGTTCCAGCTGCGGGGGTGGCGTCCGCGGTGCCCCGGCGGCCGGTGCTGATGCCATCCCGGGGCCCCGCCGCTCCTGACGTCACCGCCTGCACCCCCGCTCTGCGACCCCGAGCTGGCGCTCCTGGCGGGCACCGTGGGCAGCGGCCTCCGTGTTTGCGCGTGCAGTGGGGGTCGCCTCTGGGAGGCGCAGGGCTGGGGGCCGCGCAGACCCCTGTGCCGCCGCCCCCCGGAGGGCTGCCGGCCGCAGCCAGGTCCCAGCGTGGGGCGGCCCACGAGCCGTGGCCGGAGACCTTCGTGGAGTCGGCCTGGAAGGGGCTGCCCTTGCTCTGCTTGGCTCAGCGGACTCGGGCTCACCCAGCGCCCCTAAGGAACCAGGGTCCTTCCTCCGGTTGGGCGCCAGGCCGCACGCTCTCGGGCTGGGGAGACACCAGCGGCTGAGACCGCCAGCCCGTACCCCATATTTGGGGGATGTGGGGGGCACACAGGGCTCTCTGCTTTGCCTTGGGAAGACCGCAGCGTCCACGGCTGGGGCCCAGACTTCCCGCCAGCACTGAGTACACCAGCAAGGGCTCCAGGCCTGCACGCCTGGTCCGCCTCAGAAGAACCCTGACAGGCCGCCCGCGTCCGTCTTCATCTCTGGGTCCCAGCTGCAGAGCACGCTGCGGGGTCCTGTCTGACCCCCTAAAACACGAGTCGGCTTTGACCCGCCCCAAGCCAGCAGGCTGCTTCTAAGGGAGACATCCGTGGGAAGAGGGCCATGATTTCTGACCACAGATCTTCTTCTCCTGCCTTTCAAACGTAGCAGTTATTTAAAACAATGGGTTTTAAGCAAATTCTCAGTGATGAAAAATCTGGCCAGATTTCCCTCCCTCATCCAAGCCCCTGTTTATAATACTCCCTTCCGGAGCAGCGAACAATGCCAGCCGCGTCCCTGACATGAAGGAGGGAGAGAATCAAGCAAGATTTTGCTTGGTAAGTTGTCCTGTGCTTGGTGGGGACTTTGTTCTCTTTGGGGTTTTTTGGTTTTTGCTTTTAGACAAAAATAAAGATGGAAGAACTTACTTGGGAAAAAAATGAAGAAGCTTGAAACATTGCCAGAAGTACCGAAACGTGACACCAAGACATGACATGAGCAAACGGTGTTAGCAAAATAATGCCGATAGACTCACTCAGTGAAAGATTGCCACAACATCCAATTTGTAGAAAGTTCACAGTATTCGTGAGGCACAAAAAAAGGAAACATAATAAATAAGGACATGCCTGTAGCTGATTCGGATTTCTTTTGATTAGTGTTTGCATGGTGCATTTTTACCCTTTTTTCTTTAAAAAATAAGCACACAATTTGTTGGCTAACCGAACAATAATGGAAAATTTTTTTAAAAAAATAACTACTTTAAAAAATTGAGTTATCAGAAGTAAAATTCAGTCATTTAAGTGAACATTTCTGTGAGTTCTGACAAATGCCTATGGCCATGTAACCACTGTTAACACCAGATACAGAACATTTCCATCAACCTCCCAAATTCCCTCCTGCTCCTGTGTTGTCAGCATCTCCCTCTATCCCCAGCCTCTGGCAAACCCTGATCGGTCTTCTGAACCCAAGGATCTGCCCATCACAGAGGTCCTGGAAGGGGAATTACAGAGAATACAGCCGTTTGAGTTTGCCTCTTTCACCTATAATGAGGCATCTGGGCTCTCCCATGTTTCGTTGGGATACTACTACGATAAACCACATGATGCCAGTAACTTACCACATTGAACATGTATTTTTTTAATTTATTTTTTATTTTCAGCATAACAGTATTCATTATTTTTGCACCACACCCAGTGCTCCATGCAATCCGTGCCCTCCATAATACCCACCACCTGGTTCCCCGACCTCCCAACCCCTGCCCCTTCAAACCCCTCAGATTGTTTTTCAGAGTCCACAGTCTCTCATGGTTCACCTCCCCTTCCAAGTTCCCCCAACTGCCTTCTCCTCTCTATCTCCCCTTGTCTGTTAACAAGTACCTGAGTGGGTTCCTGGCCGCCGAATCACCAGTCTGATGGGCACTGTGCCAGCTTCAGCTGTCGGCTTTCAATGATGCTCAAAGTGTCAAGGTCCAGCCATAAGGTGGAAAAGAACATGGAGCATCATGTGTGGAAATTTTCACGGGCAAGACCTGGGAGTAGTAGTGTCTCTTTCCCAGAACTGGTTCACACGACCAGGCCGAGGGCAGCTGCGAAATGCACAGTATTCTCACAGTATTCTCACAGCTGAGAAATCTCACAGTATTCCACGTTGGGCAGCCACTTCTTTGGACAACCCTGGAAGGAAGAGTGTGAATTAAGGTCTACAACTAAGTTTCTCTACAACACTGGTGTGTGGTGGGTGCCCGCTACATTTATTACATGAATGAAATCCTTTCAGTTTCAATTTTGTGATTCTGGAAGAGTTTCTTAAGTATTTGCACATGTGGAAACACTTTGAGGTCTACGTTGTTTATGGATCAGTATAGCATATATATGTGATTTTTATTTAAATTATGTTATGGACATATATACAATAGGTTTTCATCTGAAAGTATAATCATGAACACTAGTAGCCACCAAAGAGAGCTGTCAAGTCACATATAATCAATTGGTTCTGAGTAATTTCGGTTGATATTTATTGACTTCTTGATTTATTTTGCCATCTGCTAATAGTTGCTAGTACACTCATGTTAGCAGGTATCAAAGGCTAAGAAAAGAAAAATAAAACAGAACCACCAAGCCACGTGCTCATTATTTTTTCAAAGGAAAAGACCAGGGCTGCTCATTTTGGTGACGGAACACTGGGAACCAGCTGGCAGAACATCAGTGTTCCCCAAGACCACAGTCTGAAAAACCACTGGCTTTGTGGAAAGTCGGGTCCTAGGAAGCGAGGTCCAGGGCTGGTCACAGGAGAGAAAACAGAAAAGATCCAGCACAGCTGACAACGTGATCACAGCAGACTCGCCTGAGACCCAGGGCAAGGCCCAGTGCGCATGGACGCCCGTGCAGGCCTGAGGTCTTGAGACCAGTAAATGCCAGGTCCTCCCTGGCTTTGCCTCCTGTCCTGAGCCTCAGCCTTCCGCCGTCCACCGTGTGCTGGACGTGTCCGCCCGGACACCCCGCCGCACGCCAGAGCTTGGAACGGGTCCGTTCGCCCTGCGGCAGCGCGCCCTCTAGCGACCCCATCTTTAAACAGCGCTGGGGTCTCGGGTCCTCGTCCAACTCGGGCCCTTCCTTTCTTCCTGCAAGTGCTCAGACCCGGGCCGCTGGCGATTCTGCTCAGTTACCTTCCAGTCAGGTCTTTCCTGTGATTCTCAGGGGGCAACCTGGTCCTTGCCCTGAGTCGCTCCCACTCAAACGTGCGTAATCTCCCCAGATCTGCTTCCTTCCCCTCTGACGAAGCCTCTGTTTCCCGCTGTATTCTTCCTTTCAGAAATGTGTTTCATTTTTCTCATTATGTGCGGTTAACAAGCATACCGTACAACATGAGTTTTGATGCATTGTATTCTTCTTCTTTTTAAGATTTTATTTACTTGACACAGAGAGAGATCACAAGCAGGCAGAGCAGCAGGCAGAGGGGCAGGCGGCGGGCTCCCCGCTGAGCAGAGAGGCCAATGTGGGACTCGATCCCGGAACCCTGAGATCATGACCTGAGCCGAAGACAGACGCTTAACCCACTGAGCCCCCCAGGCGCCCCAATGCATTATATTCTTCTTAGTGCGTATTAGTGTGTTGAAAAGACTGGGACAACTTGCTTAGCTGTGTTTAATTCATCGTTTCTCCAGCTTTCAAATGATGGATCTTCCGTTGTTTTTGATGGTGCACTTATTAATGATCCAATGAGCAAGTGTTCTGCACAACAGTCTGGGATGTGACCCTTAGGACAAAGTCTAAGTTCTTTGATTTGCTATTAAAGTCTCACCACAAACTTGGCCTTATCTCCAGCACCCGTTTCATCTCTCACCATTCTGGTCTATCTCACCTTTAAGGCCTAGCCCAGTTTTGCCTCTCCCTTCAGGGACTGCTGCCTGCTTTGGCCCGCAGTGCTGTCCTTCCAGGACTCATAGGTTCCTTTTCTCAACCACCCACATGGGACTGCACTTGCAGGGTGGTTTCATCTGCATAGGGCTGATGGCTCTCCCTCACTCACTCAACCTGACCTCGGCTCCGGCCACAGCAACCTCTAAGATTCGGTTAGAGCCTCCATCAGCAGAGTCCCTTCTCCTTTTTGAGGGTGGCCCCTGAACAAGTCCACCATATTCTAGCTCAGCTACTACCAGCCGTGCCCCCAAAGACGTGGGACTGTTCCTGGTTCTTTCCCCAGCACACCACCCAGGAGCTGTGTGAACCCCATGGTCCCACCACTTCCTGCTGCAGTTCACTCAGGCTGGCCGGGACCTCCAGAGGCTATTCTCAGCGTCCTGAGTGAGATCGAGGCACACATCCCCGTGCATCTGGCTGTAACCTCAGCCTGCCTAACCCCCTCCCAGGATTCCGGGACTTCAGCCTGGGTGTGTGTGGAAGCCGAAGCCACGACTTGAGCTCTGACTCCTTGCTTCTCTTCTTTCCCACTTTCCAGGCCAAAAGGCTCTACCTTCATGCAAGGAGGCTTTTCTCTTCACTGTCTTTTTCTCCTCCCCAAGGTGGCACTTGCCCTCCTCCTTGCCTTGATTTCATGAAGACAGAACGACAGCTACAGGACACGGTCTTTGTGGAGTAGAATAATTTTTAAAATGCTACCAGTTTAATATCCTCACAATATTAATGTGTAATGTATATGGCTGCATTTTATAAATTATAAAGTTTGCAAAATATAAGGGAGCATAATATTAATAATAATTGTTTGGAGAAATTGCAAGTGGAGGGAAAATACTGCAAACATCTTTGCCTCTTGCTCACGCCAGCCACCACTGTACTCTGGCCGTCAGGACGAAGGCGAGATTGTGTGGGAGAATGCCAGGTCCGCCGGCCAATGCACTTTGAAGTTCCTAAAAGTGACCACACCATCACATGGGGTCAGATGCCAGTGAGCCTGTGTGGGCGACAACATTTTGAGACTTGTGAAGAGATGTTTGTCTCCATTCCAGTCTTGTTTATGAACGTGCCATCCCAGGCCTGGGGTCTGCCAAAGAAATGATGAATGTTAAATTTTGGAGATTCTAACTCAAAAGTCAGAATAAGCCTCTTTCTCCCTCGTGTATCCCTAAAGGAAGCAGTCCTCCCCGTACGGGACATTCTGCTGTGTCTGGTAGAAGGTTTGTCCCCGGAACCTCATGTCTTATTATGGGAGCACTGAAGCCAAATGTCTAATGCCTGAGCAAAACAGAGATTTAGGCCAAAATACCTTCCAGAGTCCAAGCTCAAGTTTCTGAAGAAGGAGATTTATTTCACTAAAATTAGCATCTTTCCAATTTAGATCACAATCTGTAAAGCATTTACTGTCATAGCCTGGAAAAAACAGGACCAGGCTGAATTGGGGTTGCTTAGTGAGAAGTGGTCAGCTCTTCTCAAAAACCAACCAAAGTTACCTAGGGTCATGTGATGTGGATAGACCTTCCTCACATGATATTCTCCTAAAAAAGAAGAATCAGGAAGATCTCGGGCACATCCTTAATGACCTCTGGAGTGTGGTCGCCACCTGATGATTTCATTTTGATTTTTTGTTTTGTTTTGTTTTGGATTTTATTTTATTTTATTTTATTTTATTTTATTTTTTTCCCAATTTATTTATTTTCAGAAAAACAGTATTCATTATTTTTTCACCACACCCAGTGCTCCATGCAAGCTGTGCCCTCTATTTTGATTTTAAGTCATCCTTTAACTAATGAACTCAAACGCTGGCTGAGTTTGAGGAGGTGCCAAGCTGGGAATGCAAAGGTGACTAAGGGCTTCTCTTCTGGGATGTTCACAGTCTGATGGTCGGCAGAGCAGACCGTGCTTACAGAGGAGGTGCCGGGCAATTTCCTGAGTGTGGTTCCCCTGGCTTTTAGCATAGCACAAAGACTTAAATCCGTGTTAGGTTCAAACTGCGCAGGAATGAAGCATCTCATTCCTGTCATCTCAGACCCACGAAAATTCCCGGAGTAAACCAAGTTCACCTGACATCAGCACTTTGTTCCAGATACACACAGCAGGAGGACAGTCACTGAGATGAGGCAGGAATGAACCTCCTGGTGGGGAAGCCAAGGAGGTCCAAGGAGGTCTGACCCAGGTCAGACCCAGTGGCTTCCACAGAGGTGAAGACTCGATTCCAGGAGCAAGGCTGCTAGCATCAAGCGAGGTCCAAGCAGACTCATTGTAAAGATTCCTTGGCTCGATTCTGAGAAAAGTAAGACCCTTGAGTTCTTTAAATTCTCCAAGGCCAAATTCCACTGAGGCAGAGGTCAAGTACTCGCTGCTGCATAGAAAGTACAGCTTTGGCTCAGGAGATGCGGCTGACAGTTTCAGGACACAGCTTTCTTCCGAGGAGAGTTCATAGTGTTTTTTTGTTGTTTGGTTTTTTTCAGTGCCAGACATCAAAATAGAATTTTGATTACATCCTTTCTCAAATGTTGCTCTTAATGAAGTCTTCTGTGATGACATCATAGCAGACAATTCTGGATAAATTAGGTTTGAAAAGAACATTTTAAAGGAGTTTAAAACTTAATTAAATGGTTAAACGGGGATGAGGGATGTTGTACCCTGGACATAATTTCTATAGGAGTTCTCCGCGACTCAGGAACTAGCACATCGAGTCAAGACTCAGAAGAAACAGAATAGTACCTCCATGCAGAAAACCATCAGGCAAAACAAGGGGCCAGGATGAAAGCCGTGGCCCAAGACGCTGTTATATAATGATATTTGTGAGACATAGAAAACAGGATAAAGATGAAAGGAAGAGCAAACAGGTGGCCACACGTGCGTTGCGTTAATCAATTATTACCAAACACTTGAAGAGTTGCTGTGCACCCAGACATCTCTCCTGCCTGCTGCCTTGACCAGCGCCTGTGGGGTTCAGCACCACTCATCGCCGTGCCCAGAGCTCATTCCTGACACCGGGATGAAGACTCCCCACTGAGAAGGGCCTCCTTCTCCGAGACCTTCATCCTTGAAGATATTTTTGCAGAAACGGTTACCACTCTGCAGTTCTCCACCTCGAGCGTGCCTCCGAATTACCTGGAGGGCGTGGTAAAATGAAATTGCCGGGAAAGCACTCCTTGAGCTTCTGATTCACTAGGTGTGGGTTGGGGCCTGACAAGGTTAGTATCTAGTATTATCTAATAGATCTACTAGTAATAGTAATATCTACTGTTCCCAAGTGAAGCTGGTGCTGCTGCTGGCCCGGAACCCACCATCTGAGAAAGCTCGTGCAGCGTGGAGAGAGGGCGGAGACCGGCCATCGCCAAGCGGCTGGGCCCAGCTCCCTCCGGGCACCAGTGTGAGCAGCCCGGCTGTGCAAGTGTCTCTCTGGAAAAAGTGTCTCAGCTCAGCAGCCTCCGTGGAGGGCTGGGAGGGAAGTGGCGACTTCATTTTCATTCCTCCACTCACGCCTTAGAGTGGAAAGGGATCCATTAGGGGAAATTAGGACATAAGGACCGTTAACCTGTCAAAGACGTGACTTTAAAAGAAATCACCAGCCAAATACACACAGACTCTGAAAACCTGGGTGTGTTTACGGTGATAGATGCCACTAGAACGGTAAAGGGGAGCGGGGCCTTTAACCAACAACCTGGCCTTTATGACCAGTATCAGACTGTTTGTCTTACCGGGAAACCAGTGAAAACGAAACGCTGAACTGGATGAACCAGCCGGACACACTGCCGCCCCCGTGCTCTGGGGTCTTGGCAGAACGCGTGCAGAGCACTGGGCACACGGCATGCGGGCCGCTTTGATGACAAGGGCCGTTTTACTTTTCTGTGTCTCCCATTAGAGCAGGAAATCTGCTTGTCTTGTTCCCTACTTTATCCCAATACCCGGCACATGGAAAGCATTGAACAGATGCTTTTGAAAAAACATGGAACCATAACAACAAAAAATACATTCCCAACTCCCTAGAGCCCATAATGATGCCAGTGAAGTATTTGTGATATGTATTATGTTTACCTATGTAATACGGGTTACAAAGTTATGAAAACTAACCCAAAGCCCTTTACATGATGTTGACAGGACTTAGAAATAGCCCTGGTGAAAAATGACCAAAAAATTAGAAGGCTTGTTGTAATCAAGGGAGAATGGCAAGGCACATAGTAACAATTGGTCAATGACTTCCAAATCTCATTGTGAAACATTAAAACATACAAAAGATGAAGTGTGGGGTGCCTGGGGAGCTCAGTCAGGTGAGCGGCTGCCTTTGGCTCAGGTCATGATCCCGGGTCCTGGGATAGAGCCCCATATCAGGCTCCCTGCTCAGCCTGCTTCTCTCTCGACCTCTGCCTACAGCTCTGCCTACTTTGCCTCTTTCTGTCAAATAAATAAATACATAGACAAATCTTCCAAAGATGAGGTGTGATACAATAAATGTGTACCCACAGCTTCATGTAGAGAATTAAATATTACCAAAAGAGTAGAGGCCCTTAACGTCAACATCTTTTTTTTTTTAAAGATTTATTTATTTATTTATTTATTTGACAGACAGCAATCACAAGCAGGCAGAGAGGCAGGCAGAGAGAGAGGAGGAAGCAGGCTCCCCACTGAGCAGAGAGCCCGATGCGGGACTCGATCCCAGGACCCTGAGATCATGACCTGAGCCAAAGACAGAGGCTTTAACCACTGAGCCACCCAGGCGCCCCTAACATCAACATCTTTAGTCATTTTCTCTTCTCTCCCCACTAGAGGTAACACTTCACCTTGAATTTTTTATTAATAATTTTTCCATCTATTTCTTTATACTTTACCAGGCATGTATACACTTTCACATATGATAAGCATATAACTAAATGGTAAATATACTCTCCTGGAAGATGCTTGGAAATGCATCCACATTTCTTCTGTCTGTAATTTTAACTCTGTCCTTTTTAACCCCAGGTGGATATCTTTACCGTTCTTCAGGGTGCGCATTTAGACTTGCTTGGGTGCTTTACTGAACACTGGTGAAGGGCTAGTTATTGTCGTAAGAGGCTCGCTATGCACTGGCTCTAGTCGTCACAACAGCTCGGTCAGGGTGGCTGGGTCGTTACCCTCGATCTGCCGAGAAGGAAATCGCAGCGCGCAGTGGTACAGGACTGACCTCGGTCTGTCGCTTGACCCAGGCCACAGCCGGACTCTAAGCCCTGGCAGCCGGGCTCTGGGGTCTGTGCCCACACCGAGCCTTGCCTTTCGGATGTTTGCCTTCTAGGAGCTTTCTTCTTCCCCTTGAAGCATGTTTTGTTCTTCTTAGTGGAAAACTCCTAAAAATATTTTCTGGTCACCCCCCTTTTGAATGAGGGTCGTGGACGATCGCAAGGGGACCCTACTGGCAGGCATGTTCCCTGAGTTCATGGAGCTCCTTTATGCCCAGTCACTCTCCTCGGTCCCGGTGTTGCTACTGAGGGCTGCTGCTGGCCAAGTTTTCATGCCCCTGTGTGCCCTTCTTTCCTTTAGCCAGTTTTAATGTGGCCGCTTCATCTCTTGCGTTCTTCTCTGACAGCTTTTCCTACAGCGTGTCTCCGCGTGGGCGTCCTCTTTGCTCCTTGTGCTGGGGAGCTCCTGCAATCCCCAAGAGCAATCTGAGTCAATGGTGTGGTTCGGTTACGTCATCAAGTCTGGGGACTTTTTAGCAACATCTCTTCCTGCTTATTCCCATTAGCTGCATTTTCTTCTTTAGGATTCCTGCTAACTACATGTAGGATCTTCTCATTCTACTCACCATGGCCTGAACCTCTTGCTTACACTGTCTCTCCGTTTCTGTTCCTATGCAGTTCTGAGTAATTTCCTCGGAGGCCTCGTCGTTTACTCATTCTCTTTAGAGTTTTTCAAAAAACGTTCACTGGGTGTGGTGCATAAACAATGAATTCTGGAACACTGAAAAGAAATTTTAAAAAATAAATAAAAATTTAAAAACAAACAAACAAAAAGAATGATTTCTTTGAAATGGCAAAAGAAAAATGTTTTGTAATCTTCTCATCATACAAATGGAATGAGGACTTTTCCATAAAAACCCTAAGTGATTCCTTTTCACACAGAGACTGAACGCAGCGGCACCAGGACTGCGCAACACGCCTGACAAGGTCCTGCTTCTCTCAGGGGTGGAACGCACGGGCACGTGGATTGGCGCGCGTGTCGCAGACGGACTGCCTAAAACATCCTCTGTGGAGGCTGACCTGGCGTTAGCCCAACTGAGCTCGCCCACTTCCTCATTTCCAGCCTGTGACACTGCGAGCGACTGTCACTGTCAGGAAGTCGTCCACGCGTTGGAAAACCTCTTCTCCAGTTGTACAGTTTGTCAAAATTTTATGGTTGTGGAATGTCCTCATAGTCTTGATTCAGTTCACAGCCAGCGAACACCGGAAGACGAGTGGAGTTCAGAAGTTCAGTGACTTCATCATTTTTCAGGGACTTGTGCTAACTTCGTCCTACTTGGGAAAACTGCGGCTGGTCGTGCTTGTGATGTTCCTGCAAGTACGTTTCCTGACAGAGGCTCCTTATCAACTGTGCTTTACCCGACCTGGATCACTGGCCTCGCCATGGCTGCGGCAGCAGGTGTGCCCAGGGGCCCACGGACTGCCCAGTGGCTCCGTCCTTCACCGTGAAATTCAGCGTTAGGAAAGAGGCCTTCACGGCCCCACACCCCCATCTCCTGTCCCTCTGCACGTTCATGTGAGGTAGACGTTCACCGTCTTCCATGCTGGAAAAAAGAAAAGTAAGTTCGACGGGTTTTCCTTATGTGTTTCCCAAAGAGCCGTTAGGGATGAATGACTTCGTATCAGGACTGGAAGAAGCTTTGTCTTCTCCGCCACCCGCACTCCTGCAGGAATGACAGAGTGTTGGGATTTCCACTCCCTCTCCCTGCTTTTAACATTCCACGATCTCAGAACAACCCAGAGAGAAACAACTCAGAGCTCAGGCCCTTGATCCGCGCGTAAGTACTGTTCTCCTTGCAAATCAGTCTCCTCCTCTGGGGGCCTGAGCGGCTGGAACCGCCGAGACCGACATGTCCCGTGACTTCGGTCAAACAGAAGTCTGTCTCTCTGGTGCGAACCGTCCGGCCCGGGGGGCAGTGGGGCTCAGTACAGTCCCTTGGGGGTCCCTCGTGGGCTCCTTTGGCTCTCATTCCCGCCTGCCCGAGCCAATCCCAGCCACCCCTGGAGCAACAACTGCCCCCACCCCAGGAAGGATCGGAGGGCGGGCAGCACCCCTGGAGCCATGGTGCCCTTCCCAGGCTGCAGCACAGCTGTCCTCCCTCGTGTCTCTGTCACCTTTCTCTGTCTTGCAGCCAGAGCGAGAATTTTTAAATGAAGGTTCACGCCCCCTCTGTGCTTAAGACCCTACTGCACCCACGGTGTGTATTAGATGAAACTCAAACTTCCTGACGTGGACAACAGAGTCCCGCAGCGTCCATCCACGTCTGCCAAGCTCTACCCTCTGTGCCCTTCTGCCGTGGCTCTCGGCACGTCGGCCACGTCCCCGACTGAAACCAGCTCTCCACGCTGCGGCCCTTGTCCTGCTCCTGTAACACTCACCGTGCGAGTGATCTTCCGCTTGTTTTATGGTCTTGGCTTAGTATCTCTGAGCTTTTTTGGTTGTCTAGACAACAATAAAAGAAGATAATTGGGTCACGAAATGTTTTTAAATTTATCAGCACTGGTTCTATGACCCAATATATGTTCTATCTTTGTGAACTTCCCATGTACTTGAGAAGAATGCTTCCCACAGCGGCTAGGTGCCCTGGACTTAATTACGTTAAAATGATTAAGACTGTTTTTCACATTTATTATACCCTTTTAAATCAATGACTAATAGAGGATGATTATTAATAGAGTATGGATTTACATATTTCTCCTTTGAATTCTGTAACATTTTTCTTTAAACAATTTTAAAGCTCAATTATTAGGTGCATGATTTTTATGTCTTATTGGTGAACTGACTCTTTTATCATTATGCAAAATGTCTTTATATTTTATAATATTCCTTATATTGAAATGTACTCTCTCAGGCCAAGTTTCTTTCTGTTAGTTTTGCATGGTGTGTCTTTTTCTATTCTTCCATTTAAACCCATATTTCTCCTTGTATTTTAAAATGTGTGTCCTTTAAACAGTTTAGAATGGAATTCTTAGAATTTGTAGGTAAACACAATAGAATGCAGAGATCCCAGGGTAGTCAGTGAGTTGTGACAGCTGTATACACCTACCTCAACACAACAACAACGAAATGTGTACTGTTTCCATGAAACTCGCCCATGGGGTTTCCGCTCTCAGTAGCTCAGTCCTGTCTCCTGCTCAGGAACGTTGCTGTGCTGTGACGATACCCCTGGTTTTGGTTATCCGTTTTTCTGTTGATGGACATTTGAGCTGATTACAGCTTGGGGGTCTTATAAATAAATGGTGTGAAAGTCTATACAAGTCTTTTTTAGACGCAGGTTTTCGTATCTCTGCTCAGTACCGGGGAGAGCTGCCTAAGTCACAGGGTAAGTGTGTTTGTAAGAGACTGCCACCCTTCCTCCAAAAGTGACGCCGAGTTCCAGATATTCATTACTCTTCCACATTAGGTACTGTTTGACTTTTAAATCATTGCTTTTTCTAGTGGGAGTGAAATTATATCTCCTGGCGGGCTCCATGTGGCTTTTCCCTGTGACTGATGCTGACGTGTAAGTTGTCAGGGCATAGTGGACTTTTATACATCTTTGGAAAACGTCTGCTCAAGTTTTTGCCCATTTTTAATTGGATTGTCTGTCTTTTTCTTAATGATTCATGGACGTTTCTTGTATATTGTCAGTTACATATACTGAAAATATTTTCTTCAGTCTGCAATTTACTTTTTTCATTTTCCTAAAGGTGCATTTTTATAAGCAAAAATCATTGATTTTGATGAAGTTCAGTTTATCAAATTTCACTTTTGTGATTGGTGGGGGTTTTTTAATCCTTATTTTGTTTTGTTTTTGTTTCATGTCTAGATAACTTGTGTTCTTTCGAACTATGCGCCTTAGGAATATGATGTCTTGATAATACAAATTTCAGTCATTTCTTATTTTATGTAATAATTTCTCCCTATTATCAAAATATCTGCAGTAGAAGTCTGCAGGACAGGAAAGCATGTTTTTAGTGGTGCCTGGAAATGAAGGTGTGTCTTGGAATCATCTTCTCTGAAGACTGCTCCTCACTGCTCTTCCTTAAATCTTTGGGCCCTAATTTGACCTATTTCCAGGGGCACAGATCAAGGAAGGAAGCCAAAAACCAAAATCTGGTTTACGCAAGAGTAAGTTTCCCTCGGAGGCGGCACATTTCCGTCTCACTTGTGCGGAGCAGTGTGACTCTGTGCCGAGAGCTCTCTTCACACGTCTCAGCCTCGCCTGACTCGACCAAGAGCCTCACAAGCATTTTCTCTAACGAGTGCACAGTTTCTCTTCTGAGGAGAACGCTTCTGGCTTCAGACTCTCACCTTTAACTTCACTCATAAGCCATCATGTGGATTCTAAGCCTTTTGTTTTATCCTTCGAGCATGGGGAGGGGAGGGAGTACAATAGACTAACCCAGAATTTACCATCTTAGCCACCTTTAAGTGCACAGATGTGTTGTATTGCCTACATCCACGCTGCTGCACGACCATCACTACTGTCCTCTCCCACATGATCTTCATTTTTGCCAGCTGGAACTCTGTCTAAAAAACTCCCCATTTCCCTCCCCCAGCCCCCATTTCTGCCGCTATGAGTTCGAGGCCTCCAGGAACATGTAGCCTAATGTCCTCAAGGTTTATCAAGGTGTCAAACTGTCCTCCCTTCTTAAGGCTGAATAATATCCCACTTCACGCATGTTTTACACATCTGTTCTTTGATCTCTGGGTGAACACGTGAGTTGCTTTCACCTTCTGGAGGGTGTGAATGTGCTTCCACGGACACCTGTTCACGCCCACTTTCACTTCTGCTGGCCATGCAGCCAGGAGTGGAACTGCTGAGTCCTATGGTGGTTCTATATTTAATTTTTCAGGAATTGCCGTACCACCTCGCACAGCGCCTACCTCATTTTACATTCCCACTGGAGTGTGACTCTCTCCACATCCCTGCCAACACTTGAATTTTCTAGGTTGTTTGATAGTAGCTATTCTTATAGTGTAAGGTAGTATCTCACTGTGGTTTTGATTTTCATTTCTCTGGAGACTAGAGAAGTTGAGCATCTTTTTTTGTGTTTATTGGACATTTGTTTCTTTTCTCTGGAGAAGTTTTTACTCAAATCCTTTGCCTGTTTCTTAATCTTTTTGTTTGTTGCTGGGTTGTGAGGTTCTTTACATAGTCTGGACATCAATATCTCCTTAGAAAATTGTTTTGGACACATTTTCTCCTATTTTGTGGGTTGTCTTTTCACTCTGTTGATCGTGTCCTTTGATGCACAAAAGTTTTAATTTTGATGAAGTCTAAATTGTCTGTTTTTTCTTTTGTTTCTTATGTTATTTGATACTCGAGAAATCATTAACCAACATCATGAATCTTTCCCCTACGTCTTCATCTAAGAGTTTTATAGTTTTAACTTTTGTGTTAAGTCTTTGATCCATCCTGAGTTAACTTTTTATGTAGTGTGAGGTAGACACCCAACCTCTTTCTCTGCAGGTAACTATTAAGTCTCCCAGGGTCACTCATTGAGGAGACTGCTCTTTCCCAACCGAATGGTCTTAGCGTCCTCATCGAAGAGCTTATATTTTTAAAATGGTCATTTTCCCACCTTCTTGTGTTGACATGTCACACAAGCTTTAGATTTACTTTTGCTGTTCATTACCTTCCTCACCAGTTACAGTTGGGGTACTGAGGGGGACCAGATTCACTGTGGAGAGTCTACGGGGTAATGTTCTGTCTGTCTGTCTTTCTGTCCACATCTGGGTCCCTTTGGATTTAGCTCCATATGTTGTGTATTTTCATCAGCTTCAAGCAGACATTCAAATTTCCTGCCTTCAAACATTGATCCGCTTGGCCAAGCTCAACCGTAACAGGTAAACAGAGACTGATGGTGAAGATCCCAGTCCCACATCTTTAGTGTTTTGTTATCAGGAAACTCTTCGCAGAGGGAAGTGAGATCAGGCCTAATCTTTTGCTTATAAACAAAGAAAGCATTTGGTAGAATACAGCTGTGGCAGAAAGTCAAACTGCCACATTCTGTGTGATGTCAGCCCACTTAGTTCACTGAACGTGTGTCTGTCGAGTGTGTGTTACATGCTGGGAAATGCTCTGAGGATAGAGTGAAACGGAACAGACGAAATCCTTGTTTGCGGGGAAATTCTGCTCTAGTGAGGAGCCAATGTTTCATAAAAGGGGAAAATCACACTCATCTGCAAGAAGATAAACTAAATACCTCAAAAAACCAGGCACTTGATTCTGGCCAGACTTGCCAAAGATTTCCATTCATGCTCATTTACTTCAATAGACTAACCCTGCACCTAGCCCTCCTCGCCCCAGAAGCTCGCTCCTAGCACAGCAACCCCTGAATTGACTAAAAAATTTTATAATCACTACACACAAAATTTTCAGTTCTCTAGGTCGTACTAGATAAGGTGTGGTTGAGCAATGTATAAAGGCAAGACTTTCTGTGAATCTGCATGCAATTTGTTTGACAAAGCCTTTTAAAAAGCTCAAAAATTCAAAACTTTTCCACCAAATCCTTGAGGAGGATGAGGAGGATGCACTTCCTCATCATGGCCTGGGCCCCACGCACCCTGTCGTTGCTCCCGGCCGTCTACGCAGCAGTCAGAGACATGTGTGCGTGAAGAGAAAACAAGGAACCTCAGGGTCAGACGAGCCGGCCAGCCAGGATCCGAACTCCAGAGGCGCTACTTACTCTCCGTCCGTAGAGTACGGATAACGAGGCCGGCGTCTTGGAATCGCTGCAGGAATTAAATGAGATCAGGGGTGCAGAAAGCAGTCTCAGCAGCTGGGGGGTATCTGGGGGGGTAGCAAGTGTTCGGTAAACACTACCCATCACTTCTGTATTATTACTCACGGTAAACAATGGCATGAGTCATGGGAACGTTCATGTCTGCACGAAGTGGGGTTTTCTACGATCTCTTTGGGAGACTCTGCAGTTAGACCCAGCAGCAGAGAAGCTGAGAGAGAAAAACCTCCTCTTCTCGACGCTCATTCCAGGTGGGGTTGGAAAATTTTCTCTCATTCCTTTTTTACACCTTTATTATTTTTATTATGTTATGTTAGTCACCCTACAGTCCATCATTATTTTTGTTTTTTTGAATTTTTTAATTTTTTATAAACATATAATATATTATTAGCCCCAGGGGTACAGGTCTGTGAATCGCCAGCTTTGCACACTTCATGGCACTCACCATCGCACACACCCTCCCCAGTGTCCCATCATTAGTTTTGAGGTAATGTTCCATGAGTCATTGTTTGCGTGTAACACCCCGTGCTCCATGCAGTCTGTGTCCTCCTTAATACCCACCACCAGACTCACCCACTCCCCCACCCTCTCCCCTCAGAAACCCTCAGATTGTTTCCCGAAGGCCACAGTCTCTCATGGTTCGTGTCCCCCTCTGATACCCCCAACCTTCATTCTTCCCTTCCTTCTTAATTCCATTATGTTTTTCCATTATCAGCATATTTCCATCCCCATAGGTTGCCCACCTCTTCCTTTTTTCTCCCCTCAGCCAGCATAGTCACGTTTTGTCTCCGGTGACTCTGGAATGTTCACCCAGGACAGCGTGTGGTAGGACTGACTCAGCTGTGAGAGCTGCGGCAACCCTGGGGGAGTCGGTTCCCACCCAGCGGGAACAGGACAGAGTCCCCACCGGAGGCAGATGACTCTGCTACTTAGCAGGAAGCCAGAGAGTCTTTTGAGATACCTTCTACTTTGGGGGCTCACCACCTTCTCTGCCTCTCAGAATCAGGGCCAATGGTTCCACTGCTAAACAATGCCTCATAAGGGATCTTGGACAGCCTACACGTATGCCCTCATCCTCCTCAGTCTCAGCTGCTTGATCTACTTCAACAATTTGGTTTATACATTTTTTTCTGTATTCTTAAACATTATTTTGGGAAAAGATAATCCGCTTTTTTAAGGTAACTTATTCTCGTGTTCCTAGACTGAAATTAACTGTTGGCTATGAACTCAAAGGATAAACTCTTCTCTTTTGAATAGAATGTTTTTTAATTATGCACTGTAGAAAATTATTCTCATGTTCCTTCATTAACCTGGATAGTTTGTGAGCAACAAAGAACATAAGAAAAAAGTCAGTGTAGGAATCTTTTATTTTAACAGTAAAAAGATATTTCTAGGAGGTGTTTTGGTATTGATCTCACAGTTTCAGTGGGAGGCATTCATCAACCCCGTAACATTCAACTTCAATTAGAACCCACGGGAGGCTGGACCCGGAATTTATAAACTTGGTTCCACTCCCAGGTAGGACCCTGATGGTGGGTGTCAGGTCAGTTCAAATCCTTTCTCCTGCCCTTCATCTGAAACATGGAAATGATAATATATCTCCAGCTTACTTTGCAGGTTTGCTATGGGAGTTGTATAATGCAGAAACTTCCCAAATGAGTAAGAGAAAATGTTTTGAGGGAAATAGGGTGCTTTGTTCCCTGCTTTGATTTGTTTTTAGTTACCCTGTTCATTTGGAAAGTTAAAACATTAAGAGAGCTCATAAATTGTGGTGTTTGACAAAGTGGGACACAGTTGCAAATGTTGAGAAACACTGAGTGGAAGTATGTGCTTTGTACAAATGTTCTTACACTAAAAGCATTGTAAGCATTCTTTTCAGTGAATAAAACTACTTTTTGCTCAATAAGCAAACAGAAATTTAGATATATTATACTTTATTAACTAAGACAGAGAAGCGGTCACATAAACTTTTCAAGATTTGGGTTGGACTGAAAATTGTTCTGAGTTCCCTAAATTACACCAGGAGCTCTTTCCAGCCCCTACTGACTTGGGTGGTGGGTGTGAATGCACCATGTGGGCCAGTACTCTGGGTGGCTTGGGGGGTCTCAGAGGTGAAGGAATGAGATGGGGTCAGCAGATGTGGTAGGGACTTCTGGCTGTGATCTGAGGAGTCCATGGCCTAGGGAGAAAGAGCACAACACTCATTTCCTAAGGCTGTGGCCTCTGTACATTTGCTTACCATCGGCTCCTGCCTTCCTATACCTCCTAGGTCATCTCCTCAGACCAAAGTTATCCCCTTGATTATTTTATTTAATTTCTTAATTTTTTACTTAAACTACAGTTAGTTAACATACATTGCAATATTAGTATCCGTGTACAATGTAGTGACTCAACACTCTGTACGACACCCTGCGCTGATCACCACACATGCCCTCCTTCTTCCCCGTCACCTGCTTGACTGTCACCCACCCACCTTCCCTCCATCATCACCACTTTGTCCTCTCTAGTTAGAGTCTGCTTCCTGATTCCCCCCCCTCTTTGCTTGTTTGTGTTGTTTCTTCAATTCCACGTATAAATGAAATCATGACATCTGTCTCTGACTTACTGACTTCACTCAGCATAATTCTCTCCAGCTCCATCCGGGTTGTTGCAAAAGGCAAGATTTCATCCTTTTTGTGGCTGGGTAATATTCCGTTGTACATATGGACCACATCTTCTTTATCCATTCATCAGCTGATGGACATGGGGGGTGCTTCCTTAATTTGACTGTTGTGAACAATGCTGTTATAAACCCAGAAGGGCACGTAGCCCTTTGCATGAGCGCTTTTGTATTTGGGGCGTAAACCCCAGAAGTGTGATTGATGGATCATAGCATGTTCTGTCTGGACCTTCTGAGGACCCTCCGAGCTGTTCTCCAGGTGACTACACTAGTTGGCAGCCCCACCAACAGTGCACTAACGTTTCCCCTTCTTATTTTAATTGCATTTCCATACTGTCATTGGCTCCAGTCCTGCCCCTCTTTAGGAAAGACCCAGCTGAAAGAGGACATGAGAAATGGTGTAAGACAATCTTCTGCCTCCTTCGCCTGTCACAGCAAACTCCTCCGTCTGGACACTGTGGTTTCGGCAGCCCCCGCGTATGTCCGGCCACTCGTTTAAAACATGTTTGTTGAGAGTTATCATAGCCCAGAAGCTGGGCCAGGCTCTGAGAATACAACACTAATCACGACAAGTGGAGTTCACAACTTAGTAGGAGGCACAATCAGTTAAAAAGATCATTTTAGGGTGTGTTGTATTTACGTGGGGACTGATAAAAGGGAAGAGGCTCCTTCTCCCTTTTTGCCTTGCCGTCAGAAGTGTTACGACCCACGTTTGTTCCTTCGGTCCACTCCCTCCCCCTCCACTTACTCCATCCACTTCTCACCTACACATTTGCTGGAAGCTGAGGAAAGGGCAACATTTTCTAGGGAATAAACAGCTGGCTAACTGGTAAGTGCTGTCCAAGATGACGTTAAAAGTCACATTTTTAAGTGAGAATGTGAAACCAGATTCTCTGCCAAATTACCAGTTTTTCAGCTACAGCCTGGACTCTGTCAAATCTGCTTTATTTATTAATAACTCATTAAACATCAGGCAAGATTTGCTCTTTCCAATGAACTTGAGCAAAAGCACCACAAAACCATCTGCCTTCTAGGCTCTTCCATTGGCAGTAGTTTTGAGATGGGGCCACGGGCTATGTGGGGTGATTCCTCTTAAATGCTCCTGATGCTTCAAGTCACCCTGCTCCTTCTCTGATCATCGGAGAATGACGATTCCACACAGATTAACGTTTGGGCAAGACCTGAATCCTGCAGCCTCTCAGCAGTGGGAACCTCAAGACAAATTTCCACCCAGAGCCACTCTTTGCACCATCCTCAATTAAGAATCTGCAATTATTCCTTAAGCCCCAAATTCCTATTATTGGCCTACTGATTTCTACGTAGAAAAGACAGCAGGTCTCCAAAGAAGCTTATGCTTGTGTCAGAAAGAAGAAACAGGACAAGTGCCCCAGCACCAGCCAGCAGAGTAGGAGCCCAGTCTCCCAAGGTAAATGTCCCTGCAGGGCTGTGGGCAGTGCCTCATATGCTAGTTTTTGTTGCTAAGGTGTTAGTGGCTCGGGGCTTAAAGATTTGCCCAGAATATACCACTTTTTCAAATATGAATATCTAAAAACTTTCCAGATGGTCACTCTCCCTCTACCAACAGCAAGTCACAAACATTTGTGGAGCATTACAGGGCTTAGGAAGTCATGGTCTGACAAAATTGGCCCTTTTTATGCAAATGACATTTTAAAAACATACCCATGTTCTGTTCATGCCCATCAGTAAAACACTCAAATGATGGCACCATAAGTGTTCGAATTAAGAGCAGGCACGATGTATTCAGTTATTGGAATAAAAGAACGATGACAAATTGAACTATTGGCCCCAAACTGTCACCTCTTCCCGCACACAAGCTCTGTGCCATGTACCCTTGCCGTCCCTTCCATTGAAGGTGGGTTTATTTCCTCCTGCACAGAGGCTGGGCTTGGCCAGCATCTCGCACTGACCAACAGGATGACAGCAGATGCTATCGAAGATTTGAAATGGGGCCTTGCCCTCCATGCTTCTGCCACTGCCCAGAGGAGTGTTGACCCAGCTAGCGCACTGGTAGGAAGAGAGACAAGGAAAGAAGGCGTGGACCACCTGTAACTTGGGACCAACTGAACAGCCCAGGTCAACTCTCAGCCAAACTACAAACAGAGAAGCAGGAATGAAGATAAGAACACTTGGGGGTCATTGGTGGTTCTCCATGGAGATTGCTGTTTCCTTCTTTGTATATTCTGTGTTTTCTAAAGTTGCTGCAGTTATCATGCTAATAAATAAGACGATGCTGTGTATCTCTGCTAGCCTTAAGTGACCTGTAACTGAGAAGGTCCCTGAAAAATGTTAGATATTTCTCCTGTGCTGTTTGCCACAGGGCCTGCTATATTCCCAGAATACAACCTTGGAAAACAAAGCACCACAATTCTACTTTCATGCTCTTTCCTCAGGTTTGAATAACCACAGTCATAAATTAGAGTCACTGTTTTAAGTCTGAATCCTGTACCTACCACTAACAGTTGGACTTTGATTCAGAGGGATATTTTTAGCGCTTACTTTATGGGGTTGAGAGATGAATTCAGATGGTCTTGTAGAGAAAGGCTAGTAACCTACTAATGATTTTCAAATGCACCCTAGGCTTAAGCTTTACACTTTATATAACTCATTACCTTTCTAAACATCAGAAGCAGGTTAAATGTAATGATAAGCAAGTGCATTTATAATGGCAATAGACATATGAGATATCTAGGAAGAAATCTAACAAATTAGAAGCCAAATTCTTAGGGAAAAATGATATAATCTTATTAAACTTATTTTAAAATATATAAACAAAAAAGAAATGATGTTCATGGGTAGGAGAATAATATCATTAAAATTTCCTCCAAAGTAAAATACAAATTTAATGCAATACCAATCAAAATTCCAAGAGGATTTCTTTGATGGACATTAGCAAGTTGATTCTGAAATGGACCAAGTGCGGCCAAGACCAAGGCCTTTCTAGGTTGAAAATCTCTCCACGTGCAATCAAACTGTCGAATACTGATTGCATTTATGTTCCTGGCACAGTCCCGGGTGCGGAGGTTACTGTGACTAGTGACATCAGCCCACAACAGTCAGGTCGTCCTGGGGAATGCTCTCAGGGAGAATCACGGGACAGCGAGGGGGCTGCCCTAGCGTCCTGGCAGGAAGTGAGGTGCTCTGTGGAGCCAATTGTGGGCTGTAGTGGAAGGTGCCATGCTTATGATTATGGTCCTACAAACTATTTCTCCTGAAATCTTACAATCAGGGGTTATTCTTAATTAATATCGAAGCCTGTGGATTTTCTCTAGGCTGCTTCCGCAACAGTTTTTCCTTCTAAGAGTTCATGGATTTGAAAGATGAATTTTTTAACACAAAATACCTTAAAGTTAAAAAGGAATGTGTTTATAATCATCTGTAATGGTATAATTTCAGAAAGTACATCACCAGAGACCTATTTGGAGAAGGGCCTGGAGATGCTATTCTAAGTATAACGTAGCCGGGGGCCTCACCAGGAACACAGCTGAAGCAAATGTGCCAGCAACACAGGTCCTGCTTGTCAGCAGAGCAACCGGGGTCCATCATGAAGAAATGAGGACTTCTCCCAAAGTCACCCTCAGCCGCTGGCTCACGTCCAAGTCACACTCCAACATACCTCAGTACCTGGGCCCTGAAGGAGGGAGAAAGCATAACCAATGCAAGGAATGTCCACAGAGTGAAAAGTCTGTGAGCATAAAAAATAATTTTGTTTCAGGAGATTTTGCCTTTATTTATATTGTCTGACATATGTATGAAATATACCTTTCACCTGTTATGTATGTGCTTATAATTAAATAATTAACAAAAGAAAGATAAGCCTGTTGAGGGGGTCAATCTTCTGTCTACACTTCTGCACATGCAAATACATAAAAATTGAGTGACAGTTCAAATTTTAAAATTACATATAGGTAATGTGTATGTCTTTTTCAATTCAGCATTTCCTAGATTAACAATGCATTCTCTAGAGACTATGAAAATGCTAGCTTACTCTACTTGAATTTTTCTTACTAGTTATTTATAAATCATGATCCATTATGTATTTTGAAATTTAATTTCTGATTCTGCATTTACCTTAATGCTTACTTCAATACCTACAAAGTATTTCCAAAGTAGAAAAATCAACAAAATTCAAGGCCTTTTAGTGCTTTTCTTTATACTACTTTGAATATAGCATTTAAGGCTGAAGAACATTTGTTACTTGACTGGATTCTCATTTATAGTCCCAGTGAAATATAAGTCAAACTGGGTCTTGCTCTGGATTGAGACTTTGGCCTGAGTACGGAGGGTCTTAGAGCTGAAAGATGTGCCCTTCAACCCAGTTGCACAGAATCACACAGTTCAACATTGTAAGACCACTGTTTAAAAAGAAAACTTTGGGAAACTTCCCAGTTATAAATCAGAATATTAACTACATTTAAATTTTTTGAACAACTACAAGGGTTTTGAAAGGAAGCAGAACATGCTGGATATAATTTAACAGGGTAGGCTCACAGCTAAGGACAATATGTTAATAGCAGAAATAAAAAGTGCCAAGAAACACATTCAGAATTTTCACAATTTTACCTTGACAGTGTTTGGTCCTGTTCAGATTTGAAGGCCTAGTGAAATCAAAACCAGAGTTCCAAAAAATTTTGATTTTAGTAATTTTTGCCAATTTAGTCATGATTTTGTAGAGGAGTAAATTTTGGATTTCCTTACTTTACCATTTGCCTGCATGTAGAAATCAGCTGTTGGTGCTATTAAGGATACACTGGCCAGGAGAGGTCACTCCTCTCTTATTGCTTTCAAGACTGTTTCTTGGTCTTTTGATACTTTGATTCTTCTAGGTGTGTCTCTCCTTGAGTTTTCTTGAAATTTGTTTGAGTTTCTTAGATGGGTAGATTCTAATTTTTTCATCAAATTTGGGAAAGAATATCCTTTCTCCCCCTTTCTCTCCTTCTCTCCGCTGGGACTCCCATAATGCGTATGTTGGTGCGCATAATGGTGCCTCACGGATTTCCGAGGCCCTGCTTATTCGTCTTTATTTCTTTTTCTTTGTTACTCAGGGTGGATAATCTCAGTTGACTTATCTTCAAGTTTTCTGTTTCTTCTTTCTGACAACTCAAACTGCTCTTAGCTACTACACTGAATTTTTTTCATTTTTGTCATTCTATTTTTCAGTTTCTGAAGTTCTCTTTGGTACTATTTTATAATTTCTATCTGCTTATTCATATTCTCTTTTTGGTAAAACATCACACTTGTACTTTCCTCTACTTCTTTGGACCTCAAACCGAGTCTAACATTGTTCCTAAGACATGTGTACAATAGCTGACTCAATGTCTATGCCTACAAAGTCCAATGTCTCTGATTCCTCATGAAGCGTTTCTCTTGACCTTTTTTTCTGTGACGATCCAAGCTTTCCTGTTTGGGGGTATTTCATAATTTTTGTTGAAACCTGGGCATTTTAAATAGTAAGATTGGCAGCTCTAGGAATCAGACCATTTCCTTGCTCCAAAAGTGTTATGGTTCTTTCGCTTTGTTGTTATTATTCTGTTGCTATTTGCTTTGTGACTTTCCTGAATTAATTCTGTGAAGTCTGTGCTCTCTGTTGTATGTGGTCACTGAAGTCTCTGCTCAAGGAGCGCTGTGGCCAGATAATGACTGAACGGAGACTCCCCTCAAAGTCTGGATCCGCAAGTTCCCTAAGCTTGGCTGTGGGGCTTCGTGTGTGTGTTGGGGTCTCTTGGATGCTCTGGCAGGCACTTTACCACACTGGGTCACACATTCCATCCTGCTTGTGGAGACCCTCACGGCAGACACAAAATGGGAGACTGGGGCCCTCACAGGTCTTTCCTGGGCAGCATGGGTGTGGCTTTTTATATTCTTGGGAATTTTATATTCTTGGGAATATGCTGGAATTTCCCAAAGACCTGTGAGCATGTCATCCATAGATTTTCCTTCTGTTACTTTGGTCAGCATCTTGTTTGCCGACAGAGTTACTGCTGCCTCAGGCAGCTATGATGTTAAGTGATTGCCACTGGTGTTTTTCAACAAATGCCCCAGGGAAAAGACTGTTTACGTGGAGGAAGCTCTTCACCAGGTCAAATAAAGACAGGTCCTTGAATGGAGGTATCCCAAGAACTGCCATACCCGTCCAGTAGCAGCAGTTATCTGGACACAGACTCGGGTCGGCTTCAAGCCTGTCCTACTCCTGGATCCAGGGGTGTCTGGTCTCTGCTCGGCTACTTCTCACACCCCATGACTGTGGGGCTGCCTGTTTTCAATGCCACTGCAGAACGGGTGCAGAAGGGCTGGAATAGGAAAAGTTAAAATGCCACAGAAGAGCTTACCAAGATTCACTCATTTTTCTTGAATAAAAACTCCTTGCGATGTTGCAGGCCTTTGGTTAAATTCTAGCACATTGAAGAAGTTTATTTTTTTAAAGATTTTATTTATTTATTTGACAGACAGAGATCACAAGTAGTCAGAGAGGCAGGTGGGGGGAGGGGGAAGCAGGGCCCCCGCTGAGTGAGAACCCTGGGATCACGACCTGAGCCAAAAGCAGAGACTTTAACCCACTGAGCCACCCAGGTGCCCCTGAAGAAGTTTATTTTGACAATTTTGCCAATGTTCTCATTATTTTTACCAAAGAACAGATTTTTCAGGTCCCTACTCCACACTCTGGGAGTGCTGTTTAACCTGCACATGAAAATTTTAAAACAGTGTGTGTTCACCTAGTAAAAGGTGGCCAACATCTAAAATGCAGAGTACTTAGAGAAGACTAAATAAGTCGCAAACACAGAAGGCCTGAAGAATACGAAACAAAGAAATGCCAGCGGAGACGAGCACCCCTGCCTCAAGGGGACACTCGGGTCTGTGGGGCGGGTGGTGGCTGACGCGCAGGGCACAGGCTGAGCAGAGCCTCGCTGGGCAGGGGGGCTCCCCGAAGGGGCGCTGCCACACCTGCCCGCGCTCGTCCGGCGGCGACGGCAGAAGCCACACACCTGCCACCTGCTACACAAACCCCCGCGTCGCCAGCTGGCAAAAGAGACCCCTAGAGTCCAGGTTTCCTATCCCAGAGCTGGGCCCGGAGAGGTGAAGGGGGTCAGAGAGGCCAGAGTCCTTTGAGAGTGGAAAAGCCGCGCTCTGTGCTACGCCCAGCTGGAGTCCCTCTGTCGTCCACGCAGAGGCCAAGAACGCCAACCCCGGTCGGCAGCTTTTTATTCAAACGACGGCCCAGACACGTCAGAACACAAGGTCGCTTATCTAGGAAGCCTTCCTCGTATTAGTCGACGTCCCCATTCCCCTGCGCTCCTCCGGTGGGTCCTTCTATTTACTGCAAGGCCTGCTCATGGCGGGGCTCGGCGGTCCGACCCGGCAGCCGAGAGCCTGAGTCTGCCGGCCCCGGCTCAGGAGCACAGCTGGCTGGGGCAGGACTTTGTGAGGCAGCGTCAGGGGCGGCCAGGCTGACCCCGACTCACCACGCTGAGGGGGCTGAGGAGGCCCCAAATGTAAACCGAAAGGGAACAGACTGAAGGGTAGAGTCGGGAGCCACTCAGCAGCAGTGAACAAGACAGAAGCCACCCTCCTGGTGGGGGCTTGTCTGCAGCTGGCTCTTACCATTTCCTGGGGCGAAAACCTCCTGAGGGAGATTTTTAAATAACTCTGAGATGTCACAACAGCTTCCTAGCTGCGCGTCTATTTACAATCCAAGGAATTGGTTTGGGGAAAGCATAAAAACTGAGCACAGGGAGCTACAGGACACAATGAAGAGCCACCACAGGAGGAACGGTTACCTAGCGGGGGTTGTGCTACTTCAGAGAGCATACAAGGTACCCGAACTGGTATTTTATGAATCTCCTTGTCATCCTGAGTGTTTTATGGTAGTTTCCTTTTATTCTCCACCTAAGAATATGATGTGACTCACCCTAGCTCGTCAACATTGGAATTTAAGGGGGGAAATAATGTAAAATGCAATTTTCTGGAATATAAAATGCAGACAACAGGGTGAAGAAGAAATGGGAATAAACCCCTTTGATTGACAAGTCATTTCAGGGCAGCAGCCTCCAATCTAGACTGGGAGAAACAAACTGAGAGTTGTGGAAGGGAGGTAGGTGAGGGGAGGGGGTGCATGGGGGATGGGCAATAAGGAGGGCTCAGGATGTGCCGAGCGCTGGGTGTCGCACACAACTAATGAGCCATTGAACACTACACCAAAACTAACGATGTGCTGTAAGGGCCTATTTAGCCAGAGCGATGCCATCCGGTTGAACAGGGATTTTGTTGTTTATACAGTAAAACTTAAACTGACCCTGCCCCCCTCGGGGGACTTAAAAGCAAGTCCAGGAGACCAGTCCCAGGTAACAAAGCCCAACTTACAAGGGCAGGTCAGGCCAGGTGGAGACATCCAATCAGTGGAGCACATACTGTCTCCCTAGCTACCAAGGAGTATGGGCCCCACCCTTTGGGCACTTTTGGGCGCCAATTCTGACCAAGGTGATAGTCTGGTTCAAATATCTACTATAGGGTAAACTGTAATTCAATTGGTCACTTATGTGTGACCTAGCATGACTGTGCAGCTTTCTCCGTGTTACAATCTCATCGGCCACCTGTGCCCAGCCAGGCCCAATCGCATGGCCTTTGCCCTTAAAAGCTAGTGGGTAAGGCAGAGAGGGGTCGCCTCTTTTAAGAGACGGCCCGACCGGTCGGCTTGACGGTCGGTTTGATTCTCGATGCTTGGCGTGAAATAAAGCTTTGCTTGACCTTCGCTGTGTGTCAGTCTCGCTCCTTTGATCACGGACCCATTACTGGGGGACCTAACAGTACTATATGAACTGAATTTAAATTTCAAAAAAAGAAAAGTAATGGTCCATTTTGTTAAGATTATAGAGGTAGGACAAGAAGAAAAAGAAAAGATTCATAATGACAGATCACAAAATTTCTGCTATTGCCAGATGATTTGGTAACCAGAATGTGAGTTATTATGGGGAAAGTACCTCTTTGAAGAATTCTGGGAGATGGTCTTAGCCCCTGAGGTTGGATCAGAAATAGGTTTTATTTCCCAGTGTCAGTCACAGAAAACTGTAACCCCAAACCACGAGGAGCCATGTGCTGACTTCAGAGGGAGTCCTACCTCCTGCTGCCTTCCCAGCTTCCAGGCAGCTGGTATCACACTCCTGAGAGCCAGTAAACAGCTGCTGTAGGGCTCAGAGGACAGCGAACTCAAGGTCCCCCCAGAGCACCTGGCAGGTTTCCCAGGGGGATCAGCCGCAGGAGTATCAGAGGCCCGGCAGCAGGACTGCAAAAATGAGCACATGGACTGTGAATTGTTGCAAGGCTTAACACCACTGATTTCTGTTGCAGTTTTAAGGGTTAGAGTATAGGATATGAAGATCTGTGGACTTTCGTGTCCTCGTCCGCTCAAAAGAGGACTGTGTTAGGGGTGGGCAAAGGGTCCAGGCACAGTTGTGCAGGACTAATGCAGCTGGCTCTTCTCCCCAGAAGCTGGTGACCCAGTGCAGCTGTTCCAATAGCAACAGCCCAGCCCCGTTTGGAGCTCAAGTAACAAGACAGGCCGATATCACCACGAGCGCTGGCTGCACTTCACTGACGGCTGCATTTAAACAGTCCTCTCTTTGGTACTTTCACAGCCGACAGACCCGAGGCCCACCCTTCGGAGCTCCCTCCTAACTGTGGCTCCATCCGTATTGCTGTGCCCTTGGATGGGGAAGATCCGCAGAAACGTCGGGGTCGCAAGTCTCGAGAGGGCAGTCTGCATTTCACCCACACTTCCGTCACACTCCTCACCTTCAAGGAGCAAATGACCAGGGCCACATAGACATGGACGTTAAACTCTCTATGCAAAGTATGTTCTGCAAAAAACATAGCTCCTCACTTTTTTTAAGGGTGGCACTTTTAAAAAATATGGAAATACAATTAAGATACAATGTTATATTAGTTTCAGGTGTACGATATACCGCTTCAACAATGCTATACAGTGCTCAGTGCTCAGCATGGTAAGGAGAGTCTGTCACCATCACAATAGTATTGACTATATTCTCTATGCTGTACTTTTCAGCTCTGGGACTTCTTTGTTTTATGATTGAAAGTTTGCACCTCTTCATCCCTTTATCTATTTTGCTCATCCCCTACCCACCTCCCCTCTAGCAACCACCAGGCTATTCTCTGTGCTCAAGAGTCTGTTCATTTGGTTGTTCATTTGTTTTGTGGGGTTTTCTTTATTCCATAGTAAGTGAAATCAAATACCATTTGTCTTTCTCTGCCTGATTTATTTCGCTCAGCATAACACTCAAGGTCCATCCATGCTGTTGCAAAGAGCAAGATCTCGTTCTTTTTTGCGGCTGAGTAACATTCCTTTGTGTATATGTATGTCTTCTTTATCCATTCATCTATAACTTGACCTTTGGCAAATTCAGGGGTTGAAACTCCCTTCTAAGAGGCTAGCTAATTGCTTTTTTGAATCTACGCTAGCTTCACATTGAGTCTATTCTCAGAAGGACTCAGGCTTAGTACTAGAAAATGCTTCCTCTACAGTCATTGCTCCCGAGCAAACTCGGGTTTAACTGGCACAGGACTATCGAGTTCACAAGGAAGCATATCTTTCAAAAAAATTAAAATCAATTCCTTAATGATCAGTAATTACCCTTAGCTTCCTTTAAAGCAAAGATGCTTAACACGGAAAGAAAAAATATACTGTAAGTTCAAATCATCTTTATATTTGCTTTCCTTTATCTGGCTCAAGAAAGTGTTTCAAGGTCTACCTAATTTTTAGATTAGAAAGAGAAGTTTGGGGATAAAGTATCACTTCATAAGGTACATATTAGCTCCTGCTGGAGTCCCAAGTTGTAATACCTTAAGGTTATAATTATATCAGCAAGTGATACCCACTGGATGCTTGCCTCACACAAATGGATAAAAATTCCATGTTGGGCAATTTCTAATCTGCAGCCTGTAAATCTACCTTCAATTTGTTCCCCATACCACCGCTACCACGTAGTTAGCGCACTGGTTCCCATAATCCTTCCCACGGCCAAGGTTTCCAGGCCGGGCATCCAGCTCTACCATGGGGAACCATTAATTGCCCTGCCTAGGCCTCTTTTTCTAGTCCCTAAAATTAGCAGGTCTTTCTCAGCACGAGGCTTTTAGGATTCTTTCTTCGAGGCTCATGTAAGTTCCAGCTTCCTTAGGAGGAATGGGGAAGGAAGCCGTATGTTCCCCGGTTCCCCAGGGCGTTGGTGGGGTCAGGGGGCAGAGAGTGGGGCTGCTGTCCCGCACCTGCTCTGTCCGGCACCTGCAGGGCAGGGCTATAGTTAAAGACCGTTTTTGTTCGCTATTTCTCGGGACTGACACCTGAGAAAAATGTTTTATTTCCCTTCAACCCATTTTCTATCTCCTCAAAGATAGGAGTTTTTGCAAATATACACGATAAATTTGACCTTCTCCCTGAACTTACTTAAAAAGTAAACTAAAAAGAAATCAAGTACGAGTGTTCAGTAAAAATCCATTTTATAGTCGTCGTTGCCGGGCCAGGGCGGAGAGGCACAGGGCAAGCTCCTTCCCAGGAGAGCTGGTAAGTCACGGGCCTGTAGCGACGGGCGGGGCAGCCCCGGCCCGGCCCTGGGGCACGAGGGTGGGCTGCGGGCACGGCCCAGGGGTCCCGCAGAGCCACACCCAAAGCCCCTGGGTCCCGCGCTCGTCCGAGCTCCGCAGTTTTCGGAAGTGCGGGAGCCCCGGGCTCCAGTCCCGCACCCCGGCGCCCCCCGCCCGCGCCCCGGCGCCCAGCGGCCTCTCTGCTCTGCCCGCGCACGAACCTTTGCGATGGTTCTGGGGGCTCCGCGCACGAACTCGTCGCTGCCCGCAGAGTAAGCCCTTCCGGGGGGGAGGGTCCCTCCTCGGTGACCCGCGCGGCTGCCGCGCACACGGCGGACCCTCCGGACCGGGAACCCGGAGACCCTCCCAGGGCTGTGGGCGCGCACGGCTCGGCCCGACCTTCCCGCACTGGGGCCGAAATGCGGCTCCTGAAAGCGGTGTCCGAAGGCCCGGGGGGCACCGGCAGGAAGACAGAGGGACAGCAGCAAACGCGGGTGGGCACTGAGAAGGGCGCCCGCCGTCGTCAAGGGCTTGGAGGCGTCGCGGGCGGCGGCGCTGGGGCTTCTGCGGGGCGAGCGGGCGCCACAGAGCCCTGCGGGCCCGGCCGGGAAGGGAGAAGCAGGGGCGGGAAGCCTGGGAGGCCGCTGGGCGAGGAGGGAGTGGCCGGCCCCGTCCGGGCAGCGCCGCGGCCAGCAGGAGCCGGTGTTTGACGCCGGTGGTTCAGAAGCTGAGACCCGAGAGTCGGGGACCCGAGAGTCTCCCTGTGGGCCTGTGGCTCCCGGCAACGCGGCAGAAACGAGCCGAGCCTGGGCTACGCGGGTGGGTGCCCAGGGCAGCCAGAATTAGCCGTAGCCGGAGGGGCCGGTGCAAGCTGTGGCCTTGGGGCGTAGCCAAGGTTAACAACGGAAGAGCAGGCCGGCCAGGGTAGGGCCGGTGGGACTGGTAAATGAGTGAGACAAAAGGTCAGGCATGGAGGCAAGCACCCAAACCAGGATGTCGAGTCAAGATCCTTTCTGTGACGGACGATACAGAGTAAACTAAAGCCAGTTTGCAAAAATGGGGGTTTTTTCTCACGTAACTGTGAAGTCCAGCAGCGGTAGAGGTTTCACTCCGTATTTCCCTGCCAGTTCACCCCATATCAGAATCCCTGTAACCCTCAAAGAAAAATAATGAGAAAGGTCTTGGATCTGGACCCAAAGTCCTGGGCAACTTGGAGCCCTCTGAAATGGCTGCTTGACCAGAGGACAGAGACTCTACGCTACCTCGAGTTTATGGAGAATAAAGGATGTGTTGACGTTGGAGACCGTGCCACAGGCTTCAGAAGGGCTGACCAGGTGGGCCGTGCTGAGGAAGGGACTGCAGGCGTTCCTGGTGCCGATGTGGTCCATCCAGCCTCACTTCTGTTCCTGCAAACCCTCACGACTTGTGGCTTGCGGCCCTGAAAACCGGGCGCCCTATCTGCCTCCAGCACCAGCAGGTGTAAACGCAATGCCCACAAGGTCTGGAGATTTTCCCGCGGATGAGTGAGGGGGAACAACACCCAAGTAGCTCCCAGGCTCCTCGGTTTCCAAGGGCGTCCAAAGGAGAAAGTCGTTGCTACGGAAGACAGCCACTTGGAGAAATGGCATTAACAAACTCGCTGAAAAGGCTGTGGGGGAACACTTTCAAGTAATCACACTTTCAAAGTGTTATTTGTCTAAACCAGTGTAGTTGAATAGAGAAAACACAGCCGGGATGCTGTCTCTGCTCTGACAACCTGTGGGATGTTCTAGACGCTTCTCAGCCTCTCTGTGCTTCAAACTCTCAGTAAGGACTGGCTGGGTCACGCTAGAACCCTTTCCAGCTCTAACCGACTTGAAAGCCTTTTCCATCTCCAGTAGGCTGGATTTCTCCAAACATTCTTTTAAAATCTTCTATTTAATGTGCTTTATTTATTTATTTATAGTGTTATGGTAGTCACCATAAAGTACACCATTAGTTTTTGATGCAGTGTTGCATGATTCATTGTTCATGCAGCACACCCAGTGCTCCATGCAATCCGTGCCCTCCTTAATACCCACTACCAGGCCCTCCCAACCCCTCAACACCCCTCCCCTCTAAAACCCTCAAATTGTTTCTCAGAGTCCTCACGCTCATGGTTCGTGATTCCCTCTGATTCCCCCAACTCACTTTTCCTTTCCTTCTCAATGTGCTTCTTAACATAGTTACCACAAAGCACCCAAAAAACCGATCTCAGTCCTGACATTACTGAAGTTCTAA
The DNA here is from genome assembly GCF_020171115.1 of Neogale vison. Classification (NCBI taxonomy): domain Eukaryota; kingdom Metazoa; phylum Chordata; class Mammalia; order Carnivora; family Mustelidae; genus Neogale; species Neogale vison. The sequence continues at coordinate 231,256,929 of NC_058094.1, read as the reverse complement.
TTGCATATTCTTTTTTCAGTTTTGTAGTTCACTGCCAAACAAGCATTTAAGAGGGATAAAATAAACCCTCAAAGAAGCTCAGCTCCCTCCATCTCCCCAGCACCGCTCCCGGGGCCCAGTGGCAGGAGGGGCCGGCAGCGTCCCGGAGACGACCTCACAGGACCTCCGACCTCCGTGCGACTGGCGGCTGCCTTCTTTTGCAGCAAAGCTGTTCCTGCGTGCCGCTCCTGGTGTACATGCTTGTGCGTGGGACTCCATGACTACCGATCCTCTCAGAGGTCAAATGTGTGAGTAAAATGAGGTCGTGCTTGTGAAACAGACACAGTGGTGTAGGCTGGAAAATTCTGTGGGGTCGCAGTCAGGGCTAAGGGATTTCTTTCCCTTTCAAGTGTCTGTCTGTGTCCCTCCATGCTGCCCCACCTCAGCCGGCTTCTCTGGTCCCACAGGCTGTCCCTCCGGTCACACTGCGTCTCCTTCCAGAACTCTTCCATCGGGTCCTTCTGCACCTCAAGGCCGCCCTGCTCCCTCAGATCGCTGGTGACCTCGGGCCCACACTCCTGACACCTCTTCCCAGACAGGCAGGTGAGTACAGGGGCTCCTCCTCCCGTGTGGACGGGAGGCTGTGGCCCTAGACAGGGGTGTGATCCTGGGTGAGCTACCCAGCCTCTGGCCTCCATTGTCTGCTGCCTTAATGAGCCTCCTGTGGGATGGTCTGAGTCCGTGTGTCCCCCTCTGCTTCCACACAGCTGTCCGCCGACAGCCTCAGTGCTCTGTGGCGAGGGGAGTCGCCCTCCCTGAGGAGCCTGGCCCTTCCTCTCCAGCCCCATGGTCCGGACTCAGCCCGCAGTCATCTCTGGCTGGGGTGGGATCTCCTCACTGGCCTGTCTCCTGACGCGCTCTCCACTCCGACCCCACCACCGCCCGGCTCCTGGAGCTGTTTTTACGAGTGGAACCTGACCCTGACACTTCCTGACTCGACACCTTTCCACCGTCCCCCCTCCCTGGAGGGCAAGGAGCACCCCCTGGACAGGGTATCCTCTGCTTCGGGGTCACGAAACATGGATGCCAGGCTGTCCGCTCAGGTGAGGCTCTGCCCAGGGCGCTCACCGCCAGCCGGGAAAACACGTCCTCTTCCCGATAGGCATAGCTCAGAGTACCCCCTCCAGCCTGTCCGCAAACAGACTTGCCCACGTCCTCATTTTGCCTCCACTAGAGCCTTTCTCATGACACAGTTCCTAACAATAGAAGCTGTTGAAACCAAAACCCAGAGAACCAAGTCACTGTACTAGCCACAATCTGACTAAAGCCCGGCGTGAGCAGCGGGCCAGAGGCCCCACCGACCCTGACCCCCTCACCCCAGCGAACTGTGCCTCGGGTCTTCCCAGCACGTGTGCAAACCCCATACTCCGTAGTGACCCCGCCAACTGATAGCATGGAAGCCTGAGGAATACAAACGGACAAGTGAGGATGGGTTTTTGCTGTTTTATACTGAGGCTTTGAATGCTTTTTTAAAGAATTAATGAGAGAGAGAGAGACACCTGAGTGGCTCAGTCAGTGAAGAGTCTGCCTTCGCCTCAGGTCATGATCTCAGGGTCCTAGGATCGAGCCCTGAATTGGGCTCCCTGTTGAGCAGGGAGCCTGCTTCTCCTTCTGCCTCCCCTTCTGTTTCTCATGAATAAATAAATAAAATCTTAAAAAATTAATAAAAGCAAATTGCTAAAAAATGGCTTAAGTCAGTATGGCAAAATTCTGTAAAAGATTTTTTAAATCATAAAAATAACAAACTATGTTGTTCTCAGATGGTTCTACCTCAGTGTCCTTAAGTTCTTGCTCCGTGCAATCCATGCCCTCCTTAATACCCACCACCAGGCCCTCCCAACACCCCCTTCCCCTCCAAAACCTTCAGATTGTTTCTCAGAGGCCACAGTCTCTCATGGTTCATCTCCCCCTCCAATTTCCCCCAACTCCCTTCTCCTCTCCATCTCCCCATGTTCTCCATGTTGTTCCTTATGCTCTGCAAGTAAATGAAACCATATGTAACTGACTTTCTCTGCTTGACTTATTTCACTCAGCATAATCTCTTTGAGCCCCATTCATGCTGATACAAAAGTTGGGTGTTCATCCTTTCTGATGGAGGCATAATACTCCATAGTATATATGGACCACATCTTCCTTATCCATCTGTCTGTTGAAGGGCATCTTGGTTCTTTCCACAGTTTGTCAACTGTGGCTATTGCTGCTGCTATGAACATGGGGTACAGATGGCCCTTCTTTTCACTACATCTGTATCTTTGGGGTAAATACACAGTAGTGCAATTGCAGGGTCATAGGGAAGCTCTATTTTTAATTTCTTGAGGAATCTCCAAAAATGAAGAGGCAACCCACAGAATGGGAGAAGATATTACCAAATGACACTACAGACAAAGGGTTGATATCCAAGATCTATAAAGAACTCCTCAAACTCAACACCCAAAAAACAGATAATCATGTCAGAAAATGGGCAGAAGCCATGAACAGACACTTCTTCAAAGAAGACACAGAAATGATTAACAGACACATGAAAAAGTGTTCATCATCACTAACCATCAGGGAGATTCAAATCAAAACCACACTGAGATGCCACCTTATGCTAGTTCTAATGGCAAAGATTAACAAGACAGGAAACAATATGTGTTGGAGAGGATGTGGAGAAAGGGGATCCCTCTTACACTGTTGGTGGGAATGCAAGTTGGTGCAGCCACTTTGGCTCTTGATACTGGCTCAGGTCATGATCTTAGAATTGTGAGATCAAGCACCCTCCCCACTCCCATGCCCAGTATGAAGCCTGCTTTAGATTCTCTCTCTCCCTCTGCCCCTCCCTGCCACCTCTCTCCCACGTAAAAAAGAAAAGAAAAGCCAATTCGATATTTGCTCAATGTGTTCCTCTTAGAACCCCTTTTCAGAGGAGCGCACCCTGAATGCCCCTAGCCACAGTATGTCAACAAGGAAGGAGAAACATTGGAAGATACAGGTATAAACAGTGCTGGAGAGAAAGCCAGAGTCTGAATTACAGCCCAGATCCATCTCCTTCTGAATCTGGTTAGGTGAAAAGCCCTTATGTTTCATTCCACTCTCCTAACATAGATCTGCCAGGAGGTCTGTTCTCATTTCACTTCAGACCATGTGGTTTAAATATAGATAGAGTTCTGGTTCTCTTAATTTCCATCTGAATATGATTCTATTGTTATCCAAGTGAAAATTCACTGGTCACAGTATGTCTGTTTTAAAGATGCCAGAGACTTCTCGGGTGGTCTCACCTTCAACCAAAGCCTTTAGCTACTGTGAAAGTGTTCTCTGTGCTTTCCAGAGCTATGTTTAAGACTTTGTGGGTTATTTCTTTCAAACAATTGGAGAACAAAAGGACCTGGGTTAACAAAACAGAATATCCCATTAGGATCCATTGCATCATTGAGTTTACGTTAACTATGTCTCTATTTTCTGTTTTAACCATAGTTCTCCTTTCAGAGAAAACACTTGTTTATTTGTTTGTTTGTTTTGCTATACAACATTGTACCTATAGTCGACAATATAATGTGCACTTAAAAATGGCTGAGGGTAGATCTCACATTAAATGTTCTCCCCACATTAAAAAAAAAATTAATTAGGGACGCCTGGGTGGCTCAGTTGGTTGGACGACTGCCTTCGGCTCAGGGCGTGATCCTGGAGTCCCGGGATCGAGTCCCACATCAGGCTCCCAGCTCCATGGGGAGTCTGCTTCGCTCTCTGACCTTCTCCTCACTCTTGCTCTCTCTCACTGTCTCTCTCTCTCAAATAAATAAATAAAATCTTTAAAAAAAATTAATTAAATGGTATTTTTTTTCAACTCGACAGAAATTTCCCCCTTCTCTGTTTTTAATTTTTTTCAGAGTAATCACAAGAATAAGACATAAATTGGTTTTAGCTTTATTTTCCTTTTATTCTCAAATCTAAAATTGAACTCTATCTTATGACAGTGAGATGTTATAGAGTAGCTTAAGGTGGCAATTTCCTTAGTTAGGAAATGGGCCATATTATTATCATTACTGTTAAGTTTCATAAATTGCTAGTTTTCCTTATCCTTAAGCAAATTCCCATTTGCTTGGGGAGTCAATGATGAGTGCCTTAGGAAGTTCTAGGATTAACAAACCTTAAAGAAAACCAACTGAAATTTTATGCCAAATGGGCAGGAAAGAAGAGTTATTTTAAATATTAAATCTGCCTTTTTGGCCCATTTATCCTGCACTATTTTCTACTTTACAAACTTATAAAATGCCTAGACGTGAAAGTGGCTGAAATTGGTTACAAGACGCTGAGCGCAAGGACAGTTTTCTCCACATAGTCTCATTCTCACTGTCCTTCAAACCCTGCTGCCCCGTCCCCAAGGACACATAAACAGTGCCTCACAGTCATCTGTACCCAGAGCAGGTAGTCCTTCCCCCAGTGGACCACATGACGTGTTTAACTTCTGGGGAAAAATGTATTTGTCATCCCCCCAGATCCCAGAATTACTTTACTAAAATAAAATTTTTTGGCTAATGACACAGCCTAACTACAACAGCTTACTGTATGCTAGACAGATTAAAATCCCTTTGTAGCTACTACCTTGTATTATTCTAATGAGTGGCAAGTCCCAGGTACCAGAGTGCTCAAGTGTGTTGACTGCGGAGGGATAAATGCAGACATGGAGATAAGGAGGCCAGAACTAAACTGTTCTGTACTAAAAATGAGGGCAATTTGGAGAGACCTGAGGAGTTAGAACTGGATCCAGGGGAGATTTGGACCCTAATGGATTGAGGGGCATGTGAAGGACGGAGAGCCCCACATCTGGTGTCAATCCAAACAAAGTGAAACTAGGAGAAAGTCCACCTGTCACCTGTAAAAGCCAGCACTGTCTGTTCATGCTTGTGAGGTGATTCTGAGTGCGGGAGGCAGTGCTGCTCATGGCCACAAGAGCTGGAAGGGACACTGCTGTCCAGAGAAGTCTGGGGCTCCCAGACGGTTTGGCCTCTTTTAGTGTTAATATGCTTTCAGCTCTATGTGCTTTTCTTAAAGATTGAGGTCGATGGAAATAGTGACATTTCAGAGTGAGTGAGAAGACTTTGCACATTTCTTTAATGAAAGTATGAGATTGGTAAGGAGAAACAGACGACGGCTTTTAAGTTCAGGTTGTGATTGGGGGATCCAAAAGAAATATAATTTAAGGAAGCATTTCAAAATGTGTATGTCTGTTAAAATCTTCCTTTATCCATCAGGAAATATAGACCCATGGATGTGCATGATTTCGCTCTCTCTTTGCTCTAAGGCAAAGTTCAAATGAACAGTTTTGCTTAGATTGACCATTTCCCCAACTGGTCATTTTGGCTGTAAGCTGTGTAAGCATGAATTATCCATGAGGAAATAGCACCACTGTAAAGAACAGAGTTGGGCATGCATACAGGTAAGAAGCAGGGGTCCTGCCCAGAAGAGGTATGAATTGAGTCTGTGACAACCTGTAAGAAAGTGCAATCATTAATAGAATGTTGTTTGTAACTACATGCCCCTGGAGCCAGAGCAACATGCACCATCATCAAGTGGGGCCAAACCATCATCTCCAGAAAGACAAAACTAAAAAAAAGGACCCAAGGGATATAAACTGAGCTGACAGAGGGCACTTGTAAGGATTGGGTTAGGTTGGTCAAGGCTAACTCTGCCCAAAGTATTCCAATCTGAACATCTGAACTCACCAGTCCTTGCCCGATCTTATCAGGCATATGTCCATCCTCTTCCTATGGATGCCCTCTTTAGAGACACACAAGAAAAAGTGACAGGAGGAGAAAGAGACAGGTAGAGTGTTGACTACACTAATGAAGAGAGGTGAAAATCTGATTGAATAGTGAAAATATTCCTAAGAAGTGAGGCTGTCTCACTCAGCCTTAGTGCAAGACTTATCTCATTGTGGGGCTCATTACTTCTGAGTCAAGGGTATGGGTCATGACAACCAGGGGACTGAGAACTTGAGGATGGCCAAGAGTCAACTCTCCAAAGTACCACAAGACAGCGGGTGATCAAGCCGCAGGGAACGTATCAGACTCTGCGCAGGGAAGGGAAGCCCCAGCCGGACAGAAGCAGGAGACATTGCTGTGCTTCAGAGGTGGGAAGTCAGAGGAGGGCTTATGGGTCCGTACTCTGTGGTTTAAGGTGCACCCTGCAATGCTGAGAACTGATTGAGACTGAGGAATTTTATTTTATGCTCTTTTAGGAGTCATGTCCACAGCAAAGCTGGGGCCTTGAAAGGAGGCCTGATACGTGTCTAAGTGAACAACCTATAAACTGGAAAGCTTCTTGCCCAGGTGGACACACTGTTCACCAAAATAGAGTTTTCAGGAAGTTTTTAAATACCGACCTATTGTTTCATAGCCTTATATTGTCAGTCAAACACCTTGGAACAAGCATGTAGGTAAGGCTGACCCAGGGTCTCAGCATCCCCAGTCTTCCTGGTGTTTGTCCCTCTCCTCAAACCCCCACTCTCCAGAACCCCCCCAAGCTGTCCCTCACTCTCGGTCTTCCTTCCCAGCCCATCAGAAATACCATCTGGAGCTTTTTTTTAGCCAGTTAAGTAAACCCAAAAAGGGATCAATGACCAATAACTTCATAGTTCTTCTTAGGGTTAGTTACATTTAAACAAAACATCATGATGCATTTACCATTTAATTTTCCTTGTTCACTTGGCAATCTCTGCCTCTTCAACTCCTGGAGGCCCGTGTTAAAAATCTCAATTCAGCTTTAATTAAACACGATGTTTATCATCTGTTTGTCAGTTAATAAAATTTGGCCGTACGACATCTCTTTCCTGATTATCTCGGACTACAGTGTAACAGCGTAGAGCAGTAGAACTACGGGACAAAAAATTCACTCCATTATCGACACTTGAAACCTGCTTTTGCTCACATGCCTGTTACCTGGGCTTGCACACACATCGCATTGTCCTCTACATCCACCATTACCCCAAGCGCTGAGCTACCTGGGGACACTCACCTACAGGATAATTACAAATGCTGGTGAAATGAAATCATATAGGTACATGAGGTCTTTCAGCTGATCTTTTTAGCCCTTTGAGGAACTTGACTGTGTTTCCCCCACCTTCAGATTATCCATTTTACATAATAAGCACCCAATAATTACATGCATATTGAATAATGAACATATATATGAAAGGATGCAGAAAATATAGACCTAAACTTTACGAGATGATCCCTGAAAGATAGAAATTTAGGAAATCTTAGTTTTCTTTGTGTCTACCAAGTTTTCTGCAGCGAATGTTAATATTTCCATGATTAGGGGGTAAAAAGAATTTAAAAGCAATGTCAGTGATAACCTTATCAGCTGGAAGCAGCATCAGAGTACGAAATGTGGGGCTGGAGCGGGAGTAGTGAACACCCGGGCGCTGGAACACAGGTTGCCTGGGCAACAGGGGATCCTGGGGCAGAGCTGCCTCTTAGGAATGGCAGGGCAGTGACTAGTTGTGTTGGGGCTGATGACTGGTCTTCAGAAACGAGGTCCTTCCATCGAGTCAGATTTCCTGTGTCACTGGGGAAACTGAGATTTTACTGAGACAAAATAGTTTGTGTAATTACTAACAAGGCCACATCAACAAATTCTAGTGGTATTTTGCTAAGAAGATTTTATCCCATAAAACTACTCAAGCTGCCAGCTGAGGTCCTGTCACTGGGTCTCTGGCAGTAGTTTCAAATTTTTCACAATGCCTTTGCTCATAAGTTTATGGAATGGGTAGGCCTGGCTCCGTGTTTTATTGGAAGGCCAGTGGGCATTTGTGGGTTTCATTGTATGTTTGGAGTACAGAAGATGCATCAGTATGGGGCTTTCATGTTTATGTCAAATCAAAACAATAAAAAGGAAACATACAAGAGTGATCTGCTTAACATGTCACCCTCTGGAACCAGGGCCTGGACTCAGGGACCCCCAAGACCCACAAACTCAAATTTCAAAGATCATCAGCATCTGATCAACATGGCTAGAGGTAGGCTTGTATGTTGGGGTTGGGGGAAGCTAGAGAATGTCTTGAAGGGGAAGGTGAAGACCGGGGCCCATGTGGGACCCATGTGGGTTCTGGTCTAGGCTCAAGGCACCTGCCTAAACCACTGAAAAGGACTTAGAAAATCTGGAAGAAGATAGTCAAAGCATGGTGGTCCCTGCAGTGTGACCCCACCGTGTCCCCTGGGGTCCCTTCTCATGCTGCACCAAAGGAACTGAGTCCCTTTCAATTTGACTGCTTAAAATGACGGCTCGAAAATAAATCATTAATGCCCCTTGGATCAGGGTTTTCCAGAGAAATAGAACCAATAGGACATGCATATCCAGAGAAAAAGATTTATTATAAGGAGTTGGGCCATGTGATTATGAGGCTGGCAAACGCAGCTGCCTGGATGAGGTCCACCACATTTTGGAGGTCACCCTGTTTTGCTCAGAGTCCACTAATTTGAATGTCAATCACACTCAAAACACCCTCACAGAAACACCCAAAATAACATTTGACCAAATGTCTGGGAACCCTGGGGCCCAGGCAAACGGGCACAGAAAATTAACCACCACGGCCCCTAACTGAGGCTTCTCTTCTTCCGAGGAACTGACCTGGGTCGTCTCAGCACCTGTTCCTTCCCTGAGGCCACAGGGGACGCTGGTCAGCACGGGCTTGCCAGACTCACTCCCACCAGCAACGCGGTTTCCCTTCTCTTTCCCCCGGCTTGCTTCTCTTCACTGTCCATTCCCTTGCGGGTCACTCTCCGCTGGCCAATGAGGAAGAGAAGTCTGCGTATAAATCACGGGACCACGTGGAGTTCCCACCGTAAGCGGCACAGTTTTTTGGTTTTGTTTTGCTTTTAGTGACAGTTTGATGTCCGGCTCCAAGACTCACCACTTGAGTGTAACGGCCAGAGCTCCCTGCGGTCCATGCCCTCCCGAACACCTGCCACCGGGCGACCCATCCCCCGCCCCCTCCCCTCTGAATCCCCCAGTTTGCTCCCTGGAGTCACAGTCTCTCATGGTTCATCCCCGCCCGCCCCCGATTCCCCTCGTCTTTTTTTTTTTTTTTAATTTAAATTCAATTAGCCAACATAGAGCACATCATTAGCTTCTGCTGCAGTAGTCAGTGACTCCTCAGTCCTATGTGACACGCAGCGCCCATCACACCAGTGCCCTCCTTCGTGCCCCTCCCCCAGTGACCCCAGCCCCCAGCCTCCTCCCCTCCAGCCACCTCCAGTTTGTTTCCCAGAGTCAGGCGTCTCTCGTGGTCTGTTCCCGCTCTGACCTCTTCCCGTGCGTCCCCCGTGCTGCCACCAGCAGCTGCGGGCTGTGCCGGGGTGAGGCTGCCGCGGGCTGGGCACGTCCACCCTCCTGCAGAGGGCACATCAAGGACAAAGGCCCCATGCGATGGTTCACGGGAACCTCTGACACGGCAGCATCGGACGGAAGAGGGAATATTTGGAGATTTGTTCAGATTAAAAGAAAAAGTGAGGGGGTCTGCGTGGCTCAGTGGGTGAAGCACCTGCCTTCGGCTCAGGTCATGGTCCCGGAGTCCCGAGATGGAGCCGGTGGTGTCGGGGAGTCGGCTCCTCCCTCGCCCCCTCCTCCGCCTGTGTGCTCTCTCTCCCTCTCCCTCCTCTCTTCCTCTCCCATAAAATCCTTTAAATAAACGCAAACTCCAGAAAAGGATGGTGAAACAACTAGGAAGAACCAACTCTGAAGAAGCCCCCCGCGCTCCTTGCCCGGTGTTCAGCGCAGACCAGCATCTGCTTCCTTGGCCCAAAGGACATTCAGCGCGTGTGCCTGAAGAGCTGCATGACCTTCACGCCTCACCAGCGCGCTCCTGAGCCCGGAGCGACGGACGAAAGAGGAATCTGAAGAACTTGGGCTTGACCCGGCGTCTCCAGGCGCCCTCTCCGCGCCACCCGCCGGTCCTGCCGTGTGAGAACCAGGTCTACCTCTCTGGCCTGCTTCTGTCTTTTCTAAAATACCCACAACCAGGGGCAGAAAACCGAGGCTGGAGAGGGGACGAGTTAGTGTGAGGCGACTATTAACACACGTATATGTAACCCAGAAGGGGCAGAAGGTCCCAAATGTGTCTCCAAGACTTTCCCCGTTAGTATGTGTATGGAGTGAACTCAGATAATGCCTTGAAATTTTTTTGTGATTTTGTTGTCTTTTTCGATATATGATATTTACCCCAATTACACTTGGGCATTCGTCACGCAACAGTGATTGTGTTAGAATGGTGGGGAGAGTAGTAGCATTTTTACAAAGAAATATTCAGCCCCTTTAGTTCAAAAATGAGAATTGCCGATGAATTGGGGAGGAGACCAAGAGGACACTTACCACAACGAGCAGAATGACGTACGGGATCACCGGGTCAACGCACCGTGCGCCTGAATGACGTACGGGATCACCGGGTCAACGCACCGTGCGCCTGAATGACGTACGGGATCACCGGGTCAACGTACCGATGACGTACGGGATCACCGGGTCAACGCACCGTGCGCCTGAATGACGTACGGGATCACCGGGTCAACGCACCGTGCACCTGAATGACGTACGGGATCACCGGGTCAACGTACCGATGACGTACAGGATCACCGGGTCAACGCACCGTGCGCCTGAATGACGTACGGGATCACCGGGTCAACGTACCGTACACCTGAATGACGTACGGGATCACCGGGTCAACGTACCGTGCACCTGAATGACGTACGGGATCACCGGGTCAACGCACCGTGCGCCTGAATGACGTACGGGATCACCGGGTCAACGCACCGTGCGCCTGAATGACGTACGGGATCACCGGGTCAACGCACCGTGCGCCAGAATGACGTACGGGATCACCGGGTCAACGTACCGTGCACCTGAATGACGTACGGGATCACCGGGTCAACGTACCGTGCACCAGAATGACGTACGGGATCACCGGGTCAACGTACCGTGCGCCTGAATGACGTACGGGATCACCGGGTCAACGCACCGTACGCCTGAATGACGTACGGGATCACCGGGTCAACGTACCGTGCACCAGAATGACGTACGGGATCACCGGGTCAACGTACCGTGCACATGAATGACGTACGGGATCACCGGGTCAACATACTGTACACCCGAAACTAGTATAGCATTGCATGTTACTTACACTGGAAGTAAAAGTTTTAAAAATTAAAAAATAAACAAAAATAAGTAAATCAGAAAGAAATGAGAATTGAAGTAAGATCATAGACTTTCAAACTTAGCCACTGTATCAAGAATGTGTCTTCTAAATTCTGGCCCCTTTTAAGCTATGCAGGTTCCAAATGCTTCGCACTGAAAAAAGATAACCTATTTGGGTCCTCACATGGCCTAAGTTCTAGCCTCTTTCTCCTCCTGGAAGAGCGCTGATCTCATCTGGGAGGGTCCATCCTCAAGGTTTCATTTAAACCTAATCACTCCCCAAAGCCCTTCCTCCTAATACCATCCCACTGGGAGTTCCAGTTTCAACATATGAATTTGGGGAGGACACAACACACGAGTTATGCACTCTGTAACAGTGACTAAAAACACTGAACATCTTCTCATTCATGGCTTGGCCATTGTATCTTGTGTACCTTCTGTGAAAAATTGTCTGTTCAAATACTTGGCCTATTATTAAACTATTTGCCTTCTTAGTTGTTGTTGAGTTGTGAGAGTTCTTCTTCTTTTTTTTTTTTTAGATTTTATTTATTTATTTGACAGACAGAGATCACATAGGAGATCAAGTAGGCAGAGAGGCAGGCAGAGAGAGAGGGGGAAGCAGGCTCCCTGCTGAGCAGAGAGCCTGATGTGGGTCTCGATCCCAGGACCCTGAGACCATGACCTGAGCCGAAGGCAGAGGCTTTAACCCACTGAGCCCCCCAGGCTCCCCAAGAGTTCTTTTTATACTCTCAGTATAAGGCCCTGAAGAGATGTAGGACTTGTATTTTCTCTCTTCCGTAGGCTTTTCACTCTCTTGGTGGTATCGCTATGGTACGGTTTGTAGCACACAAGGTATTAGCAGTCTAATTTCTCTTCTTGTTTCTTTGTCATTTATGCTTTTAGTTTTTAAAGAAGCCAGGAGATTTACTCTTCTATTTCATTCTAAGAGTGTCATAGTTTGAGCCTCCATTTGGCTATATGATCCATTTTGCATTAATCTCTGTGTATACTGGGAAGTAGGATTCCAACTTCATTCTTTTGCATGTGGATATTGTCACAGAACTATTTGTTCAAAAGATTATTCTTTCACCTATTGAATTTTCTTGACATCCTTGTCAAAAGTAAATGGACTATAAATGTGAGGGTTTATTTTGAGACTCTCAGTTCTATCTCACTGGTACTGGTATGTATCTCTATGCCAAACTCACACTGTCTTGATTACTGTGGTTTTAGTAAGTTTTTGAATCTCCATTTTGTTCTCCTTTTTAAAAATATTGTTTTGGCTATTCTTGATCTCTTGCATTCCATATGAACTTTAAAATCAGTTTTTCAATTTCTGGAACAAAAAAAAGCAACTGGAATTTTTATAAGGATTGCCTTAATCTGTAGATCACTTTGTGAGGTATGGTCATCTTAATAATATTCAGTGTTCCAATATATTAACATTACACATCTTCCCATTTATTTAAGTCTTTGAATTTTTTATTTTTTTTGTCTTTGAATTTTTTAAAATGTGTTTTACTTCTCAGTGTGCAAGTATTGCACTTTTTTCTTAATCTATTCCTGAGTATTTTATTCTTTTTGATGCTGTACTAATGATGAACTGGAATTGTTTTCTTAAATTCATTTTTGGATTTTTATTGCCAGAGTACAAAATATTATTGTATTTTTAAAATATCAATAGCATTCTTGACTAGTATCCTACAACCTGGCTGAACATGTTTATTAGTTATAATAGTTTTCATGGATTTCCTGGATGTTATATATTCAAGATCTGCAAATAGGGATGGTTTTACATCTGCTTTTCCACTATGAAGGCGTTTTGTTCCTCTTTCTTGCCCAAATGCTCTGGTTAGAACCTCAATACGATATTGAATACAAGTGGTAAGACCTTGACTTTCTCCACATCTTTGTTCGTTCTTCAAGCATCTTTAAGAAACTTCTTTTAAATCCTGGTTCTGTTGTGCCTGCCATCAGGTACCGGTGCGGTGCATTCGGAGAGAGCTGCTGTGGGCTTACTCATTTTCCTTTGGAGGCGCCGTACTTTTTTGTTCCTTGGTGTGCTTTGTGGTTTTGTTGTTGCTGTTGTCGAAAGCTGTAAATTTGAACCTAATAATCTGGTAATCAGATTTTCCCCCTTCCTGAAGTTTTGCTGCTTTAGTTATTGTTTTGCTCATTGTTTTTGTTTTTCCGACAGCTATACGCTGTGTCTGTGCCGAGGATAAGCCTGAGCTCTTGTCAGGTCTTTCCGGAGCCTGCACTAGGCCCTAGGTGCTCCTATTCTCCCTGTGCGCGCAGTTCTTCAATGTCCTGGTCTTCCAGGCCAGGCGCCCAAAACAAGGAAAAGAGAAAAATGTTCAAGGCTTCAATAGGCCCCAAAGTTCCAAAACAGTTACACCAGACAAGTTCTGTCAGTGTGGGTGTCTGTGTGGAGAGGCCAAGTCCCGGGGCGGCCCACTGCGGTCTTCCAGAGTCTCACTGGTCAGCCGTGAGAGCTTCTGTGTCCCTGGGAGCTTGTCGGTCTCATCTACTCGGCTGTCGCCGTGCGTTTGCTCAAGCACTTCCCCGACCACCTTGTATTTCTGAAAGGCCAATGGTGTGTCCCCGCTTTCATTCTGACTTCAGGAGCCCGAGTCTCTTCCTTTCGTCTCAGTCAGTCCCCCAGAAGGCTTGTCATATGGTTGGTCTTCTCGAAGACCTGACTCTCGGTGTTGCTGTTGTCTTTGTCGCCATGCTCCTGTCTGTGCCCTGTAGGGCCGGCGCTGCCCTGATCTCTGTCGCCTCCGTCCTTCTCCTTGCTTTGCGTTCATTCCCTCTTCTCCTCCCTGCGTCTTCCGGTGGAAGGCCAGGTTAGACCTGCGGTCTCTCTTTGTTTTGCCTACAGGCATTTACGGCTATAATTTCCCTCTAAGATGTAGTTTAGCTGTCAGAAGTTTGGGTATCTTGTGTTTTATTTTCATTCATCTCAAAGCATTTCTAACGTCCCCTACGACTTCTTTCCTGACTCCTTCTCCCTGGTTAGACGGACGTTCTTTCCCTTCTACGCATCTCCGTATTTCCCAGATTTCCTGCTGTTATTAATTCCTACTTTAATGCCACTGTAGATGGAAAAGATGTTTTGTATAATTCAACCACTTTAAATTTATCAGGACTTGTTTTATGGCCTAGTATATGGGCTCACCTGGTGAACGTTCTATGTTCACTTGAGAAGAATATAGATTTAGCTGCGGGTACAGTATCCCACGGATGTCTCTCAGAACACCGTGGTAGACAGTGTTGCTCGATCTTCTGTTTCCTTCCTGCACTTCTGCCTGGATGCTCTGTCCAGTGTTAAGTGTGGAATGCTGATGCCTCCAACTGTTATTCTTGAATTCTCTATTTCTTCCTTCAATTCTACCAGTTTTAATATAATGTATATTGAAGATCTGTTGTTAGGTGAATGTATGCTGTAATTCCTATGCCTTCCTGGTTGATTGACGTTTTAATCATTATACAACGTCTCTCTTTATTTCCATAACCTTTTTGTTTGTTTTAAAGTCTGTTTAGGGGACGCCAGGGTGGCTCAGTTGTTAAGCGTCTGCCTTGGCTCAGGTCATGATCCCAGGGTCCTGGGATGGAGACCCGAGTCGGGCTCCCTGCTCAGCGGGGAACCTGCTTCTCCTTCTCCCAGGTCCCCTGCTTATGTTCCCTCTCTCGCTGTGTGTCTCTCTCTCAGATAAGCAAATAAATCTTGGAACACTGGAAAAATAAAGTTAAATTTAAAAAAATATTACCAAAACACAAATCTAAAGAAAAAACCAGAATCTTAAAATACAATAAAGTCTGTCTTGTCTGATATTGGTAGAGCTACTCTAGTTCTTTCATATTTCGTGTGTGGTTTATTTTCAACCGTTCTTTTACTTGTATCTATTTGTATTTTTCAATCTAATGTGTGTCTCCTATGGGTAACATATGATGGGATCTTTTTTTTAAATCTAATTTGACAAGTTCTACCTTTCAAATGGATTATTTAATTTTGATGCGATCATTAATATTGTTGGATTTATATCTGCCATTTTGTTTTTATGTTTCTTATTTTTTGTTCATATATTCCGCCTTTATTTCCTTCTTTTGCATTAAGTGTATACAGTGTAACATTTCAATCCCTTTATTTTTTATTTATTTTTAAGGGGGAGGGGCAGAGGAAGAGGGAGAAAGAGGATCTCAAGGAGACCCCACCCCCAGTGTGGAGCTGACACGGGGTTTGATCTCACAGCCCTGAGATCATGACCAGAGCTGAAATCAAGAGTCAGACGGTTAACCACCTGAGCTACCAGGCACACCTCAACTCCTTTATTTTTTAAAACATAATTTTTGTGTTTTTTTCCTAGTGGCTCATCTAGGGCTTACAATATACATCGTAACGCATCAAAATCTACTTCCAATTTATCCTAATTTATACTGAATTTATTCTAGTGAAATACAGAAATTTTTTCCTATGTATTTCTTCATTCTTTCCTTTTTTGTGATTTTTAGTGTTATATATATTACATACATATGTTACAAATCCAGCAATACATTTTAATAATTATTGCTTTATATAATCTTCTGTCTTTTTGTCGCAGCTGAAAAAAGAAAGAAAGACAAGCACTTTCCTGTAGAGTTGGTCATGCGAACCTCATTTATTCTTTTTGGCTTTCTCAAGTTCTTCCTGCGGACCGGAGCTCTTGTTCAGTGTCATTTCCTTACTGTGACATAACGTGGTCCTGCACCCTCCTCCACAGTCCGACGCGCAGCTCCTGTCCAGTAGACTGCATGTCACTGTGCTGTTGACTCACAAATACCATAGTATAGTCCTATTATTTCATGCAATTATTTTTGGCCAATCAAAAAGAAGAATAGGGAAAGACTGTGCAATGTTACCTTATTTTGCATTTACCTATATAATTATCTTCTTAGTGCTCCTTTTGTGTGTACAGATTTGAAATGCCACCCAGTGTCACTCATTTCAGCCCGAAGAACTTAGTTCTTACAGGTGGACCTCCTCACAACCAGTCCTCTTAGATTTTGTTGCTCCGACGATGCCTTGATCCTGACTTCATTTCTGAAAGGTACTTTTACTGGACTTTTTTTTAGTCCCACACTTTGAATACACCATCATGTTTCCTTGCAGCCTCTATTGTTTCCGAGAGAAGTCAACTGTTAATCTTCCCGGGGCTCCCTTGTTCATGATGAGTCAACTTTCTCTTCCTGCTTTCAAGATGGTGTTGCCTTTCGTTGTCAATATCTGGCAGTGATGTGTCTAGGTGTGGATCACTTGGCTTTTATTATTCTTTTATTTCTTTTAATGTTTTGGATAGATAGATTAACATTTTCATCACATTTGGAAAGTTGTCAGTTATTATTTCTTAAATACTTTCTCATTTCCTTTCTCTTTCTCTTCTCACTGGTAATTTCATTGCACATGTGTTGATTCACCTAATGCAGCCCCAATTACGCGGCAGTGCCGTTTATTTTTCTTCATTATTCTGCAGTTACATAATCGCTACTGACCTTTTTCTCTTTTTGCTTTTTTTAATTTAATTTTTTCAACATTCCAGAACTCATTATTTATGCACCACACCCAGGGCTCCATGCCGTCCGTGCCTCCTGCATACCCACCACCGGGCTCCACCCACCACCGGGATCCCCCATCCCCTCACACCCTCCCCTCCAAACCCTCAGTTTGTTTCTCAGAGTCCACAGTCTCTCATGGTTCGTCTCCCCCTCTGATTCTCCCAATTCACTTTTCCCTTCCTTCTCCCCATGTCCTCCGTGTTATTCCTTATGCTCCACAAGTAAGTGAAGCCATATGATAGTTGACCTTCTCTGCTCGACTTATTTCACTCAGCATAACCTCTTCCAGTCCCGTCCACGTTGATGCAAAAGTCAGGTGTTCATCCTTTCTGACAGCTGCGTAATACTCCATAGTGTATATGGACCACATCTTCCTTATCCATTCGTCTGTTGAAGTGCATCTTGGTTCTTTCCCCAGTTTGGCGACCGTGGCCATTGCTGCTATGAACAGTGGGGTGCAGACGGCCTTTCTCTTCACTCCGTCTGTGTCTCTGGGGTAAGTACCCGCTGCCGACCCGTTTCCAAGTGCGCTGACAGCTTGTTCTGCCGGCTCAGACCCACTACTGAGACACTTCAGTGACGTTTTCATTCGGGTTCTTGTAATTTCATCTCCAGAATTTTTATTTCATTCTTTCCAGTGATTTCTCTCTTTGTTCATAATCCCTATTTAATGAGACATTGTTGTAATGCTTTCCTTAAATTCCTTAGGTATGGTTTCATTAGTTTTTTGGACACCTTTATAATAGCTACATTGAAGTCTTTGCGACCATCTGGGCCCCTGCAAAAGCAGTTTCTATTACCTGTTCTATTACTCTTGTATATGGGTCACACGTCCCTGTTTCTTTGTTTATCTCACTATCTTCTTGTTAAAAATTGAATTTCTGTTTAAAAAAATTTTAAATAATATATCATAGCAACACTCACGACTTATTTCCCCCTCCCTGGGGTGACTGGCTGCTAAGCAGTTTACTGTTTAGTGCCTTGGCTGAACCAGTTCTCTGAAGTGTCCCAGCCAACCCACACCCAATGTGCAACTTCTGGTATCTCTACCCCACAGTGTTTTAATCTTCTAGCCTTGTTACCTAAGCTTCACCTCCAAGCAGATATAAGTCACATTTTTTAAAGGCTGTTTTTAAACCCCCTTAGTGTGTTAGATTTTAGAATATTTGCTTTATAAGATGAGCCAGATCAAGGTTCCGGTAGATTCAGCAGCCCCCTTTGTGATTCAAAAACAACAACTTTCCCGCTGTGTCATCACAGGATGGTAGAGGCAAGCGAGCTCTTGGGGGTCTCTTTTGTAAGAAGGTGATGCCTTCATGAAAGCTCCACCCTCGTGACCTAATCATCTCCCAAAGGCTCCACCGCCCAACACCACCACACTGGGGTAAGGATTTCAACTTTTAAATCGTGGGGGAGAACACGGTCAGTCGATCGCACTTGCATCTTACACATTCTCCAAAAAAAAATTGTACAATAAATGTCTAGAGTATTTTAAGATTAGTCCTCCTTAAAAAAATAATATTTGCTTTATGATTCTTTCAAGTTTTTATTTCAGAACTGTCACGTCCCAGACTCTAGGAATCAATGTTTCCATGAGAAATGATAGATGAGATCCTTCCAGGAAATGTAAAATTTTCCCAAATGGTTAAGTTCAAGGATGACTTGTCTACCCATGGTTCAAGTTTGGACTTACATTTCAGTTCTCGTTTGCTGAGTAAGCATCCCAAGCTTGGTGATATAAAGCAGTTTACTTTGCTCAGCCATTCTGTGGCTCGACTACGGACAGGGTGCGGCGTGTAGAGTTAGTCTCAGCCCATCCTGTCTGGAAGGACCTCAATGGGAAGACTCAAGCATTTGGGTCGACTTGAAAGTCTGTAGGCTGAAGCCATTAGAAGCTTTCTTAATTCACATACGTGGCGCTGACGCTGAGCTAACCTGGTGGGTCTCCACGTGGTTTGAGCTTCTCACAGCATGGCAGCTGAACCCCACGAGGACACTTGCTCACAAGGGAACACCAGACAGAAACAGCACAGCATCTTGTTACCCAGCCCTGGAGGTCACCTGCAGCACTCCTGCTAGCTTCAGTTGGTCAAAGGAGTTACAAGCCTGCTCAGATCAAAGGGGAGGAAACATAGATCTCACTTCTTCATGGGAAAAATGTGGAGAATTTCTAGTTACATTTTAAAAACAGCCACAGCTTGTTTAATACCAAATTTCCCTGAGAATTATATCTGTATCTATTACTTTTACATCAACATGGTAAAAAAAAAAAAGAGAGAGAGAGAGCCCAGAAATTTTAAATTATCACGGCCAATGCCTACTGAAGCTTCATCAGAAATTACAGTATTAAGCCATTATCAGATGTCTTACCTCAGCAATGATTGCTTTTGCAGAGGGTTTGCAAGCCGGTCACAATTTTCTGAACAAATTAGATACAGGACAGAGGAGTTTTGACAGGCCACCCAAAGAAGGGAGCGGGAAAGTGTAACGTGCACTCTGGCTTCCCTCGGGGACCACATGCCTTGCACTGAGGGCCCTCGGGCAGTGAAGTGTGCCCCAGGGGGTCCCAGATAGCTCAGAGAGGAGAAAGCAAGGAAAGAAACACAAGAGGTCTCAATGACCTGCTTTAAAATTGGGCCCATGACCGACCCTGGAATCAATGAACATTTTCCTGCATTCTTGAGTGGAAAATCTTCAAATGTTAAGAAACTAGACTTTCTTCTGTCTGGAAAATAAAATCATAAATCCTGGTTGTGCGTGTCAGTCCACCCACAGGAGATTCAGAGCCATTTTCTTTGGCTTGGTGTACGAGAGCTTCTGGCATAGAGAAGGGATCCAGCATGATAGTGCTTTCCAGGGACCCTTAGTCATTCAGGAAGAGGGAAAATACCAAGATTCAAACCCTTTGTTTTATTAACAAGGCCTGAGAGGCAACGTGACTTGCTGGCAATCCCCCCGCATGAGGGGCAGTTCCAACAAGGTCCTTCCGTCTGCAGAACGGAGGAGGTGGGGAGCATTTGCTTCCAGTCAGGAGCGACAGGGGCCTCTAGGTCTGAGAGTTGAGATGTTTGCTGTTCAGTAGCAGCTGTGTTGGGCCTAAGTGGGCTGGTTAGGAAGGAAGGGTTGCCAAGATCTAGGTGAACATTTAGAAGACACATTAGCAGCATTAGGGGGTTACCTTCCTCTGTCCCTAAGTTGCTTTATTCATTTGTTTGTTTGCTTGTTTGACTCACTCCTTTGGGTTGAACAACTTCTTTGAGTTAAACTGACTCCTTGGAGGCTGCTATAAAAAGCCAGAAGTAGAAGGTCACCTGAGTGGGCTGCCACATTAAGCTGTGACCACCCACTAACAGCTCAATGCTTTGTGGGGTTGAAGCCTGCCCAGGACAGGGATCTTGGGGGAAGAGGACAGGGACCGTTCAGTGCTCTGAGGGAGGCGGAGAACAACAGGCGGGCTCGCCCACAGGGAGAACTGAACAAGCAGCGAGAAAGAGGCCAAGAGCCTTCAGGGGACACTGAGCCATGCCTGGAGCAGCAGCAGCAGAGAAGACCTACTGAGGGCCTGCACTGGGCCCGGACCCTTCTAGAGTTTCTGTGTGCTTCATCTCATTTAATCTTCACGCTAACCTGTTTCGGAGACACTGCTGTTATGTTCATGGTGCTGCTAAGGGCCTTTTCTGCCTTCTAGAGGTTAAGAGACCTCAGCAAGTTGACGCACAGGGACCAGAAAGCGCTGGGGTAACCCTAGGTTCATGCTCTGAGTCAAAGACCATGTTCTACTGCTGACGCAGTGCAAACTGGATGATTTTCCCTACTGCCAACTCTGTAGGCTACAATCTCCCAGAGAAAGATCTTCGTAAGTGACTGTCAGTGACATCCCATGTGACTGCCAATGCCACAAGAAGGGCAAAGCAAAGGGACACACTGGGCATCGGGCAACTCATCTCCACCGTCAGCAAACCAGACCGGAGTACCAGGCCTAGCGTCAGACTGGTTTCATTTAGCAGATGTTTCCCCAGAACGTGTTCCAGGATGTGACAGTGCCAGGAACGGACAACAGTAGATCTCCAAGGGCCAACGGCCACATTCCTGCACGGTCCAGCTGCCCAGACATCTTGTGGGTATTGGCTGGAATGATGCAATTTCAGAACAGTTGCTTCTCCTTATGGTCTTTCCCCTCGGCCCCTCTCCCTCAGACGAACCCCAAGGAGGGCCCTGCTCTGCCCATAGCATGGGTTTGGTGTCCGAAGGAGAGTTTTGGCTACAAGCTCAAATAGAAAAGAATAAAAATTTCTTTTCAAAATGTCTCTCTCTACTGGAAATAAATGAAACTTTAGCTCGGGGGAGGGTCTTCACTGGGTCCTAACAGTTGAAACGTGTTGTGTGAGACGGAAGCAGCTCTGAAGGGAAGAGGACCCCGAGGTGAGAAAAAAGGCAGAGCCCCCCCCCCCATAAGTGAGACACACAGGAGAGGGTTTCATCTGAACCAAAATCAAGGAAGATTTTACATCCGGAGCCCGGAGGTCCTGTCCGAAATGCCTGAGTGATTGTCTCCACTTCGTGTTGGTTCTAAACACCAGATTTGTGATGACAGGAAAAGTGCTGACAGGAAAAAAAGAATGTATTTTGATTTTCAAATATAAGGTAGAAACAATTCTGATGTTCTGAGCTCCTGCTGGGTAGGAGACACCATCGTGGCCCCCACTCCCTCGGCACTGCCCTCTCCGGGGCATGCCTGCCTCAAGCGATTCCAAGTCTCTACTTGGACTCGGGTGCAGAGCTCTGCCCCAGGAGCACCAGGGACCCATGGGATGCTTGGCCAGCGAATGCTTGGCCTTGGACGGGGCACTTCTGAGGCACGTTCTACGTCACCTCCCAGGGATGCCAGTGGGACTGAGCCCAGGTGCCGACAGCAGCCAACTGCTTGTAAAGGACCCTTCCCTTCCCTTCTCTGGTCCCCACGGCCCTACTAGCCCCTCGGCATATCCCGATTAAACCCCTTGCCCAGAGTCCGCTGCATCACTATTCGTGATGTGGAGAGAAAGCTGTAGCTCCCCGCGGAGCGCTGCTATGAAATGGTGCCTGCTGTTTTCCTCCGAGAATATTTTCTTTGGCTTTCAGTTTCGTCACATTTTCACTGACTTCCCTTGAAGTCATGCGAAATGTCTAACATATAAAGGAAAATCCACCAACGGGTTGAAAAGAATCCAAAAAGTGAAATGTTAGAGATCTCAGTCTTTCCCCAAATGGACTTCAGTGTACACCATTATCCGCTTCTGTTCATAAAGAACTGCCCGGAAATGGAAATATTGAAAGAAATACTTTTTATTCAAAGGGAAGAGAATATGAAGCAGCAAAAGCGTATTAATAAAGGTCATATTGACCTGTTTTTTAATGGACTTCTTTAGTCTCCTAAATCTACCCTTAATTGACTCTGATTCCCTTTCCTGAAATTAAGGGGCTTGCCACAGGCTGGTTCGTCCATTTGGGTGTGTAGAAAATCAGTGGTTCTTTTTAAGAATAGTTATTTTCTCCAAGAAGAGAAAGAAAGAAAGAAGAAGAGAGGGAGGAAGGAAGGGGAGAGAAGCGGGGAAGGCGGAAAGGGAAAAAGGAGGGAGAGAGGAAAGAAAGAAAACAGGTTTATGGTGTTGGTAGCAGGCCGGCTGGGCCTTGTCTCTCGATGAACAAGTGACATGTTTTCTAAAGTCTAATGATGGTCTCTGGATAACTGAGGTTTTCTTCTCTGATGACCAGGCAAGGACTTGAATGTGGAGTCGTGGGATTCTCTCTCCCGAGAACAGGCGAGACCAGGGCCTGGCAGGGAGGCACCCAGGCTTGGCCCTTGCCAGGCAGCTCCCCCCACGGTGAGTCCCCATTTGTCCGAAAGTGGCTGGACGAGCCTGTGGGCGGCCAGGGTCAGCCCCGCTCCAGTCTGTCGGAGGGCAGAGGTTCAGCCGAGACCCGTTAGGTGGCTCGCTCCTGCCGTTCTGAAACCCAGAAAAGAAACATCTTAAAACCAGGAGGGAGTGGGGGGTAGACTTTAAGTCACAGCCCCTGACAGGAGGAGCCTGGGGCTCTGTATCAGGCCAGACCACGGACGACATCTGTGTCCCGCTCTCCTCTGTCTCCTTGTCACTCCAACAGGAATACTAGGAACACTTACTCAGTAGGGTGCGATGGGCTTGAACGAAATACTCGTGCCCAGCCCCTGGCTTCGGGGCTCTCGGGCGGAGCCTGTGGGAGGCGGTGGAAGAGCCGGCAGGCGGCCGGGGAGCACAGGCGCTCTCGGAGGGTGCCGCCCTGCACTGCCCCTGCCCGGAGCTGAGAGGCTGGACTCCAGAGTCGCCGTGGAGATAGCTGTGAGCCCGTATGGCGCCACTTCTTCTTGCCCGGAGCAGAAACTGGTACTTGAGCACGGTCCTGGGACGGGTCTCCAGACGCGTTCGACTCGGCCTTCCCAGAAGCTGCACCAGCCGTCTCGGAGGGGACAGCGGAGGAGAGGGCACCTTGGAGGGTCGCGACTGTGCTCCGGGCCCTCTTGCCCCACGGTCAGGGGGGTGGGCAGCACGGGGTCAGGAAATCAGTCTGGAGCCCTGTGCTCCCCAGAAAGCGCCTCACCCTCCAGCCAGCGAGCGTCTGCCCTGCGCGTGGCGGGTCCTCGGCCCCTGTGGCGCTTTACCTGGTCGTGCGACTGCGGAGCTCCTGGGGGGACCTGGCGCAGGCGGCGGCATCGTGGGGTCCACCGGGCTCCTATAATCCGACGCCAGCACCCACACACACGGCCTCGGGAGCAACGGTACGAAGGGCCCCCCAAACCGTCTGCCTCCATGGGCCGCGTGGGAGAAGCCCCACGAGGCCCGTGTAGCCGTGCTCTCTGCGTTCTGCTTTTTCGGGACTCGTCCGCTTCTCCACACGCTATTTTTAATCCTGTCAACGACACCCGACAAGCTGGAAGGGCAGCACAGTCCGTAAAGAAGACGAAAGCGGCTACGACCTGTTCGAAGGAGGAACATTCTCAGTAATCAGTTAAGTGCTCTCGGTTCAAAGAAGGAGCACTTTCCGGGGAATTATGGGCCGGTTTGTGCATCAACAACCCTCC
Source organism: Neogale vison (assembly GCF_020171115.1). Taxonomy (NCBI): domain Eukaryota; kingdom Metazoa; phylum Chordata; class Mammalia; order Carnivora; family Mustelidae; genus Neogale; species Neogale vison. Next base: position 231,233,033 of record NC_058094.1, on the reverse strand, counting down.
CGTTTCCGCAGCCCCGCGGCGCCCAAGTTGGCGCATCAAGGCCTTTGAGTCGAAGCTCAGTACGAGTCTCACGTACCGTCTGCCCATCCTCACCGTGTCGCGAATTCTCGCTCCTCAGCCTGCGTGACGAATGGTCCAGTCGAGGTGCGAGAAGGAGGTGAGGTCTTCCTGTGACCACGGGACGTCTGTCCGCCCCGGGCGCCGGCAGCACGTCCCTGGTTCTCGGGACGTCTTCCCCCCGCTAAGTACGTACCCATGCTCATACGTGAGAGTCTGTTGGACCATGAGGTCTCCCATCTCTGTGATCACCTGAGGCTGGGCGGGTCGGTGGTGGAGCGGTGCCGATGAATTCCCGGCAAATACGGCCAGGTGGGAAACAGGGGCCGCAGAAATGTGGGTCATGGCCCGAACGCGGTGAGTCCACAACCCAGCTGGGAGGTGAAGCCACATGACCAACAGCTCTAGACACGTCACCAGCACGAGCTTCAGTGTCAAAATGAGGGACACGGGCTCCAGCCACGGTCTTGGTCCTGGACGGTCCATCAGACCAGGCCCAACCAGTGTTCTACGCATCACCCCGTTGTGGTTTTGACACAACTGTGCTGGGTGGTGAGATAGGACCATGATGGGGGGTGCCACGAAGCCCCCTGGTTTCTGGAAATGTTCTAGCTCTGGCCCCACCGGGGCACACATACGTAAAACACACGTTGCACAACCTTTGACTCAGCTTTAGAGAGTAAAGAGGGAAAATGTGCTTCGAAGAACAGACATGTGCACCATTTAGTTGAATCCAGAAACTAGTGTATTTCTGGTAATAAACCTTGCTGGCAATACCATCACCAGCTGGAGAAGGCACCCGCTTCTGCAAAACACACCACCCGCTGCTTCTGGCCTGAACAGCTTGAAGCATTTGTTGTCTCTTACCCACCTGAGCAGGGACTTTTTCATCTGGTATTTTTAAGCTCAAAATTTGTCACTAATGCAATAATTCCCTGGAAGACAAGTGTTGCTTTCTGACACTTTTCTTTGATCCACATTCAGTGAAAGCACGTAAATCCCCGTTCCCTACAATTTGGGGCTGAAGAGCATTGTGCCAGCTGGAAAGGGAACGTCCCGAAGTCTTCTGGAAATCTCAGCCCTGGAGCGAGAGAGAAAATCGTTCAGCTTCTCTGTGAGGCACATGGTGTGTGCCCGCGCGTGTGCACGTCTTTCCCTAAAGTCTGAGCTGGCTCCACGGTGCCCGCCCCTGGTGGGCAGAGACAAGCTGCGGCTGGTCACGCTTCCCAGCACCTGGCTCGGATAACGGCACAGTAGATAGACTGACAAGTGCATGACATTATGAAACTTAATATAGGCAAAAACTACATAAAAAAATTAAACCAAGGAAAATGTATTTCTACATGTATATACAATGTATATATTGTTCCATTAAAAGCTTCAAAAATAACTTTCATTTTTGTTTATAAAGTAATTGTTTAGAAAGTTTAACAAAAATACACAGAAATAGGAAAAAAAATACAAGAGACCCAGATTAGAGCTCTGCATTTTAGTGTACAATATTAGCACAAAACCAGCTCAATTGAGAGTAAAGTCACAGGACAATTTGAATCCGAAGTTGACGAATTCATCCTCGGATCGTCTCCTCCTCATGTCCCCGCTCCCCCATGGCTCACTCTCCATTTTCTTGGCACGACCGTCCTCACTACCCAATATAAGGCTCCCACTCCCACCCAGTGTCTCTGTTTCAACGCTGACCTTGGACCGGGAGTCCTGTCCATGGAGTCCCAGGCAGCTGGGCTGGGGTCTGCGATGATGGAGCGATGGTGGGTGACTAGGGTCCTGGGGTCACGCCTTGCTGTGTCCCCTAGTAGTTTATTGTTAAGAAATGCCTCCTGTGGCCATCTTTCTAATGATAGAAGAATCAATTAAGTCCAATTACATTGTCCAAATAGCTCAGAAACTTGGATCTGTGGTTTGAAAACCATCAATACGCAGCCGTCGGACCCCCGTCTGTGCCCTTGGACCTTGGCAGCCTCACACAGGCCCCCTCAGGCAGGGCTGGTCCAGGCCTCGCGTCTCTGTGATGCAGAGTGCACCTGACAGCAAGACAAGAGGCCCCCACCAAACCCAAACGGGCAAGTTAAGGACCCCTCTGGACTGTGCGAGTCAGCTTTGTCCCCCTCTGGAAATCAAGACAATCAGTCCGACCTCCTTTAGCCAAAAACAAGTGTTGACCGTGCACAGGGGCCCTGCATGTGCCCGCTCAGAAGGCACTCCAGCCAGTTCGTGAACTGTTTGGATAGTAACGCACAAATGTGACCGCACATCTCCACGTATGCACTTCAATGCCAACAGGAGAGTAAAACACACGTATGTCTTAAACAACTCCGACACCACAGATGTAAGAGGCCCCTCGGACCTTAGCTGTGCAGCCTCCTGCCTTTCAACCCCTCCTGGGTCCTTGGAGTCCTTGCCTCCCAAACAGGCCCCTTCTGCCCCGCCTGCCTGGCCTTGCCCGTTAGCAGGACACCCCACAGGAGACAGTCCTTCCTGACCCGCCGGAGCCCACGGTTGGAAGACACCTCCACCGTCTCCTCCATCTCAGCTTTCTGCAAGCATCACGCGCGGATCGTACTCGGGTTCTTCAGCCTTGTCTGCGGGCGATCACGTAATGTCCCCTACATGCAGTGACACACCACCGGCATCATCTTTTAGTCCCTGTGTCATTTCTTAGATTTAGTATCTGCTCCTCTAACTTGTTATGGTTGTAAGCGTGTTTCCAAACTAAGTTTCTCAGCTGCCTTGAACTTAGCCCCCAAGAGTCTTACAAGCAAGCTTCAGACACCATCACAGCAGAGCAGGCAGACCCGAGCAGGGACACCCCGCCTGCGGACAGACCTATACAGCTCTCCTGCCCTTGGCATTTGCCATGCAGCGATTCCCCAGAAAGGTCGTCTCTGGTAACTGAATGGTCCCTGGGATGTTTTTCTCTTTCAGATGAACTGACACTGGTTTGCAGGGTAGGACCAGCCAAAGAACAGAGTTTTCACTGGTTCTCAGTGTAAACACAGTCCTGAACTATTGTCCTCTACAGATGCCTAACAGAGAAGAAAGGAAGGCATTTCTAGCTTTGACAGCAGAGCAGGTAAAAAGTCTCATTTTGTTCTTTTAAAAGACTGCAATAAATATGAAAATGCACCTAACTCTAATTTTTATATCTCAATTTAGCTTGCTTTCAGAGTGTTGGAGGTAGTCAGAGTCATCAACTAGCCTGCTCACTAACTCATTCTGTAAATGAGGAGACTTATGTCCCAAGAGGTAATGAAAATGGAGGCTTGTCTGGGACGCCTTCGGCAAAACCGAGGTTCCCAAGGCTCCTGTACCTCAGCTACCACAGGATGAAAATAATCCCTGGGTGCTTGAGTCCGAGGGAGCAGTGTTCCTTGCCTGCTGTTAGGGGACGTCCAGCCGGCCTGGTGCAGCCCTCGGGAGCTAGGAGCCAGTGGCCCTGGCCCCTCCCCGCCTTCCCAAGCAGGCAGGCAGGACCAACAGAATGGATGGAAACTACTGAAGGACAGAGCTTATGCAACACTACCATAATGAAAGGACATTACTGCCTCTGGTCTTGTGTTACAGAAGGGTGAGCCTAGAGGAACCCTCATGGGCGCTCCATCCACGGATCCTGGGGGACATTATCGATTCTCCAAGGACACTGGAGTAATTATTGATCCTTCCCCTTCATTTTAGAAGAAAACTTTTATTTATTTTTTTATAAAAGATTTTATTCATCCACTTGACAGACAGAGATCACAAGTAGGCAGAGAGTCAGGCAGAGAGAGAGGAAGCAGGCTCCCCACTGAGTGGAGAGCCTGATGCAGGGCTCAATCCCAGGACCCTGGGATCATGACCTGAGCTGAAGACAGAGGCTTAACCCACTGAGCCACCCAGGCGCCCCTAAAAGAAAACTTTTAAACCAAGTCCCATTTACCAGTTTACTTCTTAATTCTCCTTTCTGCTGAATAGGTGGTTAAAAACAGGAGATCTTTACTTTGTGTTCCCTCAAGCTGTTCATTTTCTTCTCTTCTCCTTAAAAAACAGACACAAACCATCCTGAAAGGCAACACAGTCTTTCAGATCCTGACTTTCGCTGATGAGGCCGCACTCCCTGGTGCTGTGTCGTCTTTCCCCCTGTGGCCAGGGCTGCTTTTATAAAAACAGGTCAGCCAGGCCTCCAGACCTCCGACACCCCTCACCCAGCCTACACCATCTTCACCGTGGAAACGCATCACTTCTCTTCCAACTGTGAGCAGGTTGCCCCAAGCCATTCTGCCGACAGTCTTGTCAGGGGGCTTCTTGGTGGTAAAGACGTTACGTGCGCTAGGGGATGCTCTGGACCTGCTCTCACGGGCGCCCGGGGTCCAGGAGCCAACAGTCGGAAACCCTTCTTCATCCCATCACCCCAGCAGGGCAGCGCCAGCAGAGAGGGCCCCGGCCGGAGGCACATTCTGCTCCGACAGCCCACAGTGCGCTCACCATTGTGGTGGGCGGTGGAACCAGGGCCCCGCCTCAGAGGGTGGAACCTGGAGGGGCCCGGGGAGTGAGCGCCCGGGGAGGGGAAGCACCAGAACCAGTCTTACCTGTAAGGGGTCCACACATCTGAAAGCCTGGCCCTGCCCCCTGGACCCCCATCCTGGCTATGAAAAGCATTAAATCCCTTGCCCGAGGCTTGGGACCCTTAGAACAGAAATACATGGACGTCAGGACACTAATGCCTTTCGTGAGTCAGGGAAGAGACGAAGCGCCAGGAGAGTCTAGCTTCTCGTGGAGGAAACTGCTTTTTGAGAGCGACAGGGGAGAGAGGCAGGAGCAGAAAAGGACAAGACAAGGAGGGGCCGCGCCTGAGCCCTGGGGAAGGTCCAGGAGACGTCAGTGCCAGCGGGCAGGGCACAAGGCCGGCAGCGGCTTCAGAGCCCTGACTGCACCACTGAGGGATAATTTGTGTTAAGACACAGAGAAAGGCAGAACAGGGCTGCAGAGCGTGGGCTGCAGAAGCCAAATAGAGTTGGGTGTGTTGAAACGTTTGCTCTGTTTTTCCCCTTCTCTCTTGCCGGAAATAATGCACAGCCTGAACCAGTTCCAAGGATTCTAGACCAAACGGAGTGAGTGCAGCAGACGTAAAAGGCATCGTTCAGGGGAGGTCACTCTGGTCTGTAAGCTGTTAATCTTCAGCCTTTTGGGTGGAATTTATTAGCTCCATAAAGTCACCCTGCCGTGGAAAATATTAAGGTTATAACTACGGAGGCTTTCCTGCTTTAAAAAAGTAGAGAAAATCTTGTCATTGATTTATAGCTAACGTGCTGATCAGTAATCAGCTGATTTATTCTATCTGCACTTAACCACATGTTGCGTAAATAGTGGAGTCCACCCAATGTAGACTCTGGAAAATACTTTGAGAAATAATCCAGTACATTTATTAAAATATGCTACATTCTACCCTACCTCTGTCCACCCTAACCTCTGGTTTGTACTTTTTTTTTTTTTTAAGAAAACAGCTTTCATTAGATTTCTAATTTCTAATTCAGCATGTGAGGAACTTGGAAGGTATCACTCCTGTCCTCTCAAGGAGAAAAAGCTGAAGAAACTGAAAATCAAAAATGTGTCTTAGTTTCATCACAGAGTTGAGGTCAGAGAGCAAACCACTGCTCTCCAGAACTGGAGAGACAGGCTGATGCAGAGAATCACAGCTTCCATGAGCAGGATCCCAGGAGCAGAAATCTTTGTGGGAACCAGTGCGGGGGTGGGGGGACCCAAAGCTGTAACTGATTAACTGATGAATTCACTGTGGACAAATCTGTGAGTTAAAGCCTGCAGGAGAGCCCAGGCCTCGGGGGCCTCACAGTGATGACTTACCTCCAGGTATGGACCATGTTCTCACAGTGAACATCAAAGAAAAATCCCTTCATGCCTCCAGCAGTGGGGGAAGGAAAGAACCTGTTTTTAAAAACGTAAGAGTCCCCTGATCTTAGTAAGACCTGCCTCAGGGGGAACAGCTAACTCTAACTTGCTGGGTTTCTCCGAGCCTAACCTACACAGAGGAAAGGGAGTTACTTGACTGCAGCCCACTTTACCCATTCTATCCCACTGAAGGGGAAGAAAAACCTGAGAAGTTCTAGTGAAGTCGATGGTCCAGAGGCACAGACTCCCCAAAAGACAGAGACCCAACACTAGGACTATAGCAGCCCTCCCTTCCCCCACCTCACCTCTGCACATCAGTAAGATTCCTATATAGCAACAGGGAAAGACACTGGAAGAACTACACATCTCAGACCTTATTTTAAAAGTCTCTAAGAAATCCAGAGACAGCAGAGCAGAAAATAACAAGGTACCGGAGAAAACTGTAGCCTGCAATATCCAGTTACAGCAAACAGGAAGTACAACCCAACTTCTAGCCAGATAACATAAAAACTAATACCAAAGGCCCATTCATCTCAGTTCCGTTTACCCGGTACATTGTGTTCAACTTCTAACAAAAAAATTACAAGGCATACTAAAAGACAAAAACCACAGTTTGAAGAGGCAAAGCAAGCATAAGAAACAGACTCAGATATGGCAGAAATGTTGCAATTATTAGACCTAGAAATTAAAACAACTATGATTAATATGTTAAGGACTTTAAGGGGAAAAGTGAAGAACAAAAAAGAACCTATAGATAATGTAAACAAAGAGTGGAAATTCTAAGACAGAATCAAAAGGAAATGCTAGAAAATTAAAGCACTATTAACAGAAATGAATGCATTGATGAGTTCATCATTAGACTGGCCATTACTGAGGAAAGAATCAGTGAGCTTGAGGAAATGTCCATAGAAACTTCCAGAACTATAATGTAATGAGAAAAAAGAATGAAAAAGATGGAACAAAATGTCCAAGAACTTTCCAGAGCAATTTCCAGAACAAGAAATTTCCAAGAACATTTCTCTGTAACATACACATAGTGGAAGAAAGAAGAAAAGGAAAAAGAGAAGTCAAGAGAAGAAATATTTAAAACAATAATGACTGAGAATTTTCCAAAATTAATGGTGGGAAACAAAAATCCAGGAAGTTTAGAGAACACCAAGCAGAATAAGTATCAAAAAAATCTACACTTAGGGACGCCTGGGTGGCTCAGTTGGTTAAGCAGCTGCCTTCAGCTCAGGTCATGATCCCAGCGTCCTGGGATCAAGTCCCACATCGGGCTTCTTGCTCGGCAGGGAGCCTGCTTCTCCCTCTGCCTCTGCCTGCCTCTCTGTCTGCCTGTGCTTGCTCTCTCTCCCTCTCTCTCTCACAAATAAATAAATAAAATCTTTAAAAAAAAATCTACACTTAGACACAGGGATGAAATGGGGGCAAGAGAGACATGCAACCCACACCCCTATTAAACATTCAGTCTTATTCATGGTAGGGGATGTGAGGGAGAAAAGCCATGTGAAATACAAGTAACAGAACATATGGAAGGGAGGGGGCACCTGGTGGCTCAGTCAGTTCAGCGTTCAACCCTTGATTTTGGCTCAGGTCATGATCGCAGGGTTCTGAGATCAAGCCCTGCATTGGTGTCTGCACTGGGTGTAGAGCCTATTTGAGATTCTCTCTCTCCCTCTGTGCCCCTCTCTCTCTCCGCCCCCCCCTCCATGTGGGTATATGGAAGGAGGAAGAGAAAATGTACACCAGGGCAGGTATGGAAGGGTATGAGACATTTTGAGCTCACAAGGAAGGTCAGTGTGACTTCTATGCTTTCATAGTACTCTGAGGAAGCTGGCGCTCAGAGACCTTAAATAGTTGATCGTGGAACACTCAGCAAGCCAGCAGGAGACATAAGAGTCTAGCACCTAACTCTGAAGCCCGCACTCTCCCCATTGCACCAAACAAGAGGTATTGAAGGTCATGTCCTGAAGAGCCTTAATGTTGTCCTAAGAAGCTTGGGCTTAGTTCTCTAAGTGTGGAAGAGACTCATATTCAAGGGTGGAAGTACTCATATTCAAATTGCAGAAAATTAAGAACAGAGAAAATCTTGAAATAAGCCAGAAAAGGTGGTTGGGAGAAAGAACTTTACATATAGAGGAGTAATAAATAAATAAATAATAGAATTAGAGTCAACTTCTCTCCAGAAACCATGCAAGCAAAAAGAAAAGTAGTGAAATGTTTTCAAGTGCTAATGGAAAAGAAACCTACCAATATAGTATTCTGTATCCATCAAAAGTAACCTTCACAAGTGGAGGAGAAATAAATACTTTCTTAAGCAAATATAACTGAAGAATTTACTGCATGTAGCCCTGCCTTGCTAGAAATATTAAAAATAAATTCTTTGTTGAAAATGAAGATGGTATAGGTTAGAAACCTGGATCCCCATAAAGAAGATTGTTAGAGAAGGAATAACTGAAGGTAAAACTAAATCTTGGGTTTTTTTTTTAGTACCAATTGATCTAACAAATAACAATTTGTTCAAAATACTAATAGAATTGCTTTTTGTTATAGCTTATGAACACATAAATTGAATGACAAATTATAAAGGACAGAAGGATTTATTGGGGATACTCTGTTATAAGGTAGTTGTTCTACCTATAAAGTGGTATAATGTGGGGTTTTTTTACACTTTAAGGAAAAATTTACTGAACAGGACATTTCCATGCATTAATAGATTCCCCAAGAGACATATTAAAGTCTCAAAGTGTTAGAACCAGAGGAGGGCTTGAGAGATTGTCATGGCCAACTTCTTTATTTCATAGATGGGGACTTTAAGGCCTGAGAGAAAGCGTTGCCAATCCTCACTGGGATGCAAGCCTGGAGCTGCTGACTTCAGTGTTTTTTCTTCTCCTGCTCTTTGTCACTATACCTATACAAGGATGTGTCCTTTGTCATGGTATAGTGTTTTTTGAAAATGGATTTGAATCCAACTAATCAAAACCTGTGGGATACAGGAAAAATAGGGCTTAGAAGGAAGTCTAAAGCATTGAAAGCACACATTAGAGAAGATGAAAGATAAAGTCAGTTATCTAAACTTTCACTTCAGGAAATTAGAGGGGCAGAAGGTAAATTAAGTACAAAGTAAACATAAGAAAATGAAGAATTAGAACAAAAATCAATAAAATGGAAAACACTAGTGAAAAATCAATGAAACCCAAAGCTAGTTCTTTTGTAAAGTTTGATAAAATTGATAAACTTCTAGCCAAGTTCATCACTACTGATCACTATTAAAAGGATAATAAAAGAATATTAGGAATGATTCTATGTCCATGAATTCAATAACTTAGGTAAGATGAAATAATTCCTTAAAGAACACAATTTACCAAAACTCACATAAAGAGAAATAGAAAATCTGAATAAGCCTGTATCTATGAAATGAATTAAATCAATACGTAATAACCTTCCCAAACAGAAAATAGTGGGCCCAGATGGGTTCACTGGTGATTTTCACCTAACATTTAAGGAAGAAATTGTACAAATTCTCTACAATCTCTCCTAGAAGATAGAAGCAGAGGACTACTCCTAATTCACTGTATAAGGCCAGCTTTACCATAATACCAAAACTGGACAAGAACATTGTGAGAAAAGAAAACTACAGACCAATATCTCTCATGATCATGGATACAAAAATACTCAACAAAATATTAGCAAACTAAATCCAACAATTTATAAAAATACTTATACTGTACAAAGTTGTGGGATTTTTTCCAGGTATATAAAACTGATTCAACATTTAAAAATCAATTAATATAATTTATCACATCAACAAGCTAAAGAAAAAAAATCATGTTATTACATAAAATAGATGTGGAAAAAGCATTTGACAAAAGATAACACCTATTCATGATAAAAAACGCTCAATAAAGTAGGAATTGAGGGGACCTTCTTCAATTTAAAAAAGATTGGGGGGTTAGGGAGGGAACTCTACAGTTAATATCATACTTAATGGTGAGGAACTAGATACTTCCCTGCTAAAATCAGGCAGGCATGGATATCCCCTCTCACCATTCCTATTCAACATCATAATGGAAGTTCTAGCTAATGAAATAAGACAAGAAAAAGAAATAAAATGTACACAGACGGGAAATGAAGAAATAAAACTACCTTTTTTCACAAATGACATCATTGTCTATATTGAAAATCCCAAAGAATCAACAACACAAAAAATCTCCTACAACCAATTAGTGATTATAGCAAAGTTGCAGGATACAAGGATAATATACAAAGGTCAGTTGGGCGCCTGGGTGACTCAGTGGGTTAAGCCTCTGCCTTCCGCTTGGGTCATGATCTCAGGGTCCTGGGATCGAGTCCCGCATCGGGCTCTCTGTTCAGCAGGGAGCCTGCTTCCTCCTCTCTCTCTGCCTGCTTCTCTGCCTACTTGTGATCTCTCTCTGTCAAATTTAAAAAAAAAAAAAAAGTCAGTTGCTTTCTTATATACCAGTAATGAACAACTGGAAGATAAACTTACTGTTTACATTAGCACCAAAAAACCTCTGAAGACTTAGCTATAAATCAAACAAAATATGTACAAGATCTACGTGAGAAAAACTACAAAATTTGATGAATAACATCAAAGGAGAAATAAATAAATGGGAAGATAGTCCATGTTCATGGATAAAAATATTCTATATTGTCAAGAGGTCAGTTCTTCCCCAATTAATCTATAGATTCAATGCAAATCCAATCAAAATGCCAAGAAGCTATTTTGTAGATATGGACAACTGATTCTAACATTTATATGGAGACAAAAGATCCAGAACAGTCACACAGTATTGAAGGAGAACTGAGTCAAAGGACTAATACAAATCTATTAAGAGTTCAAGACTTAATTTAAAGCTACAGTTATCAGGACAGTGTTGAAAGACTATGTTAAAAGACAAGACAGTTAAAAGACTAGACAATAGACCAGTGGAATAGAATGAGAACCCAGAAATAGACCCAGACAAAAACAGTCAACTCATCTTTGACAAAGGAACAGACGGAATTCATAAGGAAAGGACAGTCTTTTCATCAAATACTACTGGAACAACAAACAAGAGTACATCCACATGCAGAAGAACTGAATCTAGACACGTATCTTACACCTTTCACAAAAACTACCTCAAAATGAATCATAGTCCTAAAGGTAAAATGCAGAACTATTAAACTCCTAGAAGATAACAAATGAGAAAATCTAGATGACCTTGGGTTTGGTGATGACTTTTTAGATACAACACCAAAAGCACAATCCAAGAAAGAAAAAACTGTGAGTGGGACTTTAGTAAAATGAAAGACTTTTGCTCTGTGAAAGACACATTAAGCAACTGAGAAGACAAACCATAGACCAGGAGAAAATGTTTGCAAACCACCTACCTGATAAAGGACTAGACTACAAAAACTTCCAAAAATATTTTAAAACAACAGTAAGAAAATAATTTTTAAACATTTAAATTAAATTTAAAACATTTTTTAATTGGCTAAAGATCTGAAAGAGACACTTCACCCAAAAAAGATATACAGATGGCAAATAAGCATATATGGTCTCAGGGAAATAAAAGTAAAATAATAAGATACCATTACACACCTCCTAGAACGGCCAGAATCTGGAACACTGACAAGGCCCAGCACCGGCAAGAGGAGCTAACCCACAGCACTGGGCCTTTTCTATCTGGAAAAGAGATCCTCACCAGAAAGAAGGGCTGCCAGGGTGTCACAAAGCCACAGGCGTAAGGGAAGTTTACTCAAAGGAATCCATCTCATTGAATAGGTTGGTTGTGGCTGAAAATAGGAAGGGCCAGAAACGGCCCAGGCAGATGAGCAGCCCAGATCCCACTGACCCATCCTGGGCCTGAGTCCGCACTGCATCTGTGCACCCAGGAAGCCCAGGCCGGTCTGGGGCTGAGGGGGGCACATCCTGAAAGGAGAACTTCCCATGCATATACTTTTAAAAAGGTGTGCGAGTGCTCTCCATGGCTCATGTTTGATTTCTATCTTCATAATCCCTTGAGAAGTAGGCCATGCGCATCTTGGGGACTGTACCGCATGGCCTGGGGAGCTGACGCAGCCTCCTGATACGAGGCGATGCGGCAGCTGTGCTCCAGGGTTCCCTGAGAGTCAGGGCACCGAGGGGCCAGGGCGCTATGTGCCTGAAGGGACTCAGGACACAACCACGGGACATGTGCTCTACCCGAGAGGTGCGGGGCCAGGGCTTGGGTCCGGAAGGGCACTCCTGTGAGCTCTGCTGCTCTCCCCAGCACACCACTGTGAGCTCGTGAATGACGTGACGTGTTCCCCAAAGCCCAAGGCTTTCTTAGGCGGGAAAAGAAAGTGCGCATTCTATGGACCTCTAGCATCCAGGCTTCTAAAAGACACTTAAATTGCAGCACAGCGAACGGTGAGTTTCCTCACAGGTCCAAGTTAACAATGGCCTCGTGCCGTGTGGCCATGACCCTCCGCCCTAGCAGCTGTGGTCCCGGGTTATTCATCTAGTCTTGGCACAGGAATGAAAGGACCTCAGAGTTATGTGTATTCATAGCTTATTCTTCTCTTTTGGAATGTATTTAGTTTTGAGCTATTTCACTCTCTTCTGACCACAAAGTCCTAAAGCTTCCCTTCACTAAACCAATGGGTTTCTGAGCTTCTGACCTGCTCAGCTTCCACCGTGGGCTCAGAGCTGAGCCAGGAAAACCCAGGGAAGCCACTGGCAAAAACAGTGCCAGGCCGGGTAAGCTGCGTGGGCAAGGGGGAGCTGGCAGAAGGGGTGTCCAGGCAGGAGGTGGGAGGAAAAGGAGCTGAGAAGTGTCTCATAGTTACAGCCTCTCCCAGACGCCTCAGAACATAGTCAGGTGCGGGTGCTGAGGGCAAGTGTGGTCAGAAGAGGTGTCAGGGAGCAGGAGGCAGTAGTGGAGCCCTTGTGACCAGAGCCCAGGGCAGGGACCAAGGCTTTAGCAAGGTGTGAGCACAGCCGATCTGGGGCTACCACAGCTCAGCAAGGCCAGTGCCAGAGGCCCAGAGACAAGGCCACTGGTCTACCATATCAGGAACCTACAGAAGAACCCCCTCCTCCTGCCCAGAGAACACACAGGCCCCCTGCAAGGAAAGTGGGAAAATTCCTGGGAAAGTGGGGATTCACCCAAAACAGTACCACCCATCCCAACATCAGTGGCAATTTAACGAGGTACGGACAGTCAGAATTAGACAACATTTTGTCTAATTTGTGCAATCCACCTGCATGTTGTGTAATTCCAACACTCACACAACACTGATTCTATCCTCCCTTGGGTCAACACAGTCTTTCACGTTCTCCAGCCTCCCAAATGGGCCATACTTCCTGATGTCTGTGATGCTCTCAGCACATTCGTTGTTCCCTGGTGCTTCTGAGATGCTGCCTCTCTCCATCCTTGATCTCTCACCCGTAACCATTCTCCTAACCAGCCACATGTTCTCCTCCAGGGCCTCCCAAAGGCAGTCAATGTCTCCTTCTCCCATGAGCCTCGGTCTCACTATGGTCGCACTTCCTTCCCATCACACGAACTCCTACACATTGCCTTGAACCCAGGGTAGTACTGTTTCGAGTGCGGACCCTCAACAACAAAACACGGACGCAGTCATGACCTTGATTCCTACAGCCACCCTCTGAGGGAGAAGGCAAGTGTCATTATTCTCATTTACAAATGGGAATATCGCTCAGGAAGTCTGTTGGCTTGTCACGGGTTGAGTAGTGAGTAAAAGGAATCTTTATCAAGTAGGACCCAAGGTCAGCACGCTTCTAGACCACACGCTTTACCCACTAGAACGTCTGGTCTTGGCCTCTAAGACTGCTCCCCCACAGAGAGAATGACGGATGACAGACAGCTAGACGGATGACAGACAGATGACTAATAGATATTAATTGATAAGGGGGTGGAGGGGAGGGTGGTCAGAGAGGACACAAGTGATAAAAAGCTGAGGCCGTACGACTTCACAGCTGAGTCTGGGTAGAGGGCGAGGGGGTACTTCGTCCTCTTCTTGTTCTAGGCTCCATGTAAGCAGTTATTTTCGCACGGGAAGTTAAAACCACAACAAAAATTACCTGTTTCATTTTCCATTTCTAGGTGCTTTTCTATCTGCTGGATAGCAGCCAGCTCTAACGCTGAAATAATCCTTTGGGGTGTTGAGCTGAGGGGATGCTGCCGGATGTGCCCATTTCCATCTCGGGCCCCTCTGCTGCCGCCGCTCGCCACTCGCCACTCGGGAGGACAAAATGGCTTTCCTGATTTGGCTTGGGCAGGACCCGCCGACATGCGGGGTCCGCCCACACCCAAACGCACCCCAACTTTCTTCTTAGGTTTCAGTTGCCCCGACCCAACCCCACTGGCTTCGAAGGCAGCACACCCAACCTAACTGGGTTTCTGGACATTTTGGGGGGCGCCTTCGGCTTATTTTTTAACGAGGAGGACGTAGGTAGGTGCAAACCCGTGGCGGTCCACGACCAGAGCCGTTTCCTTGTTCCCAAAGAGGGTCACTCCCAAGTCGCTCTCCCGGTGACCTCTCCACGTGCAGCCCGGAGGCCACCGCACGCCTTCGCCTGCCTGCGCCCGTCTCTCTGCTCCGACAGCCGCCGGGCGCGCGGGGCCGGGCCGGAGGACTAGGAGCGCGGTGGGAGCGGGCGCGGGGCGGGGACGCGGGGCGGAGGGGGAAGCGCGCCGGGCCCCGCGGAGAGCGCGCAGGGCTGGGAGGGGAGGAGCTGGGGACGCTGGGAGCGAGGCCGAGGGAGAGTGGGGGGCCGCGGGGAGGAAGGGGCGCGGGGCGGGGCCGCGGGCGCCGGGGGCGGAGTCGCCGGGCGCGGGGAGCAGCCAGGCCGGCGGCCCGCTGGGGACCAGGCGGCCTGCCCACGCGCTCCGGCGGCCCCGCGGCAGCTGCAGGGCGCGCGGAGCTCGGACCGCCGGAGCCGGGGCCGGAGCGGGGCCGGAGCGGGGGTGCGCGCTCGGCCCATGCTGGCGTCCGCCGAGCCGGGATGAGGGCGCCCGCGCTGCTGCCGCCCGCGCTGCTGACCTGCTGCGGATGGCTGCTCGCCCCCGTGAGTGCGTCCGCGGCCCCCGCGCTCCCGCAGCCCACGCGCGTCCTCCCTCCGCGGACTGGGGCGCGGCTCCCGCCCGCGGCGCTCCCCTCCTGCGTCCGGGCGCGGGGCACGGGGGCGGCCCAGGATCCTCGCTCGTCGGGGTCCGGGTCCGGATCGGGGGTCCGGGGTCCGGGTCGGGGGTCCGGGTCGGGAACGGGGTGGTCGGAGGAGCCCCGGGACCCTCCCCCGCGGGCCAGACGAGGGCTCGGGCGGGGAAGGGGCGGCTGTCGGTCCCGTCCGCGTGGTCCTCGGTTTGCTGGAAGCGGGACTGGGTCAAGGAGGCGCTGTTTTGGCCGCTGCTTCCCGGGGGCGTGAGACTGGGCGCGCGGGGCGGTCACGTCGTCGCCCCGAGCGAGGCCATGTCCCCCCGAGGGAGACGGGAGTTGGCCTTGTCACGGGCGCCGCTGCGTCCCTTCCTGGGTCTCGTCGCTGCTTTGTGTTTGTTTCGTGTTTCGGCCAAGTTCCCTTCCGACGCGCGCCGCTTCCTCCGTCGCGGCTCCTTGCGGGGCGCGGGGGGCGCGGGGGGCGCGGGGCGGCCGAGCACCGGGTGGTTCGCGACCGCGCGACCCGCTTCTCCCGCTCCCGAGAGCGCTGCCTTGTGTCCGGAAGGAACGGTCAGCCCGGTTCTTGCTCTCCTCCCGCGCCGAGGCCGGCCTTGCGCGTCCGTCCGTCCGTGTGTCCGTCTTGCCTCGGGATCGCGGGGCTGGAGCCGCGGCCGTGAAGCCCCGGACGCAGCTGTGCGGGGACGTTGTGTCGCGTCTCGTTGTTGAGGGCGTGGGAACCGACGAAAGTCCCTCGTCTGGGCTGAAGGCCCCCGGGTCTGTCTGCGGAGGAACGGGGCTTAGGGAGACCCTGTTAGGGGCGCCGGGGGGCCAGTGGCTGGGCGGCTGCCTTCGGCTCGGGTCACGGTCTCAGGGTCCGGGGATCTGCTTCCTCCGCTCCCTCTGCCTGCCGCTCTGCCCGCTTGTCCTCTCTGTCTCTCTCTGTGTCAAGTAAATAAATAAAATCTTTCTTTAAAAAAGAAGAAGACCCTTGTTAGTCATTAATGCTTTGAAAGAGCTGGTCGTCACAAGTACCAGGGTTATTCCTGCTAACGCAGCTTTGATCCCTGAGGTGCCCCAAAGTCAGTCGTTGCTCCCTAAGGTGCCCCAAAGTCAGTCGTTGCTCTGCATGTTCAAGAATGTCAGGAACCACAGCGTCTTTTTATACCTTGACAAACATTTTGTAAAGTGAACAAAATTTTCCCAATTCTAAAATTTAAAGACCATGGACTTGTTCATACAGGAGAAGTACAGTCTGTCCGAAACTAGGAGGTTCTACAGTGGGTGCTTGTCCAGTAGTAATGGGGCGGGGGAGGACACTTTGTATCTTTTTAAAAGTGAGGGTAATTGTGGCAAAAGTATCAGCATTTACTTCTTTTAATTCTGTTTAGAAACGTTATATCTGGTGAGGGTCCCAAGTCCAGCGTTTGGATAGTAGGGTCAGTGAATGCAGGTGGCCGTCACCTACCCAGAGTACGACAGCCTCCCAGGAAAAGTAAGATTTTCTTCAGACAGAGCAGGGCTGTGCGGCTTCAGCCTGCAGTACGAATACTTGGAATGGGGAGAAATAAGGAAGAGAGAATGTTGGATTTTCATAAAAGCTGAGACTCTTTTCTTCCAAGACTGGAACCTGCGGCTCTGTCTGTTGCCGGCGCTCACGGGCGGTATCACTGCCCCCCACCCCTGTTCCACAGCTTTAGTTCCCACGGCAGGTCGCCCTGGGAAATCCCCCACCTCCTGGTCAGGCGGCATAACTCTCTTCCCACTCTTCCTCTCCCTACTTCCCCTCTAATCTTTTTGAAAATCTTCTTCACACCAAACTCTAAAGTTTCAGAAGCGACCTCGGGCTCTGCAAACAAGGTTATCCTATTAGAGGTCTGTCCAGCAAGTGCAGAGCCTGTCCTTAGATGAGGCGGGCTGGCGTCTGGGCTAGCGTGTGGTCGTTAAGAATAGTCTTAAGAGTACACATTTATGTACTGTAATTAAATCAAGGGCTATGAATGGAGGATTCAAATACTGAAAGATCATTGGATTAAAAAACTCTATTGCTGCCAAATTAGTACAAACAAAATACAATGTTAGTAAGTTGTTCATGTTAGTTATGTTAAGTTGTTGTTAACTTGTTTACGTTAGTTATGTTAGTAAGTTGTTTTCTACTCAGAAAAAAATTCTGTTAGGTTTATATTTGTGTTATAAGTCTTTTACAAAGTAATTTTTTAATAATGATGTCAGAAATATGAAGGTGATTGCTTTTAAGTGAGTGTTATTTGGGGAACAGTTTAGAACCATGAGCAGTTTGTTTTGTTTTGTGGAAGTGTTGTTTGACTTTCCTCTTATGGTGAAATTTTTAGTTACTTTCGTTTTTTTAAACCTTGACCAGGTGAACAGTGTTCACCCAGAATGTCGATTTCATCTGGAAATACAGGAGGAAGAGACAAAATGCACAGAGCTTCTAAGGACTCAAACAGGAAAATACAAAGGTAAGATAGCCGCTTGGTGAGTACAGGGGCTCAGCTGGGAAACCGGGCAGGCTGACAGCTCCCCTCACTCTGAAAATTGATGTTTAAAGTCACCTGCATCTTCCAAAAAAAAAAAAGGTCTGTTTCCACTGCTGGGGGCCAGGGAATCCTTCCCATAATAAACTTTTTTAAAGTTGTTTTTATTAATATAGAATGTATTATTAGCCCCAGGGGTACAGGCGTGTGAATCGTCAGAGTTACACATCTTACAGCGCACACTCCCCACTGTCCATCCCCAGCCGCCCTCTCCCTCCCCAAGCCTTAACCCTTACCAGTAACAGTACCCGTGGTTTGACATAAGAGCGAATTACTAAAATAATTTCATGAGCATTGTTATGCTTTGCAAAAGCAACTCCATTATCCATGAAATGAGTATTTTTATCTGATTTCTCGCATTTAAAAATTTTAGTCACATCCCAGATGATTTTAGTCCAGTTAGGAATGTGGAAACACCAGAAATCAAACAGGGAAATGAGACTTTTGTTTTCCTGAAGACAGACCTATTGTGAATACAGCAGATTTGCTCACTTTACCTTCTCCAGGTCAAACCGCACACACTGGGACTGTTTGTACTCTGGCCAGGCACATTCACAGTCTGTAAATTCAGAAGGTTCTGAGATAGCACCCACATTCTGAATCAAAGACTACGTGTTAAAACAGGCTGGTGTCCTGCAGGGGGACTTGAGACCAGAAGTTACGCACATGGGCTTTGTTCTAGACCAGTGCTGCCTAGAAGAAATTGTAGGTGAACCACATAGATAATTTTTAATATTCTAGTTACCCCATTAAAATGTGAAAAAAGAGGAGATTCATTTTAATATAATTTATCCAAAAATATACAACCCATTATTATTTCAACTTATAATCAATATAAAATATTGATAAGAACCTTTGAATTTGCGTCCACCCTGCGCAAAGCCATGAGCTGACCAATTAGCCAGCTCTGAGGATAGATGAGACACAGGTCCTCTCAGCCAGCGCCTCAAGACAAAGCTATCATCGTGGCCACTGAGGTCTGTTCCCTTCAGTGAACATTAAGATATTTAGGAAAAATCAATGCAGACAGGAGCCAGAATTTAGAGTCCTCTGATGAGCGTCTGGTGAGCCCAGGCCCAGCAGCACCATCCATGAGACCTCCAGCTCAGAGACAGGTGGGCCAGCGCACTGTCTGCTGCGTTCTCAGTAGGTGATGCTCGGCCATCCGAAGACGCCTGGGGAGTGAGAACCCTACCCCTCACGCCATCACTGTGTGGTCCGGGCACTGGTGTGCTCGGAGGCTGCCCACAGTGGCATTCACTCACGGGTACTAACTGTCCTCCTGGAGCCGCGGTGAACAGAACCATGTCTTTGCGGGGTTCATCTTCCAGGGTTCACGGGGCTCTGTGGGGCCGAACGCTGCCATTTCCTGCTGCCTTCTTTAGGCCATACTTCCCAGGCCCTCTGCCACAAGCCATGGGCACACACAGACTGTCCCAAATGGGGAAGGGAGGAACAGGGCTGCCCACACTGCTGGCATGGGGCCATCATGAAATTGCAGACCAAGCTGTACTCAGCTTTATTCCTGTCGACAGGTCCTTACAGACGGCACACCTGTCCCTAGCCTGCACCTGGGTGACAGCTCCCCTTCGCTCGCCGCCCTCACAGCTGATGCTTTAGGGAAAAGCTCTGAGAATACTTCATGCTTCTTTCTTGTCGCTCTTTATTTCCCACATTCATCAAGAACATTTTGTTAACAAATTGAACACTGGCACTATTTCAGCGGGCAACAAGAAACACTTAACATTTAAAAAATAGCATACGGCTCACGACTTTCCCTCTGCGGAATCTCCTCATGGTAGGCCTGGGGTTGGCTGGCTAGTGGACAGAGCAGCGTGGAGGGCATCTGTAGGTCTGTGTCTGTGGCTTGCCCGACGGGTGCTGTGTGATGAGAAATGGCACTAGTTCAGGGAAGCTAAGTTTTCTGCCGTTATGAAACCGGCCACATTCAGGGGCTTTTAAATGTATAGGAAAGATTCTTCATTACTGGTTCTCTCACATAGATGGAGTGTGGCATTTTTCATTCAAAGCAATGTCCTTTTGGTTTTACTCTGTTCCGAAGACACAGGTCTCACCCCTAGTACCTGACCAGCCCTTCATGAGGATAAGGTGTTGGCCCAGGGCGAGCTGATGGCCTTGTGGCTGGGCAGAGCCGACGCGTGGGGCTGTGGGGATGCTGGGGGCGACTGGCAGCTACTCCATGCAAGCCTCGGTTGTTACTGTGAGGAAATGCAGGTGCCAAATTGCCCAGCTTCCTATTTTCAGAAAATATCAGAAATGTAGACTTTACCTAAAATATTCCAGTTTATTAGAAGTTTGCAACTAGTTCTTTAAAAAAAAAGTTCTGCAGGAGACAGGCAGACCTCCTGTGGGGCAGGCAGACATTCCCCGGGAGCTGTCGGGTTGCTCTCTCCGGGATGTCTGGGCCCCTCAGGCCTCTCCCCACCATCGGACGCACCTCTGGGGGGTCCGGACAGCCTAAATGCTCAGCAAGGTCTCCTTCGCAGGCACCTCCTGCCTGGGTTCAGAGTGGCTCAGGGGTGATCTGTACGAGATCCACATCAGACAGTGGGATGGCGACATCTAAGGGCAGAGTCTCTGAAAATCTCTCGTTCGCCATGACCTCAGCTGGAGCAGAAAGAACATGGTAGTTTTGGATGAAGGTTGTAAACGGTCTTCCTTGTTTGGAGCGGTCCAGAAAGACGCCGCTCAGTTTCCTTGCAGTGACAAGCATCTGTCTTGGACGTTTTCTTTTATGGAAGGCTCTTACTATTAATATTAGCTCTAGAGCAGAAACACCTGCGTGTGACTCAATTTACCTTCAGGCTTGCAGGAAGAGCCTGCTACAGGCCACCTGCCCTTCAGGAGAAGAGCGGCCATGGGACTGTGTCCTGGGCCTGGCCTCCCTTCGGTTTTCTGTGAAGGAGGACAACTTGTGTTCTAAAGTCCTTTTTTTCTGTTTGCTCGTTGAAATATGCATGGCTCAAATGCCAGAGATATAAATAGGAATAAGTTACCAGAATAAAGATACTGTGGATGAGGGAAACCAGAAGCAGAAAGTGAAGGCTTTCTGACCGGTGAGAAGAGGGTGTACATTGGCTTCATGGAATTAAAGTGAGAAGGTCTGTAGTGTCTGCTTTTAAATCCTATAGGATTAAGAAGTTGGTGTGAAAACAGAAACAAGGAAAAACTAGCTTTCATTTTAGTGAGGTCACGCGGATAAATGTGATAGGAGCTCTTTTTCCTGGGCGCAGGGTCTAAAGCACATGCAAACACAGGAATCCAGACAGAAGACAATTTCAGTTCTAAACCCTTTTAAAGAATTCACTATATAAGAAAAGCTTAGGAGCTATTTAGAGCTTTGTTGTTTAATATTGACTCACCGATAAGACTAACGTAATCCTCCTAATAGATGTATGAGGTGCTCTGAGGCCACCAGTGCCTAAAACTAGAGTGAAAATCCAGCCCTGTTCCCCGGCGGTGGCCTGTGCTGACCTGTGGCGGGCCCGGAATGAGTCAGCCACTCGGGCTTTGCCCAGTTTTCCTGCCTGCGCAGAGTGGAGAGGAACTTTTGTGTGACTTTGTGTTTTTATACCTACATCTGGAGGGCCTGTGGCCTGGGCCTGGGGGCCTAGTCCCCCACATAGGTGGGACCCATGTTTTCTCGACAGCCGCACACCTGGAACTGTCCCGTTCAGGTGCACGGCTGAAGGGTGGCGAATGTTAGCTTAGGACCAGGGCCATGGGAGGGGCTAGACTTTAGAACTTCCTTTTCTTTGGCTTTGATCTACTTGTCAACAGTGGTGAGGGTTGAGGGGTTTGGAGTCTCCTACTTGCAAGCTGGCAGGTTAGCAAAGAGGCCTGCCAAAGGCTGGGGACTCTGGACCCCAGGCAGACGTGGTTGCCCCATGGCACTCAGGCAGCTTGGGAGCCACATTCGCATGGCTCCCTTCTCCCGAGTCCCCCGGGAGCGATGCAGGACAGCCATGTGACGCAGTGCCCACAGCAGCCTGTGTCACAGCTGAGGAGCCCTCAGTGTTCCAAGGAGGCTGCTGGCACTCCTGCCCAGCCTTTGCTCCAGAAAAAGATGCTATCTCATCTCCGTGCTCCGTCCAGACGGAAGCACTCTCTCCGTCCAGCAGCCCCTGTGACAGGTGTCCCCAGATAGTCTGAAACAAAGCGGGTGCGCCGGGGACAAGTGTCTCCAGCTCCGGGACAGTGGCTGCTCGGCGGGGCTGAGTCCCTGCAGATTCTCCGCAGCACGTCTCTGTGACCGCAGCTCGCTGTCCTGTGCCGTGCTGGCCCTGCGCCACGCTGTCCTCAAGGGGGAGACGACATTTTGTTCCAGTCACAGCCTGAGTATTACGCAGTGCTTGGCATTTAAAAAGATGTTGAAGAAGGTTTTGCTGAACACATTAATGAGAATCTTCACATTAAAAACTAAGTGAGGTACCCCTGGGGCAAACAATACATTATATGTAAATTAAAAAACTAAGTGAACATGCACCTGGAAAAAACCCGTTCAGAAACACATCTAATGACAGCTTTTCCCACCGCAGACGTGCAGTTCCCCTCCCTGGAGGCAGCCCCCCTCCCAACGGTGAGGCACAGGGGAGATGCACATGGCCCCTCCACTCTCTCCTCCTGCTGATGGAAGTGTCATACCCTGTGTCCTTACGCCCGTCTGTACTTTGGGTTCCTTTTTTGGTTTTGACTTCAGCAGTGTACTTGCTGACGGTTCTTTGCTGGTGTAATTACCCTGCTAAGAGCTGTGTAGTATCTCGTTAGTCTGTCCCAGACTCCTGGCCTCTTAGGGTAGCTTACGAGCCACGCTCCAGTGACCGCGTTTGTTCCTGTGAGTAAAACATTCCGCCGGCATTGACGGTGGGCTTCAAGCCACTGATTCTGAAATCGTATGACCAAGAGTCATGGTTCTCACAGCTTTATTTCTGGTTCGTGTCCCATAGCATAGAAGCGATTACGTCCCATTTTACACCCAGTCCTTCTCCACACCGTTTCATCACAAAGGGAACGAGACCGTTTCATGAATGGGTTCCCTGCCAGAAAATCAAGGGGGAGGATGTCACCTCTTCTTGGATGCCTGCCCGTTGGGGTGCCTGTTTCTGCCGAGGGGCCCAGGGAGAGCCCTGCCGTCACGTGCACCCTGGGCTCGGAGATGGTCCTCCCTGCAGAGTGTGCGTCCTCGAAGAACCCGCCCCGTGTTGGTGACTTGCTAGTCCCGGTCCTCAGCAGACACACAGGTCAGGGCGCACACAGAGCACCCACCGTCGTCTGTCCACATGGGTCTGAAGGGAGCCGCTCGGGATGTCAGCGGGCAGCCCAGTGAAGAAGAAGGCAGCGGCCTTTCTGAGGTCGGGATGATGCCAAAGCCTGTTTCTTCCCTTTCACTCTCCCTCTGATGTAAGTTGACCCTTGTTCTGATCCAGACTTCTCTGTGGGCCGATAAGTTCAAGAGCCTGATCTGTTTTCCCTCTTAGTACTGGGTCTTTTCTTTTCTTTTCTTTTTTTTAAACTAGATTTCTCCTAATTCTAAACTCCTTAAAATCAGCTAGTAGCCTTAGAGAGTTAAATAACCAATAATTATTTATCGAGTTTTCTGAAAATAATGACTTAAAATTTACTTTTTAGAGGAAATGAATCTCACTGAAATAAATTCTAACCTGAATTAAATTTTGTGTTCAGACTCCACTCAGGAATCATAAACCAGAAACCCATTTCTAGCAGATAGGGCTTCCGTACACCGAGCAGCACGTGATCACTGATCCTGCTTGGAAGGAGAAAGCTATAACCTGATGCCCATTAAATCACAGGAGGGAACTCCGAGTGGACTCCCGCTGCCCTGGTTGGACCACGTTGGCTTCTGCGTCCTTCCTTCTAAGACCAGCAGAGTCTCGGCCCAGCGGCCGGCCGACCGTCCCCGCTGCTTCTGCCTCTTTGCCTTGTGGCCCCCCTGAGCTCAGATTTCCTCCTCCTCCCGATTCCCGCAGCAGCAGGGGCGAGTTCTGCAGCTTTTCCGGTCAGTGGAAGTTGGGTTTCTCCCCCGATGAGCCCTGGCAGCCTGGCTTCTAAGTCCACCGACGTTTGGGATCTCCTGTGCGGAGTTTGTCCAGCCTTTCATCTCCGGAGCCCACCCCACCCCACCACCCCCGCCGGTGTGGGAGCGCTTGCGAGGCAGACAGAGCCCCCGTCTCTTCCTGGGCCCCTCGGCCACCGGGACCCACAACCACGAGCACAGGGCTGGTCTCCTGCGTGGAGGACGGGTTCCGCTCCCACACGACCTCCTCGCCTTCATGCTGGCTTTCGATCTCGCCTGTTTTTGCTTATCCGCGCAGGTTGCCGTCCTTCCTGACCAGGACTTGGAGATAGGAGCTGTTCTGTTGCAAGGCTTTCTAGAGTTTTCTGACTCAGGCTGCAGTGCAGGGACTGCCTCGGAATGCTCCACGGCCAGGGCCTCTGGTTCTGAGTGTTTGTTTGTGGCGCGGACTGAGTGAGAATGAGGCTGTCCTCTCCCCACGCACCTGCAGATTCTGTCTGTCGTCAGCTGCCGCAGCGTGTTTTTATTCAGTGCCTCCCAGGACGGAAGGCGTGAAGAGAGGTTGGTCAGGGCGTGGTCCTCCCCACGTGATTCCATGGGGAATCACGTCCCCAGTGGCAATGCTGTGGGTGAGCAGGGATGGCAGGGCTTGGAGTCGAGAGACAGTAGGATTTCTGAGGGGGAACCCGAGAGTGAACTCACAGTAACATCAGTTTACTTGCAACCAAAACCATGACAGGAAGATGCCTGAGGACTGAGGCTATCTTTCCTCAGAGTAAAGGCAGACACAGGATGGACAGGAAAATGACCCAGAGTAATGGGTGCTTTTTGCTCGAGCTAACCGGCGATAACTATGGTCATTCGCCGTAAGCTTCTTACGCGCAGCGGTCCTGCTCCGTGACCTTGGTCCTGGTTTCCGTTGGGCCTCCTGTGTCCTGGGCTCAGCCCCGGGATGGAGTCCCACCCAGCCGAGCCCCGCGGTCTCCCTTCCCACTCATGTGGCCTTCGTGTGGCTTCGGTCATGGCAGCGAACGCAGGCCGCGTTCACGTTCGGCGTGGGGTCTCACCTCAGGGCTCCTCCGCGTCTGGGCACATAAGCATGTGCTGGAGGGACCTTTCCCGTCAGGCACAGACTGCCGACCTCACTCGGTGCCGAGGGCAGAGGGAAGGCGCCCGGCGTGCTGTGCCCCGAGACGTGGTGCGGGGCCCCGTCTTGGGACAAGACAGGGAGATGCGCACCGAGCCCTTGGCAGGGGAGCCGAGTCTTACTCGGGAAAGCGATCGTCAGCCGCCCTGTCGAGACGCATCGAAGTGCAGAAACCCAAGAGCGTTCTGAGCACGGCCTCCAGGCTGCGGCAGACAGAGCCCGGGTGCCCGGTCCCACTCGGATGCTCTTTTTACAAAGTGACGTGTGGCATCTTAGAGGGAAGATGCTTTAGAAAAGACCTTCTCTCCTCTTTCAAGTCTGCTTCAAAGGGAAGGGAAGTTCCTTGACGCTCCACCCTCTGTGAGCCGGGACCGAGCCTCTCCTCCCCTGCGTCTGTCATTAACTGTCAGTGCGTCCGGCCTGAGCCACCTCTTTGGATGAGGGGTTCCGAGGGCCCACTCCAGCCCTCGTGGACCAGTGTCTCCTGTCTTCCGGCCGGCAGCCGTGGTTTCGAGGTCTCAGGACAGGACCATCTTTCATTCCAGGTGCCTCTGGCCTGAGTTTTGTCATCCCAGCCCTAGTGGGGCGGAGTCCGTTCTCGAATTCTGGGTGTGTAAGCGCGGACCCGCCGCACCAGCCATGGTTTCTCCGCGGGTGGAGACCTCGTGGTAGGGATGACAGGTGGCCGGCACAGCGGCCGACATCTGCACCCTGCCCCCGGGGCGTCGGGCTGGCTGTGGCCGCAGTCCAGCAGCCGGAAGAGGCAGCGGGAGCGGGCGGGTCTGTGAGTTCGCGCAGCTCTGCCCTTCCCTGCGGCCGGAGGAGAGGCCTGGTTGCGAGGACAGCGGGGGTGAGGCCTGGCGGCGTAGCGCCTAGGGACAAGGGCAACATGTTTGTCCTACTGTCCCCCAGCACTTCCGCTCTGTCCTGTGAGACCCTGGGCTCCGTGCGCTGGGGCACGAAAAGATCCTCGCAAGACTGTCTCCTGGCTCCAAAACACACACAGGGATTCAGAGGAGAGAGTGTTTTTCCGGGGGCCGGAGCTTGGAGAGGCCGGCTTTGGACATGCAGCAAGGGGGAGACGCGTGTGTCAGGGGCGCCGTAGCCTGGGGTGGGGGGCTGGGAACAGGGAAGGGAGAGCAGAGTCGCCCCACAGCCTGGACTGCTGAGAGGGAGGGGCCGAGGGAGGGCTCTGAGCCGTGGGGTGTGGGGTTCGAGCCACGCTTAGGACAGCTCAAGAGGCAGATGCTTCTGAGAGGAACAACGATGGTGGCCCCGGGAACGGAGAAGCCTCTGGGAACATCCGGGTGGGAGATGCTGATGTCGGCTCCGGAGTGCGAGGAGAAGAGCCGTTTGCACGGACCGGGGCAACCCGCTGCCCACGGCAGAGTGCTGGTGACCAAGCAGGTCCCCACGGCTGGGTAGAGGGGCCAAACTGCCCTGGAGAGACGCCGGAAAGGCAGGAGGCCTAGGGCGGGGTGGAGGAAGAGGCACCTGGGTGGGAGCCCCGAACGCATGTGGAAGCAGAAGGGAAGAATGGGCAGGAGGAGGCGAGCCCAGGGGCAGACCTACAGGTAGAGGCGGGCGGGGAGGGCAGAATGAGGAGGGAGAGGGCTTTATGCACGGGACCCACAGGAGGCTGCCTTCCTGGCTGGATGGGGGCTGAAGGCCTCACCAGAACCGGGGCCCACGGCACTGACTAGTGGACACCACGGGCCCTGGGTGACTTGCACACCTGTCCTCTGGTCCTGCAGACCTTGCTCAGGGCCGTGCCTCCCACCCAGCCCAGGAGGGGGCCCCCACAGGGGCCGGCCATAGAGCAGCTAGAGACCCTGTCGGCGTGGGGCCATGGGGCCTAGTGTTCCTGTGCCTGGGTGGGTCCTTGCACACGTGGTCACCCCCCGCCGGGCGTCTGCGTGTACAAATGTGATTTGTCTCACTCATCCTAACACCATAGGTCTAGGTCCTGGAGTGATCCCAAGTCACCCAAGTCCTGACCGTGGAAGATTATCCTGGGGTTACACGGCAGGATTCCCGGAGCTTCAAGTCTCTGCGTATCTGCCTGTGCCTCTCTGGCCCGTGCGGACGTTCCCGCGGCCTCACGTTGTCACAGACGTTGGAAGGAAGGCTTTTGAAACTCTGAACGTGGAAGGAAAGAGAGGAAAGAGGGACACCTAGGTGGCTCCATCAGTGACCGTCCAACTGGGTTTCCACTTGGGTGGTGATCTCGGGGTCGT
The DNA here is from genome assembly GCF_020171115.1 of Neogale vison. Taxonomy (NCBI): domain Eukaryota; kingdom Metazoa; phylum Chordata; class Mammalia; order Carnivora; family Mustelidae; genus Neogale; species Neogale vison. Next base: position 231,205,922 of record NC_058094.1, on the reverse strand, counting down.
GAGATCCGGCCGCACGTCTAGCTCTGTGCTCAGCAGGAGTCTGCTTGGGATTCTCTCTCTCTTTCCCCCACGCTGCCCCTCCCCCGGCCCATGTGTCCCCCCCAACCCAAAATTACAGAAATAAAATCTTTAGAAAAAAAGAGGAAATAGAGGCTATTTACGAAAGGTCACGGCAGCAAACGTCGTAGTGAGGGAAGGGCGTCAGCGTGCTGTACATGATTTATCACGCTCCGGCGTTCCTAACAGACGCCGTTTTAGGGCCTACGTAAGCTGCCCGAGGCTGGCCAGGCCCGGCGGCCTGAGGAGGGGAGTGGGCGCTGCTCCCGCCACGGGGGGACTGGCAGCCCGTCCCTGAGCAGCGGGGCCCGCACAGAGTCCCCCTCGCAGGCACCGGGTTGGCTCAGGCCCAACTTGGAAGACGGTCCGTGTTCAGGATTTATTGGACTCGATGTTTCTTTTTAAATATATAGGTTCAAACTGGACCTCTTCTTTGAAAAATCCTTTTGTTCATTTCACAGCCTTGGTTAATTCTGGACTTGGAGTGTTGGTTTGGTGTGAGCTCAAGTCCCAGAGTAGGACTCCCTCCGACGGAATCCACCTGCGCTGCCAACCCCAGAACACAGCTCTCTTGCCCCAGACACAGACTTTCGAAGGGTCCATCCTCACAGGGCAGTCCTGCGGCCACGGCCCAGCAGACGGCATGTGCAGAGCTGAGCTGTAGTTCCCGTCCCGGCTCCCGAGGGGCAGAACTGCTCACAGCACCTGATTGGGCAGAATATGGGCGTCCCCTGGCATTGTGTGTGAAATACCCCTTGGACACCCTAAGCGTCTTCCGCAGACCCGGTGTGCCCCTGCCCGGGGGCCCCGCAGGCGCCCTGAGAGAGTGGCATGGCCCCAACCGCGGTCAAGGCCTCCTTGGTGGTTTCTCTCAGGGACCAAGGCTTGACCTGTCCTGTGGCCCGTGTGCAAGTCAGGAACGCGGAAGAGCCAGCCCCAGGTGGGCAGGGGTCAGCTTGCCTGGGGCTTCGGGTCCAAACAAACAGCTGGATTCACAGACAAAGCTCTTGTAAAAAGGGTTTTTTCCAGCTCAGTTGGTGAGCCGCCCTGAGCTTCTAGTTCTTTCCTTTGGTAACAGGCACGGAGGGGGGCTGGAAATGGGAAACATCATTGGCTTTGATGACCAAAAAGAAGATAATTCATTTTTTAAAAGACCATTAAATTAGAACTTTGGAGCTCAGAGGACCCATGGCCAAGCCCTGGGTGATTGTAGAGCTGTGCCTTGTCGGGGTCCCTCTGGTTCTCAGTTCAGTGGGAGCGACGGAGCACGGCCCAGGCCTTCTGGCGGCCCGCAGCGTGTGAGCACCTGCTCGGTGCCGCTCCTGTCTCGCTCCTCTTCGGTTCGTCCTTCTCCCGCAGGAACACTGGGTGCCAAGCGGGGGTCCCTGTCTTCAAGGAATAAAAATGACTGAGCCGGAAGCAGTTCCCATCAGGGCACCGGCCAAGACCTCATCCCTCTCTCTGACTTAGTGCTTGCCCTCCGCCCTGGAGCCGCCGCAGAGCAGGGGTGCACGGGGATGGGGGCCGTGACTGGAGGCAGAGAAGTGCCTCTTCCTGTCCGACCGTCCAGAGAAGCGGAGTGGAGGTCGTGGCCAGGAGCACCTACAGGAGACCAGTCGTGCCTTCAAGGAGGCCGGCTCTGAGCCTCCCGAGCCCCAGAGGCGGTGTGGGCAGCCCCCGCCCGAGCCGCTGGGGCAGGCCCCTGCCCACCCTGTCCTCCTCCACGGGCTGCAGGCCGCCAGGCTGGCGTGAGTCCCCCTGGAGTAAGACAAGTGGGACAGCAGATCTGGGAGGCTTGGGACGTGTTTCCGAGGGTCTCACGACCTGAGACAATCTGGCAGCTTCGAGGCACGACCTCCCATCCACAGAGCAGAGGTTTTCAGTGGAGCTGTGACTTTCTTCCTGACCCCGGCACCCAACTGTCTTTTGGACTGACCGTCCCCGACCCTGTGGGTCCTCGAACTTCCCACTTCCCTTTCTCCCTGGCCGAGCCCTGGTACTTATCTGAAGGGACTGAAATGGCAAAGCGACCGACAGAGAGGGACACTGCTTGTTGCTCCTCCCGATTCAAAGACGTCCAAAGACCCCAGACCAAAGCACAGCCACAGGGACGGCTGCGCCGCTGAGCACCCCCCTCACCTGCCACGGGCTTGAGCCCGGAGCGCAGCCCCACAGCGGCCCCCTGTGGAGCCCCAGCGTGGTCAGAGGCTGAGCCCTCCTGCCGGCCCTTCAGGGGACCCCAGGCACCGCAGGTAAGTCGCCTCGAGGCTGTGCGGGCCAGGGCTTGGGGAGACACGCAGGCCACGGAATCGGGCTCTCGGGCAGCCTCGTCCTCTGAGATGCGCCCCGTGGCCTTCGGCGTTCTGGGACGTGAATGAGAAGCCCACAGAGCCGAGCGTGTGCGCGGCCCGGAGGACGCAGTGTTTCCGTCCACTCGACGGCGATCAGCGTCCACACTGTGACGCCACCTGCTTCTCCTTTAATGGTCACATCTGCGGGCCCGGCTGGGCTCAGCTCCTAGGGTCCTGGGGGCAGAGGAGAGCGTCAGGGGAGGGTCCCGGAGCCCCAGTCTGTGCCGAGCGGCCCGGTGCCATGGCAGCCTTGGGAGAGCGTGAAGTGCCTGTCACAGGGTCACTGTGTCTGCGTTCTCAGCGTTTCCTGGTCCGCGGCTGACGGGACCACCCGCTTCTCCTCCTAACCGGGAGAAGCTGCAGGTTAGGAAGGGCAGGCGCAGGCTCGTGGGCAGAGCCAGCTGGGGGGGTTGCTGGTCTTTCTCGAGCATGGTTTAAAAGAAATGAGAAGTAAGTTAGGTCTCGTTGTCTATGATGAGGGTCCTTGGACGCAGCGGCTTGTTCGCACCGGGGACTGAGGAAGCCGCTGAGCCAAGCAGGTCCCAGTTGGAGGCCTCCACGCGTTCTCCTCCTGCCACTAAACGGCAGTTACTTCCCAGCGTCTCCCGCCCACCCGCTCCCGTCCCCTCGTTCAGGCCGCCTGCACGACAGAGACGGGCAGCGGTGGGGAGGGCAGGCGCGCGGGATCTCCTCTCCCAGCGGGGTCTGTCTCAGTGCAGTCAGCCGTGTCTGGCGTCCTCACTCGCACCGACGTGGCGGATCTGAGTTTCACGTGGGGCTCGTGGAAGCCAGTACAAGGGCATCTGGCAGACATCCCTTCACACCCAAGCAATGGAAATTCCTCTTGCGCGGCTGTCTGCCTGGCTTTCTTCGGGATCCTGGCCGCCGTCGTCCTGCGGGAGCTGCCCGTGGACAGGCACTGACCTCCCACAAAGCCTGGCGGAGAGGTCCTCACTTGCGGGCTGGGAGGAAGAAAGGAGCCCTTGTGGGCAGCCATCCTGCACACTCAGGTCGCTCTGGGCTGGACCTCTGAGCACTGTCTCAGCCTCCCTGCCGTGTCTGATTCTGGAGGACGCTTTGCCACTTGGGACTTTAAACTCAGAGGAAGCTTTTGAATGGAGAGAGTAATCGGTAGTGTTTGCTCATTGAAGTGGGGGGGACACCCGGCCAAATACTGCCCAGCCCCACACCTCCGTGCCAGAAGCAGTGTTCCGTCAGCCCATTCCACACACTCGGCGGGAGCCAGGAGATCTGGTGTGAGGCACCCGGCACGGCTCTCCCCGCCTCTCCTCCGCAGGCAGTGTTGCTCCTGCTGAGTTCCCTCCCTCCTTGTCACGGCTCACTGCTTCCCCGTGCACGCTAGGGAGACACGGCTCTGTCACTTGACGCATGTGGGAACCACGAAATCCATCCCTCAGAGCCAGGCCCCCGGGTTCCCTGAGCTGTCGCTCTGACCTGGTGTTTGTAGGGACTGAATTTCTCTCGGGCCAGGAAGGTGCCCGCAGCACCCCAGGACCCCCGCACAGAGAGGGCAGCATCCGTGTGTCTGCCGTGGTCACAGCCTCATCTGGAATCTAAGGCAGGGCGTTTGAGACCCAAATCCTGCGAGTCCACACGCAGAAGGGGACACTGTCTCTGTCCCACTTGAGGCTTCAGGAGGAACCTGGCCTCGGGCCATGCCTTGGGCTCCGTGCAGCACTCTGTGTCTCGAACAAACAGTATCTCGAACATGGAAGACCCAAGTGTGGGGAGCACGTGCCCTCAGGTCTTGGGAGGGCTGGTGGGGACATCGGCCTTCGCGGTGACAGCAGTGACAGCGGAGGCGAGAATGTGTGGCTCTAGACCGGTGAACGTGTGTGAGTGCTCACGAACCCCTTCCCTACAGAAAGTGTGACGTGAAAGGGATACGGTTCATGTTGTGCTTTGCCTGAGAATTAGTGGATGTTTATGTCTTTGAGAAAATGAGAACAAAATCCCAAACTCGAAACAACGCACACGGCCTCCTCGGTGAGAGTTCCGACTTGGAGCCAGAGCTGGGTTTGAGGGGCTTCGTTTCCTTTCAGTTACGGCGGATTCCTCCCCCTTGGACAAGGTGGTCTCAAGTCGGTCACATTCCTCCCTCCGAGTTTGTTCTCTGTGCCCGTGTTTCTGGGACCTTCCTGGAGCCCGGCCTGTCCTGCGCCGTATCCATCGGCGTCGTGTATGGGCTCGCTGACAACGCTGTGAGGTTCAAGAAAGCTCCGTAGGTTTTCTGAGCAGCTTAGTCTAGAACGTTGTTCGCTCTGGGCGACCGGACCTGCTTTCCTTTGAAAAGGGCAGGTCCCCTCCAGGTGGCATGGCCAGGCTCCCAGGGGGGGCTCTCCCTGCCCGCCCGTCGCCTCCTCTGACGCCCCCTCCGTCCTCTGCTCGGCAGCTGCTCGGACCTCGCGCGAGGTGCGGAGTCCCAGCACGGCCCTCGGTGAGGACCCTGGTGAGTGTGCTGTGGGAGAACTAGGAAGGGCGAGTTCCCGCCGAGCCGCTGTCGGGCTGCGGTGAGAATGACGCCGGGGGTCAGCTCCGGAGCTCGAGCTGGGCAGGACTCTGCGAGCCCGGACGCTCCAAGTGGGAGGCCGGATGAGGCTTCGGGTGTGTCTGCACGGGAGGGACACCGAGGGGCCCAGCAGACAAGTCCGTACTCAAGGGAAAAATCCTCTGGCTGGGTGCTCCCAGTTTAAGTGACACACACACTTCTGTGTTTTAAATTAATAGATGTTTAAGGCATTTTTTACGGCTTTTCGACTCACCAAGCTACTAACCGTCATTTGATTAAGAGGGTTTCTCCTCCATCTTCTTGGTAGGTTTTGAAAGACAAAGCATTTGTGTGATAAGTGAAAAACACATTTGTTACCAGAAGGTTCTCACTTGTATTTACTCATAAAGTATCTTGGAGTGTTCCTGCGGACTCCTTCGGCGGACAAACCGCCGCATGGAGAACGTCTCTGGACCCCTTCACCCTCCACTATCGGTGCAGCAACAACGGGTGCTGGGGGGTCCTCTTTGCTCTACGTTTCTTCACGATGTGCGAGAGCGGCTCGTCAGTCGCTTCTCTGTGGGCCTCAACGCAGCTCGGGGTCAGTGCGTCCGTGGGAACTTCCCGTGAAGATCGGGGCTGCGTGTGGAGGGAGCCGTGCTGCCGTCGCCGCCGACCACGCGTGGCCGCTGCAGCTGGGGAGCCGGTCTGTCACTGTGTTTGATTTGAACTAATTTAGACTTAAACTGAAAGGGTCCCATGCACCCAGTGGTTGCCGTGCCGGAAAGTGCGGTCGTAGGATTTTCCTCGGCTTCACACCGACGTGGTCCGCTGGGTTCTTCCATTACCTGCTGCATCAGCCCGCAGTCCTGGCTGGCGCTGAAGGACAGCAGTGATCGCGAGGTCCCGTCCGGTCCCTGACTTTGGGTGCGCACGGGGTTTCCTCGCTTCTAATCACACAGCTCCTGGAAACAAGTGTCTTCGTTATGCTAAAGCAGCCTCCTTACATTCCCTTCTTTTTCGAGTTCTGGAGAATCAGGAGAGGCTGCTCTGGTTTCCGGCGGCTCTCGGAGTCCACTGGTGTGAGCAGGTGTGGAGGCCACCAGGACGCGACACCAGCAGAGGCCGCGTGCGGCCTGAGGGCTCCCGGGGTCTCACCGCGTCTACACCAGCCTTTTCTCCCAACTGTAACGTCTCTGCTCGTCCTGCTTCTCACCGGGCCTGGCCCCTGCGGCCACACTTCTGTCCCCCTCCAACCTGCCCTCCAGCACAGTCATGTCATAGTTGTTGGCTTATATTATTAGGGTCGCAGCTGACCATGTAACCGTCATTTCTTGTATAACTTTGGGCTTTTCCGGGAACACTAAGTGGCTAATTCTCCTGCTCCTTCGTTGTCTATGCATCAGTAATTAAGCATCACACTTTGCACCAGGACAACCAGTGACTCTCAAGACAACTGGACACACAAGGTCCTCACAATGTGCTACTTCCTTCTTAGAGCATCTCCTCCTGGGTGCTCCGTCCTCTGGCCTGAGCGGGCCTGGCTGGTCCGGGGCTTCCCATGGGCTCTGCTGCGGTTGGGTGACATCAGCTCAGGCTCCAGAAGAACCTGGCAAGGGCAGGAAGAACGCAGGTCTCACTGCTCAGAGTGCAAACTTGACGTGATGCTCCCAAATTCTTCCCCACGCCGAGCTCGGTGTCCCTCCTGGTGGGCCGCGCCACCTGCTTCTCCCTCCTCGCCCTCCACAGGCCCGCGGCCTCTCCCTCATTACTCCGCACAGGAGTGTGCTTTCTGTGCTCCAAGCTGACCGACATCTCTGAGCGCTGCCCTTTCAAACTTGACGTCATTTGGTGGGATTTGGGACGTGGAAGAGAGGAGTTCTGGACTCCATTGGCTGTCTCCTGCCTTCAGACTGGCCACGTATGTGAACACCTCCATACCAGCCTCCGGCCCTCACCCGCACGCGCCCCTGGGCTGGGCCTACCGCTCTCCCTGCTGGGCTGCCGGCCGGAAGGCTGGTTACTCCGAGGTAACGTCCTGCACAGCCGCAGTGTGGGGCCCGGTAAACCCACAAAGGGAAGGCTGGCCGGCCCCTGAAAGGCTGACCCGTCCGGCCCCGGCGCTTGAATCAAATCCCGCTGTGACGTGAATCTGACTGAAACGAGCCCGTTGATCTAATGTGTGTCCCTCAAGGTTCCGTTATTAAAGCAGAAATTGTGGTCTTCGTGGTGAGGATGGTCGGACCTTCCCGATAACCAGGGGCCAGTGCTCAGACGCGCTGCTTTCCCGTCGGTGGGGCTTGGCCTCTGCTTGTGCTTCTTGGGACAGCTGGACACCTTCACCGACCCCCAGGGGCTCTCTGCTGGGAGCCCTGGCCCTGACCGGACTCAGCCGCCACGTGTCTCCTGCGCTGACATCGGGCAGTGTCACGGGGATGTCGCTGAAGGGCCTGTCCCGGCCTGGTCTCTGCCACAAGGTGCACATCTGAAGTCACTCGTCACCTACGGTCCTTGTTGACTTCTGCATATTTCTTCCAAAGCAGTATTTCTTCAACTATGTGAGAATGTTAACACACTATGAATTTATGCACTCATGTAATCATTGGCATATAATTAAATTTATTTAATTTATTTAAATATTTAAATAAATTTAAATTTATTTATTTATTTATTAAATTTATTTAATTTTATTTAGATTTAAATAAATTTATTTAATTTATTTAAATAAATTATAAAATAAATTTATTTTCACTTTTATTTTAAAACCTTTAGAAAGTACTGTCAAGTCAAGTCAAAGCTTGACTTGCAGCCACTCTATGGGAGGTATCTGCGTCCTTAGAGTGAACACTCCCGGGCTCCGGCCAGGACCGTGGAGACCCACCGGCGCCGGCCGCCAGCCGCACGGGACCCAGTGGAGCCGCTGGTCGTTGTTTCCTCCTAGGCTAGAACGTTGCTCCCGCAACACTGATGTTTACGTGAAATACAGCACTTTAAGTGTCGTAAGATATTGTAGAAACACCTGGGACTTGCTGGGTTCAGGGGTGGATTCTGTGCTAGTTTGCGAGACGTTTCCTCTGGGACGACAGGCGTGGGTCTGCAGGCCTCGCGCAGGGTGGGTGTTTGCCGAGACCCAGTAAGAGATCGCAGAAGTTACACAAATCACGTTATCTGACACCTGCAGGGGGTGACAAGATTTCACCACCAGATGCCGTCTTAACTGTTAAAATCAAGTGGGCTTTTCAAATATTTAAATTTGCATACCACCCTTGAAGTCAGACACCCTAAAAGCACACATGTACATTCATCCTGGGACCCTAAGCCTTCAGGCCTCACACAAACCCCCATAGGACTCATGTGGTCACACTGGGGGACGCGCCTCAGCTGGAGAAAAGTAACTGACCGTTCTCCGAGCAGTCAGCCACGTGCAGGACGCCTGGGGATGCTCAGTTACCTGCTGCCCCACGTCCGGCGACTCCTCCAGCCTGAACACAATGAATGCAGGAGCTAAGAGTACTCCCCATCATACTGCTGGCGCAAGCTTCTTTCACAAGCAAGCAATTTGCCAGGTAACCATCTGAGTAACGGGCTATCTCCTTGCAAAGCTTTAAAACCCACGACTTGCTGCAACGGCCTGGGCGTCCCCAGGAGCAGCGATGCCTCTGCTTCCCTACTGCTGCCTTAGTCCTTCTCTCTCTCTCTTTCTCTCCCCCAGCCTGCACTGGTGTCTGGGACAACATTACCTGCTGGCGCCCCGCGGACATCGGCGAGACCGTCACCGTGCCCTGTCCCAAAGTGTTCAGCAACTTTTACAGCAAACCAGGTACCGTCTGTCCGCATTGTGGAAGCCTGCGCAGAGGCTGCGGTTGGCTTCCCCGTCGAGGCTCCAGGAAGCAGCTTGCCGGTCTCCTTTACGAAGGGAGTCGGGACAGCTGTGCCTCATGGGCTGAACTGGTTTTAGGAGCAGGGGAAGGGAGAAGCTCCTTGCTGGGTCAGCCACCTGAAAGCAAACCCCGGGGGAGAGCAGGTCTCGGGCAAGCGTGGACCCATGAGCCCCATACAGGAGAGACGGGGCCTGGGCACCAAAATGGGGGCCGGTGGCAATGCCCATGAGGGCCAGTGGGCTTTGGGCACCGAGAACACGCATGTGGTTCCATGCTTTCCTCCATGTGTGGCTGCCCCGAGCTCACAGGAAGCCTTCCCCACAGGTTCTGAGGAGCCCTGACGCTCAGGGCGCTCAGGGACGGCTGCCGGCCTCTCCTGGAGCCCAGACGGCTCCTTATCCACAGGGAACGTCGTATTCATCGCAACTGACTCCTCGGGTCCCACAGTCTCTGTTCCCGGGTCCGAGGGGGCTGGCCATGAGGGGTTGCCACCTGTCCTAGGCCAGTTTTCTGCACAACGGTGCAGCCTCTCGGCTTGTCCCCAAGAAGGGGGTTCTGTTGCGCTGTGCTTTGTTTTGTTGTACACGATCCAGATTTTCATAATATGAGAAAAATCTGTCTGGAAAAATGGGAAAGAGAAGATACATCTGGAAATTAGAAAGTCCTGATATTTGGCGTTCTCTAGAGAACTGTTTTCATCTCGAGCAAACATTACAGGGTAAAGACACTAAGAACAAGAATTGTTGAAGCACTTTAAGCAGAATGCCATGGCACAGACTGGGATGGAGAAAAAGGAGGTTCGAAAGAAAAAGGCTTTGTTTCATCTCTGTGACTGGCAAGGTGGGACCTTTCCTTGGTGAGCCAGTCAGTGGCGCAGGAAGAGAGGACAGAAGTCGTGCTCAGTCACGGCCATCTTCAGCTCAGAATCACAAAATCACCTCAGAGAAGCTGAAGTTTAGAAAATATCCTGTGCGTCAATAACGTTTCTACCAAATGGTTTGAGCTAGAATGTTCTCCCAGAAATCCTAAGCGAACTAGCACAGACCCAGGCCTCCCCTCATCAGATGGCTCTGGCTGCTTCCGCGGGCAGCCCGGGGTTCACGCTGACAAACACAAGAGTTCTGGCTCCTGGGCCGTCGGTGTGAGCGCCCAGCCTCTGCGGGACAGGAGCCGTCGGTGTGAGCACCCAGCCCCTGCGGGACAGGAGCCGTCGGGTGTGAGCGCCCAGCCCCTGCGGGACAGGAGCCGTCGGTGTGAGCGCCCAGCCCCTGCGGGACAGGAGCCGTCGGTGTGAGCGCCCAGCCCCTGCGGGACAGGAGCCGTCGGTGTGAGCGCCCAGCCTCTGCGGGACAGGAGCCGTCGGGCCGCTCAGAGCCTGTCTGTGTGTGGAACCCCTGGGCATCCTCTGCTTTGGGGAATGAGAATCCCAGGCTGTCTTGGGTTAAATGCTTGATGCTCTTTTCTTGTCCAAGCGGGAGCAGGACGCGGCCTCGCTATCATGGGGGGCATCTCTCCCACCAGAGATGTGCCCCTAAATCACAGCTGGACAGTCTGTCGTTCAGCCGGTCACAGAGATGTGATGCAGGAGGTGCTCACACAGGCTGTTGACAAGTCGCGGCCCGCGTGGAAGGCTTGGAGCATTCGTGCAATCACTTGGAGGAACGTGGGCGTGATGCAGAGCCGGGGATGAGCAGGGCTGGGGCCGGGGCCGACAGGCATCAGGTGACAGCGGACTGAGGCCCCAGAAACGAAATTCGGCAGAGATAAAAGTCTCGACATCCAGCGAGGACCCAGTGGGCATGACTCCGTGCAGTACTTCCCAGTCCACAGAAAGTGTGCCCAGACACACTGGCATGCCTCGGGGGCCCCTGGGGAGCACCGGGTCGTAGGGCGACTTGCAACGGCTTCAGCCCCCAGACCCAGATGTTCAAGAAATAGATCTGTGATTTGATAAGAAGTGGTTTTCTTTGGGGTTCTCATACCTCCAGGGGATGGGAAGCGGAGGGCTCTCCCGACAGCCGTGCATGGGGTCTCGCCCTCTGCGGTCTTCATGCTGGCGAGGCCCCTCGGAGCTGCGCGGGGATGTGGGCTGCCCGTCCACTCCCACAGCAGGAAGGACTCTGCCTCCAGCGCGACGGCAGAGCTGGTGGGACCCGGCGCAGCAGCAGAACGAGTCTCTAAAGGGGACGGAAGCGAGCTGCCGAGAGCAGGGGCAGGGGACAGGCCCGGAGGGAGCAGGACTTGTTCTGAAGGGCCGAGACCTCACAGTGCCGTGGGGGCAGAGAGGGTGGGTGTGCCCCGCGTCGGGGACAGGAGGGGCCGGAGCACAGGCCCACCTGTCCTGAAAGGACGCACGCAAGTCCCGAGATGAGCTGGCGTTGGAGTCCGACCCACGCAGGCGGTGGGGCTTGCCATGCCTGCGACACGGAGCTCACGCGGGGGCGTTGTCTGGAGAGCGGGGACCTCCACGCCCCACAGACACGGTGCTCTGGGTAGTGCAGACGCACCCACCCCTCCGCCTCGGGGGAAGACCAAGGACCCTCCCAAAAGCCCCCCGCAGACGTATGCCCCGGGAGCGAAGGACCGGGCGCCGGGGATCAGCCTTGGGGATCAGCGACGGAGGCACCCGTCACGACTCCGCTGAGGGCCCCTAGGCCGTGCAGCTGAGCTGAGAGGTCCCCCAGTGTGGTGAGGCTCCCGTAGGGCAGATGGTCCCACAGAAGAGGTCCACACGCCGAGGACAGAGAAGAGGGTCCTAGAGGTGCGTCCTCCCCACCTTCCCTCCCTGGTGCTGCCTTCACCTCCCGGGGCTCCCCCTCCTCTTACCTCCCAGTCTGCTCCTCACCTCCCTGGGCCCCCTCACCTCCCCAGCACCCACTCACGTCCCAGCACCCCACCTCCCTGGGCCCCCCTCACGTCACAGGACTCTGTCTTGCCTCCACTATCCACGGGGGTCCCTGCCCTCCAGCTGCCCCCAGAGCCCCCTGGGATGAGAGCAGGAGGAGGTTTGGGCCTGGACTCAGAGAAACGCCGTGTTGGAGAGAGAGAGACCAAGCCCACGTGACCCTGCGAGGGGCTTTGCCGAGGTCCCCTAGCCCCCTTTCTTGCCAGAAGGTCAGGGTCTGGGCCCTCCCACTTGCCTGCACGCAGTGTGCCAGGAATCGCTTGTGCATATTCTCACCTCAGCGTGAGTGTGCTCGGCTCTAGATTCTGTCTGACTGGTCAATCACACAGGCCACCCCGGGGTTGAAAACGAAGGGTCTTTGAGTGAGTCAACCTACTCCACCCCTCAGTCATTACAGAACGCTGGGTGTGTTGCTGAACCTCAGTGTCATCTGTAAAAGGGGAAGCGTAGCGCCCGCCAAGCCTGCTGCACGGCGCTGGCCCAAGGCGGCAGAGACACGGGAGTTGGGTTCTGCTCTTCGGAGAGCCCGGGGGCCATGAGTCCGGGAGGAGGTGGGTGGCTGGTCGGCCGCTGAACCTCCCAGCGCCAAGGGCGGGAAGCGCCTTCCCAGTCCCGAGCGTCCCACTGCCTGCCCCGGAGCCCTCGCCGTCACCAGGGTCCGGCCTCAGGTCCCTCAGCAGCGCGTCTTCTTTTCTAGATTTTACTTATTTATTTATGTAGTTCTTAGAGAGCGTCTGCGGCAGACGCCACGCTGAGCGCGGAGCCCGACCCCCGGCTCTGTCCCAGGGCCCGGAGGTCATGGCCTGAGCGGAAACAGACAGTCCGAGGCTCAAGCGACTGAGACACCCGGTGTCTGACACCTTCTTTTACAGGGAACGTGGCTTTCCTGATTAACATACATGTCTCCGTTAATTAAGACCAAAGGAAACTGGTGCCTCAAGACCAGCACCGCCTTCGCTTCACGCGGTTTGCGTCTCACCCCACAGTCTGCGGGTCAACGTCAGGGATGGCGCTGCCTGTGGGGTCACGCCCCGGGCAGCCGAGCGAGGGAGCCGGCAGGGGCAGGGTGCAGGGGAGCGGCCGGCTCCGGAACGGCTGCGGTTCGGCTCGTTCTGGGCAGAATAGGAGTCTGTCACCGTTCCTTGCGCCCCTCGGTCATCAGAAACCAGCCGCCACAGCCACCTCGCCGGGCCCCGTGACCAGAAGCTCACCCGCCAGCCACGGAGGCCCCTCCAAACCCCACTCCCGTGGGTGGGGAGCCCGGGGGTGGCAGGGCTGAGGGCGCACCCGTGACGTGGCTGGACGGGGTGGGCTGAGCTCCTCGCCGCCAGAGAGAGGAAGCATATGGGGCCGTGCCCGCCGTCACCCCTCAGGCCAGCTGTTGGGGGCCTGCAGGCCTGATGCCCGCACTCTGTCTTCCAGGAAACATAAGCAAAAACTGCACGAGTCACGGCTGGTCGGAGATGTTTCCCGACTTCGTGGACGCGTGCGGCTACCGTGACGCCGAGGACGACAACAAGGTAAGGCCCGTGCAGGTCCCGTGCTTCCCAGTCCCTTCTCCGGAAGCGACCGCGGAACGGTGTCCTTGAGCGGCCAGACACGAATGCTGCTTCCTCGTGGCCAGTGTGGGCCGCGTCCCTGTTTCAGTCCTGGGCCTGGCATCCGGCGTCGGTCTGTGGTTCTGTCGTTTCGGAGGCAGGAGAGCCTGACTCTCGTCGCTGGCCTCCAGTGAGGCTAAGTGGCTCTGCGGGCCTGACACGAGCTTTAATGAGCGCCATTCTGCCGACGCATTTCTTTGGTCTGTTTAGGACTCGGCCACAAAGCGGGCTCTCCAGAAGCCGTGCAGTGGGGTTTCTAGCCGCGAGCCAGCAGCAGGAGAGGCACCCGGCTCTGGAGCTTGCAGCCGTTCCCGGGTGTGCTGATGGCCGGCGTGCCGCAGAAGGCCCCCGAGGTGTGCGCAGGGGGAGCCCTTTCTCTGGGAACGCGACTGTTCAGATGATGCGTCGACTGGAGCCTGCTCAGCTCCGCTCAGCCCCAGGGCTGGTCTGGGGTGGCCTTCTTTCCTGCTCGTTCAGCCAGCGACACTGTGTGACTGTGTTTTTACTGCGACCAGGTCACCGACCTCCCCTCGGGCCACCTTCCTTCACGTGACCCCAACGCCGCGTTAACGACAGGCGAACGCCCTATTAACGTGAAGGCCTGGTGTCTCGTTCCCCGTCCCCTGCAGCCCCCACTGGGTGGGAAGGTGCTGGAGGCCCTTGGAAGAGCCTCGGGGAACAGCCAGCTGCTCCCGCGCCTCCAGCCCTGCACCCGCCTCCCCACCGTGCAGACTGCTACTAAGGTCACGGTCAGGTCCGTTTCTTGGGGGATTAACACATCCTTCGTGTCCCTCTTCCACAGTGGGACTGTCTTTGCTCTCCTCACTAAGATTCACGGTTTGAAGCCAATTCCTTTACAAACAAATTATTAAACCGAGAGAAGGAGGAACCTCACGCTGCAGCCAGTGTCTCGCTAAGCGAAGGTTAAGTTTCCTGACACGGGGCCCGCGGTCAGTGGGAACGATGCTGGCGTCGTTGGTGTGGCCGAGCGCGTGCTGTGGGCCGTGTCGCTTACCGTGTCATCACGGGTGCCCTTTCCCCATTGAGGCCGGACGGACGCGCGGACGCGGACGCACTCACGGAACAGGCATCCCTCAATGCTGTGTTTCCACAGACTGAACGGCGGGGCAACGCCACCCTGTCTGTGGGGCACGTTTCCAGAGATGTGTGCTCACTTCGTCTCTCGGTGTCCCGTGGCGCTCGTTCTGGCAGTAGTTCTGGCGTTTCCTGGGATCCTCCTTGTTACAGTGACCTGTGACCACTGAGTAGCCTTCGCTGCAAGCTCGGAGGGTAATTAGCATTTTCTAACAATAAAGTAGCTTTTAACTAAGTACGTACGTCGTATTCTTGGACACGATGCTGTTGCGCGCTCAGAAGCGACGGACTCCCTAAGCCTTACAGGCGTCGGGACACCAACCAGTTTGCTGGACTCCCTCCGTCGCAGCTCCTGCGCTCGGCGCTGGCCCAGAGCAGACCGACCCCACGGCACGTGTGACCGCCCGGTGCTTCGGTGCGTGTACAGGAGCGTCCGGTGAAGTGATCTCTCGGTCAAACAATCCCCCATCACCTCATATTTATTTATTTTGGTTTTGGGGGGGGTGAGACACGGACCTTATTATTCCCTTAGAGCTGAGAGTCTACAGTTTAGCTAACATCGCTCACGACCCCCACCCGGGTCTTCCATCTTGGTGATCACCCGCCTTACAGATGGAAACGCTGAGCTTCGGTTGTGACCCGACGTGGTCAGGGCCTGGCTCGGTTTCTGTCGTGGGATCACAGACCCATCTGGGTCAGATCTACCCACTGAGCCTCCGGTGAAACCTTTGCTCTCCGGCCAGCAGGCAGCCACCATGGGGCCTGCGTGTCCCTGCTGTCCGGGGACCGTGGGCCGGACGTGAGGACGCAAGGGGTGGTTCACACCCTCGGCCGGGCTTGCGACTGGGAGGCCTAGACACGGAGCAGCTCCGGGATCGCTCCAAGGACACACACTCAGCATCTAAGGCTGCAGCGCGCCCTCTCGGCTCCTCTGCCTTCTCACCGGCTCTGACTCCCGTCTCCAGCTCCGAGCCTCAGCCTCCTGGTCGGGGAATCGCCCCACGTCGGGCGTGGCACACCGGTCACGGGCGTCCTACACGGCAGAGGAGAGTTCACGTCCTTCCTCTCGTCCTGACTGGATTCTGCAAGAAGCCCCAGCGGGACATCAGCTCACGGGTCACCCATGGCGCAGGCCGCGCTGGGGCCAGCAGACGCCGAGCTGGGAGACGGACCTTGATCGCGCCTGCGGGGCCTCCGGGTGTAGCCCGAAGTCCGTGACCTGTTCACACCGAATCGGGATTCCCAGCACGTTTTCACAGGAAGACGCCTGGGGATGTCAGGTTCTAGACTCGTCCCAAACTGCTTTCAGCTGTTCCATGGGACCAAACCAGGAGACCATCCTGGCAGCTTTCTGAGACTAGGTCTTGAACGGGCACAGAGTCGACCCCCAGCCTCAGGGCGGTTCTGGAGCAGGACGAGTTCACAGGCCCTGTCCTGCGGTGCCTGCACTATGACCAGGAATGGGGATTGCCCGTCCTCACAGTGACCAGGAGTGGCTTCGGGACAGCTGCCCGTGACACCTGCTCCCAGGTGACCCTAATGGGCGTGGTCAGACCGTTTCAGGGGCAAGAGGACAGGCCCCGGTGACAGGGACGGCCTTGGCCCTCTGGCCAGGAGTCGGGGGTTACTCTGACACAACTCTCGTTCCTCTCTGCCGGTGCCCCGGACCCCTGGCGGGTGGACGCAGAACATCCCAGTCCCCCAGGCAGCACTTCTTCAGGCCGGTGGGTCCCGGTACGAGGTGGGCCCGTCCTCATTCGGTCGTTTCTTGGGAACCCCAGTGCTGTGAGTCTGTCCCGTTATCACGAGCCCAGCGTGACCGTGGGCAGGGCTGAGAGCTGGCATCGGAGGCCACATGGGCACACGTGACCCGCCAGGCTCCGCCGTCGGAGGCCTTCCCAGGAAAACCGGCGGACGACGCTTCCCGCCCCCAGAGCATGCGGCCGAGCCCCGCCTGCGTGAAGCGCGGTGTCGCTGCTTCTCCTGCTTTTCCGTCCAGTCTGAGGAGCCATTTTTCCTCTTGGTTAAACATTTCAGAGATTCTACAAATATCATGAATGCATATTCCCTACTAATGGCTGAGAAAGTCAAAATATTTTCACGTGGGGACGCGAAGACAATGATGGCACAAAACCAAAGTGAGTAACGTTCCTTCCTGACAGCAGTTTCCGCCGTTCGCACGCTCTGAATACCTGCTTGTCTAAGGAATCCTGCGGAAGACGAGAACCACGCGGCGTGGCGGTCGTGCCGGGGGCCGGCGGGGCTGGGGCACCAGCTGGGTCTCCTCGGGCGGCCAAGGGGAGGGCGGCCTGGCCGTGAGCACACTCTGCTTCCGATGTCATTCCTCATCTCATCAGCAGCGCACCAGCCTCCCGGTTTGATGATTTTAATTGCATTTCCTGCTGTCACACAGCCAGACTGTGCTCTGGGTGTTGTGTGTGCAAACTTCGCTGGTTTCTGAATTAATTAAATTCAAGAAAAAAATTAGCCTCCACAAGAGCCACAGGCTTGGCTTCATGTGGTGAGGGAATCGAAAGATAAAATGAAGTCAGGAACGGGGAGACCTGTGAAGGGAGACAGGATCCGAAGCCCCTGGGGGCCGCTCAGACGGTTGCGGGAACCCCTGCAGAAGCTGCTTCTCGCCCCGCAGCAAGGCAGCCCGCGAGTCCCAGGGGGCTTGGCTGGCCTCGGCCTCGCGAGCCGCGGTGAGACCGTGAAGCCCACCAGGCTTGGTTCAGCCTCTCTCTGTCACCAGGTCCTGGTTCCGTTTCCAGGAACCTTGTCTCTGACCCTTTCACCCCAAAACCACCTTCAGGAGCGATTTCCTCTCAGGCCTTTGATTTTCGAATCTTTGCACAAAGTCCTTTCTCCCAGTAAAGGGATTTGAGGAGCACTCCTGGGGACCCACAGAGGTCACGCCAGGAGCTGCCCTCTGTCCTTTCCCAAGCCTCCCCCTTCTGGGGTCTGCAGGATCCCTGCTCACAGGAGCTGGGGGTCTCCTGGGCTGAAGAAGCTGTCCTAGGTCCTGCCCTCCGCCTCAGGGGGGACTGCCAGCGAGGGTCCTCCTCCTGGAGTTACAGGCCTGGTCGTCCGTCCCTGCAGGCCCGGCCCTCTGCCCTGGGGCTCCCCAACCACGGCAGTCTCTTGGCCTTTCTCCTGCGTGTCCCGGGCGGTCCTGAGGACCCAGCCCGGGACACTCCCTCAGGCCAGGCTCCCTGCCTCAGTTTCCCATCCCGTCTCCAGGGATGCTGAGAGCTGGTGAAACATGGAAACACCTAGAAATTCAGGAACCACAAGTGTCGTGGCGTCGGAGGTTCCTCCTCTCTCCTGAGTAGCAGGACTCTTCCAGACGAACACGGAAGGACCCAGAGCAGCCCCTGCCCCCTCGGCTCTGTGCTGGTCGGCATGCATGACTGTCCCCTCTAGCGCACGCCCTGCCCTTTCAAGGGACAGCCCCTGATGACATCCTGGCGTCCTGTGTGCCACGGACACGCAAGGCAGAACCCTCCACGTGTCTCCTATATTGTATATTTGCTAACACGGTTCTTCAAGAAAGAGCGCTTCAGCTAAATTTAGCCGACAGAGCTGTCTGGCACGTCAGCCTCCCATGCATCAAGCGGGTACATTTCTTCCATATTATGCCATATTCCTAAAAATATTTTTGCTCTCTCCTCTCCGCTTCCAGACACACCAGTAACTCTTGCTGCCTAACCGCTGGTGTGGCCTCCCGGGGCTCCGCACGCTGACAACAGACACCCCAGGGCTGGGTGTCTGGCCGCACCGTTTCACTCAGCCCTCACGAGGGCGTGTGCTGCTACCCACTGCCTGGCGGTGGGAGGGGGGGCAGGGGGCCTGTCGCCCAGGGATGTGCTGAGCAGCTGCCTGGGAGGCGCGGGGCCGGGAGGAGAGCCCTGCGCATGGCGTGCCAGCTAACCCGACCAGCTAACCCGACCAGCTAACCCGACCAACTAACCCGACCAGCTAACCCGACCAGCTAACCCGACCAGCTAACCCGACTAACTAACCCGACCAGCTAACCCGACTAACTAGCCACGCCAACTAGCCCGAGATCTGGGCCCCTCTGGCCCGTGCTGGCTCCCCTTACAGATCCCCGTTTAATCCAACTTCTGACCCGGCGCCGGCGGCTGCGTCTGCTCCGCTTCCCGCCGCACGGCAGGAGCGAGCTTCCCACTGTGGCTTTCAGGGGCGCGTGAGTCCCGCACAGGCGGACGGCTCAGGGGACCCTGGGAACCAGGCCGCCAGGCGGGCGCCAGAGACACTGGGCTCGGAGATCCAGCGAGGGCCCAGAGCGGGCAACACCGTCGGGAAGCCTGGGTCAGCACGCCGGAAGCAGGCGGGACCCCGAGCTGCAGCCACAGTGACAGGGCCCGAGCTCATGGGAACGGCTGACTCGGGTCTGGGCAGAAATCGACCGTGAGCAGGGGCGGGTTCGGAGGAGTCGCGAGACAGGCACCATCATGGGCTATTTTCACGCTACTTTTAACTGAACCTGAGACAACGATGTGTAATACTTGAGTAAAGAATGAGTCTTTCCAAGGCCAAAGAAGAATGTGGATGAGAAGTTAAGAAGGAAATATAAAGAAAAACTGTCACAGGGAGAGAGACCCGTGCAGCCTCCCAGGAGAGGGAAGGCTCTGCCACGAGCCCAGGGCCCTGCTCCGGGGAGCACAAGGCCTCCGTCCGGCGAGGACCGGCTGTATCCACGGACCTGGGTGTGTCGGGCAGACTCGGGGTGGCTGGCTGGGGCCCCCGGCAGCGGGTCAAAGGACACCAGACGGGTCTCAACCCGGAACAGCGCTCTCGAGAAGGGACTGACCTCCTGGCCCCCTGCTTCCCTTGGGCTTGTCCGTGAGCAGCCTTGCCCGGACAGACAGGCGAGGCAGCCGGCAGTCTGCAGGGCCGGGATGCCCGCTGCCCTGGCCGTGCCGCAGGCGGGAGCAGGAGGGAGGGTCCCCTGGCAGTCGGGGAACAACCAGCTCTTCACCGAGTAGTCCGACTGTTTCTCCGTTCGATGTTCGCGTCTTAGGACTAACTGAAATAATGGAACAAAGGATGGGGTCCGGCGGGATTTGCTCTACTGGATGCGAGCGAGCTCTGTCAGAGGCAAGAGGAAGAGGAGGTTTCGGCGGAGCTCCCTGCTGATAGACGGTCACCTCGGTGTGCTTTGCGGGGTCTGCAGCTGGACGTGGCCTGAGAGCCACACGAGCCACTGACGAAGGACAGAGGCTCCTCGGGTCCCGGAGGTCCTCGTAAGAGCTCTGCTCTCCCTTTTAAAGTCTCTTTGTTATATTTATGACTTTCTCAGAAGAATATGCTACTTTTGTACTCAAATAAAATCTAATTTTAGTCCAAAAAGAAAAACCTCTTTAAAGTATGCCAGGTTTGTCCGTTCATTTCTCAGTTACATTTGCCTTTTAAGTCGGGGCTTTGTTGGGAGCTGAGGAAACCCAACTGCCCCACCGCGTCCGTGCGGTGCCGTTCGTGCATGGAGGGTGCGGGGCCCGCTCACGTCCCCAGTTCTCCAGGCAGAGTCTCGCCACGGCCGCGGTGCTGGCCGTGAACCGGCGAGCTGTGTGGGCACCAGCCAACCAACCAGCCGCCGGCTGCGCCTGCTCCCGTCGCTCCTGAAACGTGACGGAAGTGAGGGTGACCTCTGACCTCAGCACTGTGACCCGTTTGGGAAATGTGCCGTTTCTGCTGTTACCTGTCTGCCGTCTGGGCCCCGGTACCCGCTCGTCGTGACGCGAGCGGTTTCCAATCCGGAACATTCCTCGGTCTTTCTGCTGTTCGGCATGTTTCTGAAGAATGCAGTAGACGGCCTGATCCTGGAAACGGCGTCCGCTGAGCTCACTCTGACGTTTCTGACAATGACACTCGGGTGTCAGGGGAATTAAATGCTCCGTATCTACGGCTCTTTACCTCAGAAATGTCGTATTTGGATTTTTTTTTAAAGATTTTATTTATTTATTTGACATGCAGAGATCACAAGTAGGCAGAGAGGCCGGCAGAGAGAGAGGAGGAAGCAGGCTCCCCGCTGAGCAGAGAGCCCGATGCGGGACTCGATCCCAGGACCCTGAGATCATGACCTGAGCCGAAGGCAGAGGCTTAACCCACTGAGCCACCCAGGCGCCCTCGTATTTGGATTTTAAAAGAAAGTCCTTTCCCTCCTCTGAGCCCTCCACACCAACGAAGGAACGCTCCGCGCAGACTCAAACGAAGGGGCGGCCCGGCGAGCTGAGTGACATGAGCCTCTCCTTCGATGTAACCCTGAGGCAGCGCAGGGGGAAGCTGCAAAGTCGCGTCGCTGTTGTCCCCGCGGCTCTGAGTGAGACAGCAAAGCCGGAGTCTGGGACAGTCTTGGACGCGACCCTCCCCTCCACGGGGCATCTTCCAGGAGTCTGCTCCTTCCTCGGGGGAGCGGGCGCCCTCCCAGAGGAGAGGAGGGCGTGGGGCGCTGGCCGCAGGCGTGCACGCACACACACACGCACAGTCACACACAGGCACGCGTACACCCGTGCACACTCATGCGCACACGCACACCTCAGCTCCTAGATCATTAGCCCTGAGCTCTCCGCGGTGCGCGCTGACCGGTGGAGCCCAGCTCCCACGTGCAGGTTACGCGTGTCCCAGATGCCCACATATCTCTGACGGCTACAGGCAGGACCCGTGCCTGTTTCCTCGTGACTCTGCAAGCACATCCACACCTAGAAAAGGCCCTGATTTACCGCTCAGAAGCAGCCACCGGGAGGCTCTGGCTGCGGGCCCTGCCTTTCCCCTGCAGGGCCCGTCTGGACTCCAGCTGTTCTGACCTTTTCTGTGAATGCAGCCCATGGACAGAGGCGGCTTGACAAGTGTTTCCTCACCTCGATAAGGAGGACGTGGATCGTTGGATTAATAAACTTTAAAACCTCTTTCGTTGTAACAACGGTTTGCATTATAAAATCAGACCAAGTAACATAAATCACTTACTAAGGGCATTTACAAAGGTCTGTGTGGACAGTCTCATTTAATCCCCCACAGGCTGTGGGACGCAGCACGGTTGTTACCATTTCTGGCCGGGAGACGCAGACGCGGAAGGGAGTGAACCCCCGTCTTGTGTGTTCACGGAATGTAGGCCTGAGCCGGGGGCACCCGCCATCCTGTGTGTGGTGTGGATCCCAGGAGCACAAGCCCAGGTCCCCGGGCACCGCGCTCCGTGCTTCATGGGGAGTGTGTCTTCGTGACTTACTGACCATCTGTACATGTGGGGGCTCTAGTTTTTCCAAAATGGGTTTTTTTTTAAAGGGGTTCTCTTTTTCCGGCTGGGTTTTGAGAGTTCTTCGTGTGTTTTGTGCGCCCGTCCTTCATCGGGGTGTCCCCAGCCTGCGCGCGTCTTCCCGCTCTCCGGCATGGCTGATCGCGGAGTGGGAGTCACGATCATATGCGTTATTTAATGCGTCTGCATATTAGCTACTCCCTTCTCGGACCGTGTCTCTGCTGCCACAGTCAGGGTGGTCTCGTTCTCCCCTCGGGTCCTGGCGGCATGTGACTGGGTTGCTTCTGCCCCTTTGTCAAACGCCATGGCTCTCTGTCTGGGCCCCGTTCTCTCCCCCGACCCACTCGCCCGCGCTCGCCAGTGCCAGGCTGCCTCGACGGCCGCCGTGGAAGCAGTCGTCAGTGTCATGACTCTGCCCCGGCGAGCAGGGACTCCCGTGACGGCCCCCGGTCCCCCAGCTGTGGGGCAGCCACGGGTCCTGTGTCCTTCCCTCTCGCTGATCCAAGAAAGGTGGTTCGTTTTTCAATTTGATTCGTTCGTTGTCAGCATGAAGGGGCAACTTCCACACCGCTTACAGGCAGCACTAATTCCTCTTAAAGAAAATCAAAACAAAAGAGTAACCGTGGCCCTCGTGGGGTCGGCACCGTGGGTTTCCGGCCGGCAGCTTCAGGGCCCCGTATCCTTAAACGTGCTTCTCCCCTCCTGGAGTTCATGTCCCTCATCTGTGAACGGGGACTTGCTTCCGTCCCAAGGTTCTTGGGAGAACTGAATGAATTCCGTGTCACATTTTATTAAGTGGGGAGCCCTCCACCAAGGTTTTGAGTATCGCCACAGTCCCCGGAGCAGAACGGCTTTAGTGGACAACGTGGGGCTCAGAAGACACTTTCCCAGGAAATACCCAGAGGAAAACCTCCGCGTGCGACGTGTTACAACAGATGGTTGTGAGCTTTGCCGTGAACCTCGAGACAGGGTGCACGTCTTGGGAGTGGGGCTTTGATGTCTTACCGTGCACTAGGGGAATAAATGGATCCTTGGACCTCATTCCCCATAAATCGGGGGTGGTTTCTAGTGATCTCTAAAACGTTTGTTTCAAAGAAAGCCTTGGGGCACTGAGGTTAGGCCCCTGACCCTTAGTTTTGGCTCAGGTTGTGATCTTGGGGTCATGACTTGAAATCAGTGGGAGTCTGCCCGGGATTCTCTCCCTCTCCCTCGGCCCCTCCCCCGCAAACAAATAAATAAGTCATAAACAAATCAGTAAAACAAAGAAAGCCTCAGGTTTCCACTTTTTATGGCGAGAACAGGCACATCCTTGTCATCTGACAGAGGGCTGCCGGTCCCCAGGCTCCTGAAATCCTGCCGCAGCCCCAGAAACCACGCCCCCAGGTGACGTCCCCTGGACTGGCCATCACACTCCAGCGTGTCCTGCTGCGTGAAGCAAGCACAGCCCTTAAGCCTTGCTGGCCGCCCCACGGGGGGTCGGACTGCGTGAGCCCTGGAGTCGCGAAGGGACAGAGCCAGTGTCACCAGTGGTGGTCTTGTCCCTCGGGGGGCCCGATGCCCCTGCTCCACCTGGCCGGCCGCCCCCTCTCCCTCCCCTCCATCCTGGAGCCTCAGGCTTCTCCTCCCCGCCGAGCACTCCTCCGGCTGCTCCCACCGCCCACGTCCTCCTGCCCCAGCTCGGCCCTTCAGTCTGAACTTGGAGTGAGACGCGCAGGCTAGCCCTCCCTCACGCGTTTCCCAGCTGGGTTTGGGTGCTGTGCGCCCGACAGGACTTCGTGCGCCCTGAGGACGGGAACTGCGCCTTCCAGTTCGTAGTGGGACCCGTCCTAAGAAGAAGGGTCTGCGTGTCTGTGGTGTTTTCTCTGCCCCTGATGCAAAGGTGTTCGCTGATGCGCAGGCAAATTGTTCTGCGAGCGTTCTGGGAGAACCATTGTTTTCCCAGCGGGGTGTGTGTGGTGAAGGCACCGTAGGTTCAGGGGAGAACGCCGCTGAGCTCCTGTGTCTTCAGTTCGCTGAGGGGAGAGGTGACAGGCGGCGCAGCTTTTACCAGAAAGCTTCTGAGACTCTGCTGGCGTGAGTCAGAGGTCTCTGGTCTGGCCAGCAGTCTCTCAGCGCCTTCGGGCAAAGTGCACAGCTGGAAACCCAGCACACAGGCAGGCCTGCACGAACGAACCCGCATGCTCCAGGCTACTCTTCTTCAAGTGTGGGTCGCTGCCCCCTAAATTGGTCGCATACCCTACGAACGGCTTGCAATAGGGTGACTGTATTGTATGTCCGCCAACGCTGGCCTCTTGAGGGAGAAAGGAGGAGCTAGTAATGAGGGCTCCGGATGCCAGATGCAAGCCAGGCCTGGGCCAACCGTAGTCCGTAGTCACCCTAGTTATGACCCACTGTTTGGGCGACAATGGATGGGCCCTCCGCGTCCCTGAGAGGAGCTGTGTCTGCTGGCAACACCTGCACAGACCTGCACAGACCTGCACTCATGGACCGTGAGAAGAGGACATCACTTTGTCCACACACTTGCGGGGCGGCTCAGGAGGCAGGTCCCCAGCATGGGCTTGCAGGGAAGGACCAGCCTGGCCGCGGTCTCAGATGTCGCCCCCTCCCAGGCAGGACTCCCAAGCAGAAGCTGGGCGGGAGTTTGCTGGCCCAGCCCAAAGTGACTCGGGCGGAGGGTCCCCAGTGCCTGCCCCGCCACCCTCGCTGGCTCCTCACAAGTACTGAAGTGCTGAGAAGGGGAAGTTTCCGGGACTTCCTTGTCTTCCTTCTTGATTTGCGATGATTGTGGTGAGAGACTTTTCCAAGGAAATCAGCCTCGACGTGTGATCACAACACATGGCCGTGTATCTACAGGGGACCCAGGGTGGCCCTCCTGCTCCAGAGTGTGGAACTTGGCCATCGGGTCACATGTGCTGTGGCTCTCAGGACCCGAGCGGTACTGACAGCCATTTCTGTGCACGGAAGCATCACGCCAGCATTGCCTGGGAGCGAATGCCTCCAGCGGCCAGGCTGCCCCTCCCAGATTTTCCCCCCGGCCCTGCCGAGGCCGTGCATCATAGGGACTGCCAACGGGGGAAGGAAGACCACATTAAAGATATCGCATGACACACAAAACGAATGTTTGTTGGTGATGGAAAATGAAATCCCAGGTTCCTGACGCATCCAACATTCAGGCCCCCTTCCCCTGAGAGCTCTTTAAACGGAGCTGCCCCCTTGTCCCTGACCACCTGGCCCTCCCGGGGTGGCAGCCCAGGCCCTGCCTCCTCAGCTCCCTCAGCTTCCTGGCACAGCCACCTCGGACGTGGTCGCGGCCCTCATGAGGTCCCCCTGAGCCCCGGCTCACGCTCCGCACCAGGCTGGGCTCCTCTGTCCGGCACCGTGCTTGCGGCTGAGAAAGGAAACCCACGACATCCGTCAGCAGAGAAAAGAACCGTCTCGATCGGCCTGCAGTTGCCAGATCCACGAGCTGACTGGGCTTTCCGGTCTCACCCTTGTCTGGGGATGGCGGGGACTTAATAACCTAGTGCTGCTCTTCCGGAGCAACACCACTCCGTCCCCACACAGAAGCAGAGGCCCCCTCCGGTTCCTGCCGGTGCCCTGTGAACGGAGGCCTGCGGAGGGCACAGTCGTAGGTGAGCGGGCCTGAACCCTCTGTGGTCTTAGGAAAATTGGGAAGAGGGGCACGAGGCAGGTCAGAGCCCCTGAGGGACAGAGCCTTGTTCTGGAGGAAGTCTGTGTCCGCCAGGCAAGGAGAAGCCGGCCTTGTCCTCCGCCCTGGGGTCCCCACGCTGGGTCCTCCCCACCCAGCTGCCTGCTGTGTTCGGTGACTTCTCCGTCCGCCCGGACTGTGCCCCCGACGCTCCTGTGAGAAGCCTCGGGGAAGCCCCGGCGGCAGGGCCCTGTGCCATCAACTTCCGGACGAGCTGAAGCGAGGGTCCTTACCGAAAGGGAGTGGGGTGGCTGCTGCCGTTCCCGTCGTACGGGCCAAGGACCGAGCCGCGACGCAGCCCAGGGCTGCAAACCCAGATCCACGGGCGCGTGGATGTGACCCCAGCCCACTCAGCACCCACGTGCCCCGTACCCACTGCCCGTGAGCCGCGGCTCTCCTTCCTGCCGGGCAGAGGTCGTCACCCTAACCTGCGGTGCGCCTCGGTCTGAAGATCCCACGACATGCTTGGGGAGAGCGGAAACCGCCCACTTCTGCCATCTCCGGTTCCCAGCGGCCCGCCGGGGGTGGGCGAAGGGGGCAGGACGGGTGCCTGCGCCCACGGGCTCCAGCCACCGCCGTGCGACCTGGCCAGGGCAGGACAGAGGCTGGGAGGGCGGCTCCCCGAGGAGGGGCCCCTGAGTAGAGGGCCGCGCGCTGGGCCGGGGAAGGGCCGGACCGCGGAGACGCAGCGCCGGCGGTCTCCAGGCAGCAGTGAGGGAGCAGGTGGAGGCCGCCGTCTGGTTAGAGGGACCTCAAGCATGAGGAGGGGTCTCCAGCCACCTCGGTGTGGCCCACGGCTCTGCCCACAAACAGAGGGGCCCCGCAGAGGGTTTTAAGCGGGCGCCAGAAGGGTCACGTGTACATTTTAACCCTGCCTGTGGTGGAGACCCGAGGTTCAGAAAGGAGCCACATCGGAATCACCGCAGGGTCTGGTTCGGGGCAGGCAGGGGTTGATGGCCTCTGGGCGTTTGCTTTTGGGCACGTTCCTGAGGGACGATGTCACTGCCGCTCTGGGGTCGCCCCGGGAGAACCACCAGTACACAGCACAGCAGCGTGACCCCACGTGGACCCGAGCACGCGTCTCCGCAGGTGGGGAACCAAGGCAGGAAGCCGGACTGGGAATCCGAGGCTGGGAAGACCCTGGAGCCTAGACCCAGACGCCCCGTGTAGACCCTCCGTGCAGTTCCAGAAGCCACTTCTAATGAAAACGAATTTATTTTTTAAAGATTTTATTTATTCATTTGAGAGAGAACGAGTGAGAGAGAGCATGAGCGAGGAGAAGGTCGGCGGGAGAAGCCGACTCCTCGCGGGGCTGGGAGCCCGATGCGGGACTCGATCCTGGAAGTCCGGGATCATGGCCTGAGCCGAAGGCAGTCGCTCAACCAACTGAGCCATGCAGGCGCCCATGAATTTATTTTTTAAAGATTTCATTTATTTATTAGAGAGCTAGAGAGAGACAAGCAGGCAGAGCAGCAGGCAGAGAGAGGGAGAAGCAGACTCTCCCCTGATCGGGGAGCCTGATGCAGGGCTCCATCCCGGGACCCCGGGATCATGACCTGAGCCGAAGGCAGAGGCTTCACCCACTGAGCCACCCAGGTGCCCCCTAATGAAAATCAATTTAAAGTTGCATCAAAGATGGACATTTCCACACAGTTCTAGGGCCCATGTTCTAAACATGAGTTCTTACTCTTCAGTTCTGTCCCTACCGGCAGCGACACAGGTCGGCTGTACACAGAAACCCCAGAAGTTGTTGGTCCGTGTCCTCGAGCAGAGCCCCAGACCGTGTCCTTGTGATTCGCCTCGTTCTCTTAGAAGTTGGCTGGGAGAAGCGTCCGTCCTGTTCACACAGCGCATCACCCTCTGGCCGTTAGCCTTGGCTCTGGGTTGCTCAGCCCCGGGGCTGTCCTGTGTTCTGTTCTGGTGAGACTTCCCCGGAGCTGCCTCTGAGGCTCCGAGCTTGTCCCGGGGTGTGCTCGGGCAACAAGCCCTTAACAGAGC
Source organism: Neogale vison (assembly GCF_020171115.1). NCBI lineage: Eukaryota > Metazoa > Chordata > Mammalia > Carnivora > Mustelidae > Neogale > Neogale vison. Next base: position 231,178,543 of record NC_058094.1, on the reverse strand, counting down.
CATTTGCAAATAACCAGACCAAACCTTCTAAATGACTGAGCACGTGAGAAAGGTGAAATCTAAACCACTTTAAGCAAAGTAATACAGATTAAAATGTGGATATTCTTTTTTTTTTTTTTTTACATGGACGCAGAAAAAACGTCTTAATTCATACCTCTCTCAATTTCCAGTTCACGTGCTGTGTCCTGGGGTAGTCCATCCGGGGTGAAAATGTGTGCAAGCGCCTCGTGGGTGGGACCCTTCCCTCACTCTCCCTGCTCCCAAGGCACCTCGCTCTGCGTCTGGTTCCCAGTACATGCCCGGTACATGTGCCGAGCAGGGTGAATTAAACTAATGGCAATGCCAACTGTGTTCAGCAAGAAATAAAAATCTTCTCTATGAAATTGGAGGTAAAACAATTCCCAGCACAAATCACTCGAAAATGCTAGATCGAGTGTAACCGTGTTGCTTGAAAATGCACAGCTGAGATTTCAAGAAAGTAAAGAATCGCAGGCACATTGCCAAGCCCCGGTGCGGCCCGCAGGGGCGGCTGGTTCCCGGGGCAGCGGCTGGAGCATCTGGAGGAGCTGGGGTGAGCCGCGCGCAGGTGTGGGTGGCGGCCGGCGACTGGAGTGGAGAGCTGGACGGAACGTCTGCTCGTGGAAGTGATGGGGAAAGTCTTCTTACCCGCCTTTGCTTTCCAGGAGGAAGACATGAAGGGCCGCCCTCCTGCAGGCGGGGTTCTGAATCTGGGTCTTTGAGAGGCTATACCAATTTCATTTTCTCGTTAAATATTAACGAGAAACTCCTTTTTTCCAAACTTTGCAGTTTACTTCTGAAATACGTCCTTACCCATATTGAGTCTTCAATAATAAGGGTAATAAGGAGACAGAAACCCTCCTCCGAGGGCATCACCCTGTTGTAAAGAACAACACTGGGGCTGGACGGGGTGTGGACCAGCCTGCGGGGGACTGGCCCACAGGTGCCCCACGAAGGCGCAGGAGCAGGCCTGTCCCTCCTGCCTCGACCTGGACCTGGGTTTGCTCGCTGACCCCAGGGCAGGGGATCAGCTCGGTGCCTCGCTAGCGGGCACCATCCCCTCAGTAGGGTTTATACTAAGCTGGTGTGAACAGGGCTATGGAGAAATCAAGGCCAGTGCGGAACGTCCACTGGGTCCACACGCCTGGGCCAGAGCAGCATAAACCTGGGTAGGTCAGGACATACTTGCAAAACCAGCCCCCTGTGGTTTCTGGGACTCTCTCATGGGAAGCACCCCCCCAACCCCTGTCTGGTATCAGCTTATTTTAAAAAATGTTCTTTAGAACAATTTCAGCTTATTTTTAAAGAGTCCCCATAATGAACAACCCATATTCTTGACATCGGCAGTTTCTCTCGGATTTGTGATGTGATCAGACGGCAAAGTGGGGGACCCTCAGATCACCCCTCTCCCTGCTCCACAAACAGTCACTCAGAATGAATTTTAAGGAAATAGGTGGGCATTTAAAGAGGTGAATAAAGCGTTTGGGTTCAGAGTGGGAGTGGGCTGGTGCTCTCTGGCGTGCCCCGGGCCGGGCAGCATCGCTCCGGCCCAGGCTGACCGCCGGCATCTCTCCGTGCCTCTTCGCAGATCACGTTCTACGTTCTGGTGAAAGCCGTTTACACGCTGGGCTACAGTGTCTCTCTGATTTCCCTTACCACCGGGAGCCTCATTCTTTGCCTCTTCCGGTAAGTGTCGGGAATGAGCAATTCTGCTGTCTGAGACCAGAAATTGTAGGTTTAAGCCAGGTGGGCCCGTCAGAGGAGGAAAGAGATTCCGTGTCTCCAAGCCGGCTCTCTCTCCGTTACACCCGGAAAACTCCCTTGGAGAATCCCGTGTGGAAACCAAAACACGATGCTAATATTCACATTTCTGTTTACATAGTCCGCGTTTCTTATATAAAGAGACAATGCCGACTTTGGATAAGAATTCGGTTCAACTGCTGCGGCTGAATACCTAGCCGTTGCTCAAATCCTTTGAAAATACAGAAGCCCGTGAGCCTGCCCTTGCCATCCCGCAAGCAGGGAGAAATGCTCCTACGCTTTGGGCGTCGTTTCCTGACGGCTCTGAATCAAAAGTCAAAGTCAAAACAAATACCAGTTGGGTTTTCGGCAGAGCAGAATGTAAGTGGAACAAGGGAATTACAAACCAAATGTTCTGAGCACTTTTTAGAGAAGCAGGTATCACATGAGGTGAAGTTCAAAGGCAGGTCATTTGACACGGGTCTTGCAGGAAATTTGCTGCAAAGATGTTCTCTTCACATCTGGGAAGTGGGCACAGGCCGTCGCAGCCCTGTGTGCTTACACTCTGGCTCTGAAGTCCTGCTCCGGGACCCCAGCCTCAGGAGATGGAAATAAAGGACCAAGTTACCTACGGAAATAGTTACCATAATACAGAACTGAAAACATCCTAAACATTCAGTAAGGAATAGTAACGTCCATAAAAACAGAAGAAGCCTTAAGATTAAATCTGATTATTAAAGTGTGCATTGCTCCCTCCACCCCACCTCACCTCTTCCCTGCCCTCACCCCTCACCCCTGCCTCCCCTTCCCCCACCCCACCTCACCCATCCCTTCCCTCAACCCTCACCCCTGCCTCCCCCTCCCCCACCCCACCTCACCCCTTCCCTTCCCTCAACCCTCACCCCTGCATCCCCCTCCCCCACCCCACCTCACCCCTTCCCTTCCCTCAACCCTCACCCCTGCCTCCCCCTCCCCTACCCCATCTCATCCCATCCCTTCCCTCAACCCTCACCCTTGCCTCCCCCTCCCCCACCCCACCTCACCCCATCCCTTCCCTCAACCCTCACCCCTGCCTCCCCTCCCCCCACCCCACCTCACCCCATCCCTTCCCTCAACCCTCACCCTTGCCTCCCCCTCCCCCACCCCACCTCACCCCATCCCTTCCCTCAACCTTCACCCCTGCCTCCCCCTCCCCCACCCATCCCTTCCCCAACCTTCACCCCTGCCTCCCCCTCCCCCACCCCACCTCACCCCATCCCTTCCCTCAACCCTCACCCCTGCCCATCTCCACCGCAGGAAGCTGCACTGCACCCGGAACTACATCCACCTGAACCTGTTTGTCTCCTTCATCCTCCGAGCCGTCTCCGTGTTGGTCAAGGACGGTGTGCTGTACTCCAGCTCGGGCACAGGGCACTGCCCCGACCAGCCGTCCTCCTGGGTAAGGCTGCCCCTGGGAGCAAGGTCCTCGCACTGCAGGGACGGTGGCCGGTGTGAACTGCAGCCCCACAGACCTCCGTCCTCGCCACCCGGGCCCTTTGTCCCCCCCCGCCTGACACTGGGACGCAGTCTCACGGTTCATGCTCGGGGCTAAGGGCAAGGGTCAGGCTGAGCAGCATAGGGGCTGCCCGAGGGGCTGGGGCTCAGAGCAGGCCCAGGTTGGCAGGTGAGACTGGGATGTGTCCCAGGCACCCTCCTGGGCTGGGAGGTCGTGGGCCGGGAGCGCTCACCCCCGAGCAGAGCCGGGAAAACACGAGGGCGCCACCCCCACGGGATCCGCGGCGGCAGCTCTGGGCTGGAAAACCCGACATGGGTGGAGAGGCGCAGTGCCAGTGTCTTCACCCCCGTCTCCCAGATGCGAGAAAGAGAAGCAGCCGTGGACTGGGGGGAGTTCCCAAGGGGGGCACGAGCCCTCGCAGCCCCACCGGGAGCCCCGTGGCCTGTCTGTGACCACCCTGGGCCCAGCTGTCTGCCATGAGGAGGAACACGCTAGTTACTTCTACGGCTGCACACTCCTGTGCCAGGCTCCCGCCCAGGCCACGCAGGTGCTGAGTGTGGCCTGCGGTGCTGGGCCGGGCTGCACGCTCACCGCGCCCCTCTGACACGGGGGTCCGTCCGAGTCCTTCCCAGGGCTGCCTCGGGACCTCTGGCAGGCACCTGGGCCAACCAGCAGTCGGTGTGACCGCAGCTTCCCGGACAGCCCTCTCTGCACGAGGAGCCGGGACGCTGGCCACTGCCCTCCCGGGCTCTGGGCAGCTGGATCCGTCTGCTGGCGCCGTTGCCCGGGATGGAACAGACTTGAGTTGATTCAGTTTTCAGATAGGAAAGCCTTCTGGAGCGCCGCAGAACACCGGCGTTTCGCAGGCCTGCCAGTAAATAGATTTCTGGGGACAATCTGTTCATGACATACTTGGACTGAGTCAATCAGCAGAGTTTGTCGTAATAAAAGTAACACAAGACCCTTCACCCGGCAGACCCCCAGCCCCACATGGGAGTCAGAGCCCCTGGGGTTCTTGCCCCCCAATGAAGTCTCTGACGTGGGCGACAGGGGTGAGCCACTCTGGGTTCTTCTTTTGTTGAGAAGCCTCCTTTCCCTTCTCCAGGGATCTCAGATCTCTGCTCAAAGGAGCCCCCCTTCCTGAGCTTCTTATTAAGGGGCTGGTGAGTCTAGTGGGCCACAGACCCCCACCATCCAACCCAGGCCTGTGCTCCCAGCCACGCAGACGCGACCCGGCGGGCTCCTCCCTGCGGGGTGGGGGAGTGACAGCAGCCCAAGGGAACGAGAGCTGTGCCACGGCCACCCGGCACCACCGGCCCCTATGCTGAAGGCCACTGACCCCCCTGCCCACCTGGGGTTGGGGCTTCACCTCCCCACTTCTCTACAGCCTCCCAGTGCCAGGCTGGACGCTGCTGGGGAGGCCCTGTGATTCAGAAGAGCCACTGGCCCATGTGTGCGGGAGGACGCAGGGCTCCTGGGCGGGACGGGGCTGCGGTCAGCGCGCAGACAGCACGTGTCCCACACATCCTGGCCCTGAAGTTGTCCGAGGAGTCAGGGCTAAGGACTGAGCTGTGAGAAGCAGGGGGCAGGTGCAGAGTCCCGCTGCCCAGTTCCCAGAGGGGTCCCCAGAGGGCTGCACCCCTCCATCAGGATGTCACCAAGATATGCACCAACAGAAGAAGGAAGGGGGGGGGACAGAGGCAGGAGAAAAGGAAGGAGGAAAGGAGGGGACTGGGTCTTCCCTCTTCTTGTTCCCAGAGAAGGCAAGGTTTGGAGTAAGTTAGAGATACAGGCAGACCTCAGCATGAGGACCAGAGAAACCTCTTTTCTTGCAGTTGCATTTGTTGGACCTTTTGGCTCTCAGCTGGGTACCAAACCAACATTATTCTCACAAGAAGAACCCTGGGGGCATCTCCCCCAAGTAGGCCGAAGGGTCTGTTTCTCAAGATATTTGGAGGAGCCGAGCACTAGGCAGAGTCTATCTCCTTCCAAGAGGAGGCTTCCCCTCCCACGGGCCCACTGTCCCCACGTACCCTGAACACAGCGCTGAGCCCTGGGCTCAGTGTGTCTCCTCCCGGCTGCCCCGGGTGGGCTGCAACCCCGGCAGCTGATTCTCACTGAGGCCAGAACGGACGACGTGTGGGGTCGATGGGGACTCTGGGAAACCTAGCTTCGGGCTTTCCGAGGTGCTCCCCGTGAGCCTGAGCCCCCGGGAGGGGTCGGGTGGGGTGTCCATGGTGGCGGCCGTGGCCCAGCACATGTCACAGGGGAACCGCCGCGCCGATGACGGGCACCATGAGTCCCCGCAGCACGAGTCTCTGCGCCTGTCCTGGCTCCGTCCGACGGGCGCCGCCGTGCAGGCTGCCTCGAAGGGCTCTGGGCTCTACAGCTGCGATGCCGGTGACCACGCGGCTCTCCCCAAGGTCGGAGCCGCTGTGGGCTGTGTGTCTGCCGCGGCTTCGCTGGCGTCCCGGGGCCGGTGGCTCCGAGCACCTCCCCCCGCACCCCGCGCACACGCCCGCGTCCCGGTGAGTGGCCCTCAGTGAGTCCCAGGCTCACCGCGGCTGGTTTCCTGTTCCCACAGTGCGTCGTGAGGGCGTCTTCCCACTTAGGGTGCGGGGGCACGACGTTCGGGGGGCCTACGTGCCAGCCCCACTCCCGGCCCCTCGGGCCTCAGGCACCAGCCTCAGGAAGCAGGAACTGGCAGCCGCAGACAGTGGGCTCGCCCCACTGCGGACAGAGAGACCTGGGACGAGGTCGGGGTGGGAGCGCGGCGGGGGGGGCAGGTGCCACGGGTCGCCCGGCGGAAGCTCCTGGCGGCCCCGGGCGCCAGCGTGGAAGGGCTGCCGTGACTTTCCCGTCAGCACCTGCCCCCACACATGCGCGTCGGTATATCCACACACACGTATAAAAGCACACGTGCATGCACACGTGTGTGCAGCGTGCCCACGTGTGTCCGTGGGGTCTGTGTATCAGTACAGACACCACGCACAAGCTGCGCGCTGTGCAGACGGACAGGACTCCTCCTCGTGTGGAAGTGTGTCCGCAGACACGCTCACGTGTCCATATGAAGAGACACCCACGCACGTAAAGTTGCCTCTCTCCGCCAGGGAGTGTCTGCCTGTACACGCATGTAGTTTGTGCGCACACGTATGTCGTGTCGGGGGCAGCAAAGCTGCCGGAGAGAAATGAGTCCTGTTCTTCAGCACACGTACAAAACTTGCTGATTAAAATCCTCAATTTCATGTTTTCTCAAGAGGCTGAAACAGCTGTGGGACTGTACGAAGGTCTGCGGGGTCTGGTTCCTCCCAGGAAAATCTCTCAAGATGCCGGGAACATAGCGTGCTCGGGGGACTCTCTCATTCTGCCCTTTGTTGTTCTGCCTCTTGCTGAGCGGGTGTCGAGGACAAACAGAGGAGGGTCAGGGGGTGGGCAGAGGACGAGGACACGGACATGCAGCGGCGGGGGGAGGGCAGGCGGCAAGGCTAACCGCCGCGACGCCAGAGCCCACTGCTGTCCGAGCGGCCGTGTTTATCCTCCAGTGAGTTCTGCCCCAGGGCTGGGGCTGCCGAGGGCCTCACGTGAGCACAGCGCCCGACACCACTGTTCGGTCCCCTCGGGTCCTTCCAGACGTGCGCGTGCCTTCCGTCCTAGAGCTGCTCCACCCGCCGGATGCTGGCCGGAGTGAGCATGAGATCCCCCAGCTCCCTAGTTGTGAACTGTTGTGTCCGACGGGGTCTGTCTCTCTGCCTCTGTCCCTGACATTCCAGGTCGGCTGCAAGCTGAGCCTGGTGTTCTTCCAGTACTGCATCATGGCGAACTTCTACTGGCTCCTGGTGGAGGGACTGTACCTCCACACCCTCCTGGTGGCCATATTCTCCCCCAGCCGGCGTTTCGTGGCCTACCTCCTGATCGGATGGGGTAAGGACTGTTTCCCCCGTGCATGCCCGATGCCCCAGCAGCCACCTGCCAACGCTCCATGTGCCTGATTTCCACTGCTCTCACCTAGAAATGCAGACCCTTTAGCTCAGAACAACCCTTTGCTGTGCCGTAGGATGCCCTTCTGGTTAGATTAGGAAGAGCCTTCCTGGCGCGACTGGTTTCCTGGAGGCAGCACCTTCCTATTTCGAGGAACCAGGAACCTCGTTTACAACTGCTCTAAACTTCCTGTGCTGGAAAGTCAGAAAGAAGTGCCGTGGAGGAGAAGGGCAGGGAGCCCTTCTCACAGGAGGTCCCGGCAACCCACCAGCTAGCACGACCTTCACTGGCCAGAATTGGAAGGGGTGTAAGCAGTGGTCCCCCCAGGCACACGGCGAGGGGCACCCCTGCCGTCATTGCTCCCACACTCCAGCAGCAACACTTAGGATGCACGGCGAAGCTTTGCCGGCCTGTGGGGCTTCAGCTTGCGAGCCCACGTGTATCATCACTGCTTTGTATTGAGCATAAGCGTCTGAGCATTTATGAAGCATTTCCACTTGACCCGTCCATCAGAAAGCCCCGGTCCTTGCTGCCCCTGGTGGATGAGGGTGCACACTTCTGTCCCTGTGGGCGGTCCCTGTTAGCTCGCGTGGGCTTGTGGATAACCAGGTGACTTTGGTGTATGGCAGGCATCCCCACCGTCTGCACAGCTGCGTGGACGGCAGCCAGGCTCTCCTTAGAAGACACAGGGTGAGTGCTCTGTCCCGCCTCTGCCCGTAAAATGGGATGGACCGGTCCTGGCCAAGTTGCCGGCATCGTTAAGTCTTTGGAAACTAGGGGGAAGCTCGCTCTCTGGGTGGAAGGAGGGTTTGTGTTTGTGGCTGCAGCCGCGCGAACAGCTCCACAGGCAGTATCTGAGCACCGCCTACGGGAAGCCCTCAGACCTCGTGGCGGTTCGCTGGGGCGACGGTACGTGGAGAAGGTCCGTGTGAGGGAGGGCATTGAACCAGGTCCTGCCGCGGAGCTGGGATTGCGACGAGCCAGGCAGAGGCGGGAGCAGCAGCTCCGGGAGCGGCAGCCGTGCTCACAGACGGGAGCCGAGCAGAAGGCACGCACCGGCTGTCTGGGGCCAGGTGTGGAAGGCGACTGCTGAAGACGAGGTTAAAGTGGCCAGCAGGGGTGCAGCGCTCTGAGATAGCTCTCTAAAACGCGGCAGAGCAGGGTCTGAAGTTCTTCTGTTTTCTGTGTTTTTTTTTAAAGATTTTATTTTATTTATTTGAGAGAGAGAGACAGTGAGAGAGAGCATGAGCGAGGAGAAGGTCAGAGAGCGAAGCAGACTCCCCATGGAGCTGGGAGCCCGATGTGGGACTCGATCCAACCAACCCAGGGTACAGCTGGGTCAGGGCCCCAGAATCAGGCACCAGGCTCCCACCATGAATGTTGAGCCTCGTGAAGGGCTCTCCGGGTGTACCAGTTCTCTACTAGTGGTAACAAACCACCCTAAAACTCAGCGGCTTACACAATTGCAGTTTCTAGGGTGTGTTCCTGTGCCCGGGCAGCTTGGACAGACTCACGTGGCCTTCTTCTGGCCGCTGCCCGGCTTGCTCCCACACTGGGCACCAGCTGGCAGGTGCTGCAGGCTCCCTTCTGTCCTGCAGGTGCCAAGCGCTCCACATCTTATTGCCAAAACCAGCTAGGATTCTGAGGCGAGGGCTGATCTCTGCCCCTGCTGGGAGGGGCTGCAGAGCCCCCTGGGGGTGGGGGTAACAGGGCAAGATGGAGACGTTGCACGCACCCTCTCCCCGCTCGCTGCTGGAGACAGCCCTGACGCTGGAAACCGGAGTGAGAACATTGCTGGGCAGACATTCCTAGCTGTGCCTGCCTCAGTTACTCCGAGGACATTTTAAACCTTCATTCAAGACCCAAACACAAACCATTCAGGAGGGGAGAAGAAATTAATTTTCAGGAGAAAAACTCCCCTTTGTCGGATGCTGGCCGGAGTGAGCCCCAGCTCCCTAGTTAGGGGCCTTCCGTGGGGCTCGGTGTCCCCGTTGTCCTGCCTCTGGGAGTTCTGCTCTGGCTTCACGTCTCCGTCAGCAGACTTCCGCGTCAGGAGGAGTGAGTTCACTGGCCAGGGGCGGATTGCAGCCAGATCCGTAAGCCCGGAGCAGCTCTGCTCTCACAGTGACCACCCACCCGTCCCGGTCCCGTGTGCACCGTCCCGCAGAGGGGCCTCGGAACACACCAGGCCCAGAGGCCCGCGTGGCTGGAGGGCCAGCCCCGTTTGGCCAGCCCTGCATAAGGGGCGAGTCCACAGGCAGTGTGTGGACCCTCCTGCCCTTGCTTTGTGCATAAATCGGAGGTGACGTGATTTTCCTTCTCTATTTTCTCTAGTTGCTGGGATACCAATGACCACAGTGTTCCCTGGTGGGTTATACGAACACCAATTTTGATATCTATTATAGTAAGTAATTTCTGTATGGAAACCTGAGCTATCCATTGGGTGCATGCTTGGGCAGAGAGGGAGCCCACGTCGCTGTTTCACATACGAACAGCCTCGTCCCACAGCCCCTGAGAGACGCAGTGACCCAGCTCCTAACGTCTGCCCTGGACTCTGTCCCCCCCCAGGAGGAAGGCTCAGTGAAGGGGGAGAGCGTGGGGAAAGAGAGGCAAGCTCTCCAGAGGGGGGCGGGAAGGAGCCCTGCAGGGAGTCGGGGCCAGCCCTGCACCGACTGGAGCCGAGTCACCTTGTCCCCTCCCCTCTCAGGCCTGACGCCCCTGCAGCCAGCGTCCTGAGATGCGGGATGCTGTCGGGAGACCCAGTCCGCTGCGGTCCCGAGGGCAGCCTCCGCCACCAGCTGGGCAGGGCAGAGCCAGTTCCGCGGGGCTGGCCTGCAGACAGCCTGGCCACACCCACCTCCCCACCGGGAGCTCACACACGTGCTCTCTCTTTGTGCAGGTCAACTTTGTCCTTTTTGTTAGTATCATACGGATTTTACTACAGAAGCTGACGTCCCCAGATGTCGGCGGCACTGACCCGTCACAGTACAAGTGAGTCTGTGTGTGGGTCCCAGAGCCCAGCTGCCCTCACAGCCTCCCGTGGCCTGGAAACCCAGAGTCGGGGAGGACGTGCCTCTGTGCACGCAGCGAAGGCCCACGTTCACCCCTGTGGGTGCGGGACCGTGCTTGTGGCTGGGGCGGCGGGGTCTTCTCCCAGGCAGGTGACAGCGGCTCCGGGCCAGCCCCTCCCCTTGTTTCCGCACGGACACCCTCTAGGGCTCACGGAAGCCCTCTGCCCGCTTTCCTGTTTCGTAATCTGACTTTTGCTTTTCAACCACACATTCTCTGTATTTCATGCTTGACTCTTTGCTCCCCATCAGACCACATGGTTCCTGCCGGCATCGAAGGCCAGGCCTCGTCCTGGATAATAATTCGTGGTTTATTGGCCGAATGATTACATGATGGTTTTCATCATGTCCGTTCAGTGGGAAAGAGATCAGAGGTCAAGTAACGCCACAATCATCCGGCTAATTAATGAGGACCTGGAGACTCGATCAAAGAATGTGAAGATTCTATAAATTTCTGTCCAGAACTTACAAAGAAAATGCCCACAACTTATTATCAAGTAGAACTAGCTCAGCACAGGGTGGTTGGTCCAGCCCGTGGGGCCCAGACTCAGACAGACAGCTGGAACCACAGCCGCCTGGAGCTGTGCGACCCTGGGCGGGTGACCTGGCTACAGCCAGGGGTGGGCCTGGCAGTGGGACAGGCAGCATCATTGGTGGCCAGGGACCCTGTGCCGGGCTGACACACCAGCTGCAGGCCGGGGGGATGTGACGTCACTGCTCTGGGCCTCAGTGTCCTCATCTATAAGGCGGAAATAATGATGATCATCTCTAAGGAGGGTAAATACAGTTAGTACTGGAAAGACAGTAAGTGTTGTGGGGAAATCTGTGCACAGATCCTTCTGACCGTGCCCTAGGCTACATACAACCCGAGGCAACCCTTTCTCTGCCCAGTCGACTCAAGGAGGCTACACAGAAGGCCAGACCTAGAGATGGGATTCCACATCAGACCACAAAGGACAGAGCCATGTCGTCTCTGCAGGCAGCACCTGTCCTGGCCCCTGAGCCCTCCCGCACCCGCAGCAGGGACGGGACGGCTCTCAGCTGCTCTTCGAACTCAGTTCTGATTTTCAGCTGGTCTTGTTTAGCTTCTGTGCTGACCTTTTCTGTGGGATCTCTGGGAGTGTCCGTTCAGTACGTCTTAGAGACATATGTTTTTATTTTAGAAACAAAATTCAGTAGGAAAATATAATCTCTTCTTTTCCCAGGATGACAAAAGAAACAGAGCAAGTCTGCAATGTTGCCCTCTGGTTGTATCTTGATGTCTTTTCTCTGGAACTATCTTTATAACAGTAACAAACGCCCCCGAACGGGGTCCCAGAGGTCCAGCCTCGCTAGAAATCTGTCTCCAGAAATGAGCATGATAGTGATTCCACATGTCCCTAAGGGCATTCAGGCAGACTCTGTGCTCACATTGAACGGAAGGGCACAGCTCCCTACACAACCACCTTCGGCTCACCAGGCTAGTGCTGGAACAGGATGAAATGCAGCAACCTTGTGAGGTTAGATGTTTGGGTCTGCAAGGAGACAGCGGTGTGATGCCCACCGATGGGCCGTCCTTGCCGACGGGGCTGGACCACGTCCTGCTGCACAGCGACCGGGCTTCTGGGGTTTGCATGGATGGCCTGAAGCAGGCCGTCCCACTTGTAAACAACCACAGGACATGGTCCGTTTGTGAGGGAAATCAGGAGAAATGGACACATTTCTAAAACTTACATCCCAGGCTCTGAGTGCTAGGTTCGAGGTCAGTGCCTCAAAAATATGTTAAGAAGTTCGTGACTTTTTCTAAGCATTGGGTTAAGGCCAAGGAAGAGGAGAAGGTGGGGGAGGGGCAGAGTGGAGCTTTCTTGCTGGGTTCCTTCGGGATCCGGCCTCGGGTCCCTGCAGAGGCTACCGGATGTTCATTTAGGGGCCTTGATATGCCCACACATCACCGGGTGGCCTGACTTGGCCTGGGGCCAGGATCCTCCCTGACGAGCCCCCGGGGACCCCAGTGCTCCTGTCCATGCTGGAGCTACAAGGATGAAATCTGGCTACAGGCCAGGACGACCCAGGAGGCTTTAGAGTGACCAGCGCCGGTCCCGCCGCGGGGACCTGGTTTAGTCGCAGTGAGGAGGCAGGCTGGACTGAGGACTCTAGAAGGTTCCGCGGAGGACTCTCCCACGCAGCAAGGAGAGGCCCCAGCTCAGAGCAGTGACTCTCCATGCGGGATCCAGACAGCAGAGGCAGCATCTCTAGGAACCTGAGAGCCAGCAGCGCGAAGGTGGGGCCAGCGACTGGCCTTCGAACGTGACCCCCAGTAGAGAACGGAGACCAGTTTGCCGGGGCTCGGCGTAGAACCCAGCGAGCAGGAAGCTGCGTTTCCATCAGGGAGGGCAGCGACTCCCCGATGGACAGAACAGTTACATCGGGTCCAGGTCAACCAACCCCACGGAGCTCGGGGCACCCAGACCCCGGGGCGCCCGTCCCGCGGCCACACTGTGCTCGGGGGGCTGCCCCCTGCCGAGTCTGCTCCTGTGAACAGAGTCAGACTTGACCGCCCGCGCGGGGAGGCTGCCCTCAGACGCACGTCCTTGCTGGGGGCCCGGCAGGAGGTCTCGGAGAAGCCTTGCGGCGTTAGGAGGTCCTGTTTGTCACCGTGCCGGCACGTTCTGCCCGCGGCTGGGCGGGGGAGGCTGGTTTCCTCGGTCTGTGAGCAGCAGGGCTCCGCGGGTGAGGCCCTGGCCCTGGGCCAGCCCCCCCACCCCCGCCCCTCCCGGAGCCCAGGGGCCGGCCCCACGCTCAGCGTCCGTCTGTCCCGCAGGAGGCTCGCCAAGTCCACGCTGCTGCTCATCCCGCTGTTCGGAGCCCACTACATGGTGTTTGCCGTGTTTCCTATCGGCATCTCCTCCAAGTACCAGATTCTGTTCGAGCTGTGCATGGGGTCATTTCAGGTGCGTGTGGGACGGGACGGTTCCTCCTCCGCGAGTCGGGGCGCGGCTCCGACAGTCCTTTCTCGCCCGCAGGGCCTGGTCGTGGCTGTTCTGTACTGCTTTCTCAACAGCGAAGTAAGTGCTCGTCACAGCTCGGGGGACGCGTGTGGGTTCCCTGACGCGGCCCCGCAACCTGCAGCAGCTCAGGTCTTCTGTCCTGGCAGCCCCATTCACCGAGCCTGTCTCCCCATACCAAGCCGGCCCTCCCACAGGCCGGCCCGAGAAAGCTCCCCGGCCGGTGGGTGGAGAGCGATCCTGCCCTCTGCGTGGCCCCGGCCTTACTCCTTGACCCCGGATATCGGGCCACGCAGACCCCCATGGGGAGGGGCGGGCCCGGGGATGGGAGCCCTGCTCCCTGAGCTCCCTGCGCACAGCCAGTGAGGATGCGCGTGCGGGAGGCCCCCAGAGCAGAGCCCTGGTCTGCTAGTTCCCATGTGCCTTCCCCTGCCAGGCCTCATGTGGTCCCAGCCCCCCAGGCTTGCAGCCCTGCACCTGTCCCTCCCTCAGCTCAAATGCCCTCTGGGAGCCTGCTCCCCTTCCACTGCTCTGGGGGCCCCCGAGTCCTGACCCCACCTGGCTCCGAGCACCCTTGCCTGCTGCTGCCCATCATCCCTCCTCCTGGCGCTGGCCACCTGGCCGGCCGCATCTTCCGTACTGCGGCTCCCCCAGAGCAGGGCGTGTGTCAGCTCCCACGTCCGCCTGACCCCCGCTTCCTCGTTGCCTCGTCCTCGCCCAGGTGCAGAGCGAGCTGAAAAGGAAGTGGCGCGGCGTGTGCCCCGGATGGCCCTGCGGCCTGGACCACAGGCTCCGCCGCGCGTCTGTCTCGAGGAACGACTCGGAGAACGCCCTGCAGTTCCACCGCGGCTCCCGCGCCCCATCCTTCCTGCAGACGGAGACCTCGGTCATCTAGACGGGCGCCCCATTGCAGATGGACAGATGTGGGCAGCCGCAGGCCAGGAGAGCCTGCGCGGACAGATGTGGGAGCCCTGCCGGGTGGCTCAGGGGTGACGCCACAGAGCTGGTCTCTGCCTGTCCCCTCCGTGGAGCGGGCACTGGCTGGGACTTCAGTCTGGTCCCTGGTAAACGTCAGTGTGTAGGCAGTTTCGCTCGTAATGCTGTTTGGCCAAGTACAGGGACCTGTTTTCAGAGAGAACAGGGAGACGGAAGCAGTCTCTGAAACGGGACACAGTGGCCCAGAACTTGGCTCCATCCACTCCACCCTGGAAGGAATGAAGGTGGGTTTCTAATGGTGCCAGTTCTGGGCAGGGGGCAAAGGCCTGAGCTGGGGGCTGGAGCGTCCCCCTGCATGACCCCCAGCTCTGGCCTCCCCTGCCCAGTCCTCTGTAGGGCAGCATTCTCATCTGCCAGACACAGGCACGTGCAGCAGAGCCTGCCCCTGCTGGGTGTCCCTGCTCGTCCCCACCTGGCCCAGGGCCGCCCCTACCTGCTGGTCCACCAGGAAAAGTGCAGAGAAGAGTATCAGTTCACAACGGCAGCGAGTGGCGTGTCACCCCGCAAGGGCACCCAAGCCTAATGAGACTCCCCCTGAGACCGCGTCAGGCCTCCTCCCCCCGCAGGCGTGAGAAGGTTGGGTAACCCGCGGCCCAGCTGGTAGGACCTGGTCGTCAGGGCAACTACGACACCAGGCATTCTATCTGGAGCAGAAAGCTATTTTCCTTTTAATGAAATAATCTTTTAATGAAAATAATTTTAAAGTCCATTTCTGCTTACACGGAGGTTATTCTAACAAAATATAAAAACGTGTTGAGGGCTTCTGTCCAACCGTGGCAAGCAGCAGGCCCGGTTTCCAGTTCCCCTGACGTCTGCAGATTCGGGAGCTGGTCTGAGTGCGGAGCAGCTGCGGAGAGAGCAGGCGGCCGGCGAGGAGAGGGAGTCTGCCCCCATGCCGGGCCGGCCTTGCAGCTCCAGACAGACGGACGATCTGCCCATACCCCGTCCAGCTGCCCCAGCTGCTGCACTCAGCAGTTCGACCCCATTTATGTTCCTGGCGCCCCCAAACCTGAGGCCATGAAGTCTTCTTCCTGAGGCAAAGCCTGGACAAACAGGGACAGCAGAGCAGCTGTGTGCAGAGGTCCCTGAGCTGGGGCCCCCACCTCAGATGAGTCACTGTCACCAGATCCCCATGACCACTGAACGCCCGACCCGGGCTTACGTGGGGCCATGGGTTGTGCTCAGCCCCGGACGTGCCTCTTCCTTGCTGGCCTGCACCAAGGCCCCACAGGCGTGGGCTGGTCTGTCTTGCCTGGGAAAGGGGAGGAGGCCGGGAGAGCAAATGTCTCCTAAGAGCAGAGCGGGGGTCAGCACACTGGTCCTACCCTGCTGTAGTGTGTGGGGGACGTCCACAGTCACTGTGTGCAGCACTTCAGGAAAACCTAAGCTCCCGTCCAGAGGCTCTAGACTGACTGGTCTGCAGGTCCCGGGCCCTCGGCTCCCACGCAGAGGGCAGACTCACCGTGCTCAGCGGAGGCCATCACCGTCCCCGAGCTCTCCCTGCAGGCCCAGCAAGCCGCACGGAGGAAGGAGAGCGGGAGCCACGTGGCACCTTCAAGGCCCTGGAAGCAGCCACCTCTCCCAGGGCGCTGAGGCCGCCGGCCAGGATGCCCTCCTCAGGGCACCCAGGGCAGCGGGAAGTGGCCACCCAGCATCCAGCGGCTCCGGCAGCCACCCTAGCCGAGAAGCAGGGGCAGGGCTGACACACATGTGCTCGCCCGACCCCGCGCGCCTTGGCCCGTAAGATCTGCGTCAACACCGTCTGTGCTCAGCCCGCGCTCCCCTCGGGAGGAGCAGGGCACGCTGTGGAGTGCAGACTCTCAGAGCCAGGATGGAGGCCCACCGGGGAGGAGGGCAGGCTCGGCGCAGCGCCGGGTTGGGGGGGAGGGTGCCCCCGGGAGACCAGGGAGGACCACGGTCCCGACGCTCAAGGAAGACAGCGGTGTGGGCTTGCGCCCCTGCCATGCTGAAGGAGACCCTCTCCACGGCGGGCCTGCTCCTTTCTTAGCAAAAAAGGCAGCTTGTAAGGGGCCTTTTTTCAGGTTTTCAGGTAACAGGCAGAACAGTCCCTGGCCCGGGCTCCCCCGTCCCTCCCTCCCGATGCAAGTCGAGGTGTCGCATGAGCATTTGTGCTCACGCCCAGGGACTCCCCAGAACAGGGTCTCCCACGTGCTGGGCACAGCCAGGCGCAGTGGACCAGCGGCGGGAGGTGCAGCTCCCTCGGTGGCAGCCGGGACGGTCCCCACCCACCAACCCCAGCATCACTGACATTTCCTCTCTTCCGGGCCCCAGTCTGCCGGCCTCCAGGCACGAGCCACAGGAGCACCTCCCCCTTGGTTCTGCATGAGCCTGATCTCCCCACCCCTGGCCCCCAGCAGGCGTCCCCCACCCCCAATGCAGGTCCGCTGCTCTTTTACAAACCGACTTCTTTATTCCTGGGAAACAGGGGCCGAGACTCAGCAGAGGCCGTGGGTGGTCTGTGTCTCAACGGACAAGCACTTAAAGAGGCACCCCTCGGCCTGCGGACCTTACAAAGGATTTAGGGCATCTTTTATACAGAAAAGTGTTCTTTGGAAGATGGAAAGAAAGACGCTCGCTTCCTTCATGGTCTCTAAGGGTTTCCTAGGGAAGTAGAGCGGACAGAGGTGGTCTGCAGATTCTCTCCTCAAAACGAAAACCAGTCCCACCTTCTCCAGATGCCCTAGAGCGAGCCCTGAGTGGAAGGTCAGCAGGTCGTAGCCTGAACACCGACCCCTCAGCTAGCACAGGACCTTTGCTAAAGCTGCTTCTGTTCAACACCCAGAACTGAAGGAACAATAGGGGGAAGTAAACAGAACAATGGGATCGCGTAGGACCAGCTCTCTGCGTAAGATTCCGGCTTATGCATACCCTCTCCTGGGCGGAAGGTTGTAGGTGATCAGGTCAAAGACAGCAGTCTACAAACCCAACACCTTCGAAGCACAAGATTTTATAGTTTCAATAATTATAATTATGAATCTAGAATATGCAAATATTGTTTTCCAAATCACGACGGACGTAAATAACTACAATTCCTTTCTGATTTGAAAACACACTCCACTAAAGCTTCATTTCAAGGTCACTCGTAATTCCGCAGTTTCACGCAGCATGAGTAGATTATGGTCTCCCAAGTCTGCCAACCTGCAGTGAGAAAACCCTTATCTATTATAGCTCTATGGAAGCTGGAGGTACGTAGGACATGATCTCTGTACACTTCATTCCGGTTTTCGTGTGTAAAACACGCAGGCACACAGACACACACGCGCTGGGATAGGATGCATTCCCGTGGGTGCGCTCCTGCCTGCCTCCCTGCCGCTGTCTGGGTAGGATTTTGTCTGGCTTCACACACGCTTCTCTTCTCTCCCTCCTTGTCAGACAGCCTCTGGAGCTTTGAGATGGGGGACCTGCGCTCCAGGCCTTCCCCTGGGCGGCGTTGATGACGCAGCTCAGGCGCAGCTCCACGCCGAGAGCGAGAACTAAGGAAGAAAGGAGACCGGGAGCTACCACCACGCACAAGGGGCCTCTGTGGTGTAAGAAAATGTGTGAACTGCTCAAATTCCTGGGGATGCACAGATCATGCTTTTGATCACATGTCGCACTTCCCTGGGACTGAGACCACGGACCATGGATCAATACGTGTATCTGGTCTGCAATGTGTCCTAACCCCCATGTCCACTGTCCGCCTGTCCATCTGGCCATGTGACTGCTCATGGCTCTGCAAGACAAGAGTTCAGCAAGGCAAAGAGGGTTTTGAGGAAAAGACAGGCATTAAATGAGGTTACAGGGGATATGTAGAATTTATAAAAGGGAACAACTTAACAATAGGGCAATGTGGCTAAAGCGGCTTGCCAAGGGGCCCTGCTCCGCTGTGTCCAGGAAGGCAGCAGGAGGTGCCGTCAGACGGACAGGCTCCAGACGCCCCTAGCAGATGAAACAGGCTTTCTTCTGAAGACTGGGAGCTTCCCAAGGCTTTTGAGCTGGGGAATGACGAGGCTGAGGCTGTGTTTCAGAAGCGAACTGATAGCTGGGAAAGAGGCCGTGTCATGGAGCATCGGTGAGCTTGGTCCGCACAGGAGGGGAAGGAGGGCACCGGCTATCGAGGCCAGGAGCCGGGGAGGCACCCCTGTGGTGGGACAGTTTGCTGAGAGGCAACAGCGGGATCACAGGAGAGTCCCCGGACGCCCACATGACAGTGATGTACGCTGTGGGCCAGAGGTCGCCGTGTTCACGCCGTTTACTCTGATGCTTTCAGAATAAAATGAATGCGAGGCTTTCTCAAACAGTAGTCTGGCTGACGGGACCAGCAGCCTGCAGTTCCTCCTGTCCTGCAGGAGTTTTTCTTAGAAAGGAGGGTGTCCGAGGGCCAGGCGGGAGACAGGCTTTCCCTCCGTTCTCCTCTGTTGACACGACAGCCTCACAAACCCACCCACATCATAAGAGACATGGAGGAGAGACACTGGGGATCACGTGGGTTTGCACAACCCCAAGCCAAGCTGATTCTGAACGTGCTTTCAGTGATGTAAGAAACCACAAAGAAAGAGATCTACACATCAAAATCTGCGCAACTAGATTCAGGCGGAAACCAAGAAAGAGCATCCAGAGCGAATCTGAGTCAAACCCAGAGAGCAATTCTGGGCGCCATGGGGTTTCCAGCTCAACAGACCATAGCTCGAACCTGGGACCCCGAGGCGACCACTCTCCCTGACCTACACTCACTGTCAAGCTAGATACACAACAGGCTCCCGTAAGCAACGTCAAAATGTGTGCTTATGGAAGTTAAACCCCAGAATCCTATTTGGGGCATTTGGGTATGTGGGGCTGTGAGGGGAGGGTCTGTCAGTGAGAATTACCCTCCAGACTCAGTAGCTGAAGTTCAGGTCAGATTGCCAGGCCAATGTCAGGAATCGCGAAGTCAAGACAGAGTCAGCCAGGGGTGAAGGGGAGGTCATGGCCCACAGGAAGGGGGACGTTTGTTAAATGTCTGACCTGCAAAGGGTCAGTTAGCAGAACAGTTAAGCCCCAGACACAGGCAGGCTGGGTGGGTTCCGACCCATCTCCGACGGCACCATGCAGCGGGGGGTGGGCAGCACTGTGCCGAGCAGGGTGCTATTGAGGAAAAGCACGAGGCTGGGTCCAGGGATGCCTCGAGGACCCTGTGATCAGGGATTCCCAGTTGATCCCACAAGGTGTGTCCATATTCCAGCCCATTTTCCCAGCTGGGCCAAAGCGGATTACTGAGGCCAGCATGGAAAGCCGCTCCACACCCTTGTGGCACCCCCTCAACCTTGGCTTCCCAGCCTCACTGGTCAGCATCTCACCCAGATGATGTCCCTGCAACAGAGAGACAGTGTCCACCCAGGTCAACACAGCCCACAGACATTGCTCGGGCCCCAAGGTGAACACATCCCTGGAGCCGTCCCCACAGTGCCCTGCTCTCGGCCGCCCGCTGTCTGCTTGCTACTGTGAGCTGCCTTGAACTGGGGGATGGAGGCCAACAAAGCAATACATAAAAACGCCAGCCCTCCTGCAGCCACCCAGCCGGTCCTGCACTGGCCAGTCACACTAAGGTCTTCCTGGGGTCCCCATGCAGTCCCCTCCTGTTTCTGGGCCCAGGCCAGGATGATTTCCTTCCATGAAAGACAGCTCTCCAGATGTGAGCGTCCAGCACAGGAAATCAGGAAAGGACACCGGCTTCAGCCTCTTCAGAGTCTATGCTGGGGACCTTTGAGCAGAGTGAGATCCAGGTGACACTTCTGCTCCCAAAATGTCAGGGATGCTCTAGGGTACACCAGGGTTTGTGGTGGTTTGGGGTGAACTTCTTGAATAGTCTGCCTCAGCCACCTTCCCTGCAAGACTGTGGCCTCCTCACTGCCCTCCTGCCCATTTCAAGCATAGCCCACAGCCCCTTCAACACCCCCTTGACCCGTGTAGATAGAAGTCCCTGTGAAGACATGCAAGTGGGTTGGTTTGCCAGAGGTAACCAAGGACACGTCACTGCACGTTACTGTGGAGCTCCCGCCCGCCTGAGGGTGGTCTAGGTCTGGGTCAGCCGGGATGCCCAGGAACCCTCCGTGAGCAGGGCAGCAGGATCCTCTCCAACAAGCACACCTGTGTGGAGAGGGTGGCTGGCAGACCTGAGAGCGAGCTCCCTGGGGGCAGCCACAGAAAGGAGCCCGTCACTCCAGGAAGGTGCTGAGCCCTAGGGGAGAGCTCAGAAGGAAGCCCCGGCATACTTTCCTGGTGGAGAGATGACCTGCACCAGACAGCCTGTTGGGAGGGCTTTGGGCCATGCGAGAGGAACTGAGAGAGAAAATAACCTCCAGATGCCCCAGGGCCTGGAGCACAAAGGGAAGCATCTCACGACAAACTTTTTAAAAATATATGTAAGAGAGAGCAGATCCTGCTGGGAAGATGGTAGAGTAGGAGAACCCTGGGCTTACCTCTTGCCATGTGGCCACCTAGAGAGTACCTTCATCCACATAAATAACCCAGAAAGCAACCCAAAGCCTGGCAGCATGGACGCTCCATAGCCAAGCATAGACAACAGGCCACCACGACACAGATCTAGCCCCTCTAATCACTTTTGCAAGGTCCCATCAAAGCGGTGCCACCAGCGGGTGGTGTGCAAGCAGCCCAGATGAGGGCCAGTATCACTCCAAATTGACTCCTGCCCCCAGGAAAGGGGAGGACTACCACACACACCAGTATGACTGTGGTCTCAGCAGTGGGCTAGGGGCAGGCAGCTGGTCTGACTACAGGCCCCACCCAGCAACAAACTCTTCTCAGGGACCACACAGGGGAAGTGCCACAGTTTGGTGCTACTGCATCTCTGGAAAACACCTACTCTGACTCAACTCAAGCCCAAGGCAGCCCCCAACCAGCCCACTAACACCACGGGCACCAGACTCTACCCACAACAGGCAGAGAGCCATCACAGTCTAGAGTGAAGGCAAATGGAGCTACACCACAATGGCAGGACACCCCTGTAGCAACACACGTAGGAGATACCCCGAAGCACCATTTTCTGGTGAAAAGAAGATGTTGCCCTGTGGGGCACTAAAGGGCCTCTTCCTCACAAAACCACTACTTCCAAGTGTGGGAGACATCGCTGACTCTCCTAAAACAGAGAAACAGACACAGATATAGACAAAGTGAGGAGACAGAGGACTATGTCGCAAATTAATGAGCAAAACAAAATCATAGCAAGGAATCTAAATGAAATGGAGAGGAGTGATACATCTTGTAGCGAATTTAAAGCAATGCTCATAAAGGTACTCAATAGAATTGAGAAAGGAGTGTAGGACTTCCCTTACACCCTTCATAAAGGGATAGAAGACCTTAAAAAGAACCAATTAGAGAAAATGAACTCACTTAATGAAAATAAAAATAGACCAACTGGAATAAGTAACAAACAAGAGGAAGTAGAAGGATGGATCAGCAACCTGGAGGACAGTGTCATAGAAAGTAATCAAGGTGAGCAGATAAGGGGGCAGGGGATACACAAAATGAGAAGAGAGCCAGGGAACATAGCAACACTGTCAAGCCTAACAGTTGCATCATAGGGATCCCAGAATGAGAAGAGCAAGGAAAGGTGGCAAAGGTTTATTTGAAGAAATAATAGCTGAAAACTTCCTCAATCTGGGGAAGGAAAGAGAAATCCAGATACAGGAGGCACAGAAAGCCCTCAACAAAACCAATCCAAAGAGGTCTGCACCAAGATACAAAGTAAAATAGATGGCCAAAAGCAGTGGTAAAGAGAATTTTAAAAGCAGCAAGAGAAAGGAAAACAGGTACATACATGGGAAACCCCATAAGACTATAAGTAGATTTTTCAGCAGAAACTTTACAGTCCAGAAGGGAGCAGCATGACATACTCAAAGTGCTAAAAGGAAAATATCTGCAACCAAGAACAATCTATCCAGCAAGGCTTCCATTTAGAATAGAAGGAGAGATAGAGTTTCCCAGAAAAACAAAAGTTAAAGGAATTCATGGCCAGGAGCAAAACCAGCCATGTTCCCATCACAATGATGCCATCAGCCTGTGAGTCTGACATCCACAGTCCGGCCTCCCTCCTCCTCAAGTCACATGCACAGCCTGCTCAATGCCAAATCAACATGCCTTCACATTGAGGACTGAAACTGACACCCTTCCCCTCAAATTGCAGCCCCTGTGCTCAAGTTTGTGCACAAAAGTGGACATAATTATAACTGCAGAATGAAGCAATCCAAATAGTGACACCAATTCTATGGACTATATCATGGATAAAAGGAGTGTGCTAGGCTAAGAATATCTCCAACACGCACATCAAAGATACACACAGCACAATTCTGGTTACTAAAAGAAACAAACAAACCATACGAGACTCTTAGGCATAGGAAACAAACTGAGGGTTGTTGAGGGGAAGGGGTTAACTGGTGAAGACACAAAGGGGGGCACATGATGGGATGAGCACTGGGCGTTCTATAAGACTGATGAATCCCTGAACTCTACCTCTGAAGCTAATAATACACTATATGTTAATTAATTAAATTTAAATTTTAAAAAAGAAACCCCAAAATATATGTAAGAGCAAGCTGAAAGATTGCTTGATTTATAAAATGAACTGGAGAAGCAAAGCATTTGACTCTTAGTTCACCTGAATAAAGTTTCTGAGAATCCATCCAAGCCCCAGTCGCCTCTCCTTCCCTCTGGATGGGGCAAGGGTCCAGGTCCAGGAAGACATTCACTGCCCCCATTCCAGCATGTGGCTTCAGCATCAGGAGCTGTTGATGCTGTCTTCTGGAGACAAAATGGAGACACATTCTCTTGTGGTGTTGGGCAAACCTATCCTGCAGCTCCCTCTGTCCTTCCAACCCTTCCAGAAAGGCCCTCAAGCAGTCTGTTTCAGCCAAATGAACCTTGCAGGATGTGCACTCCAGAGAACAGGAGTCATTCTGAAGCAGAAAGGAAATGGTTTGACTGGGAAATCTGGGATTTTCTCAGGTGGGCTCCACGCACAGCTAATCCCTCAAATGAATGGGAATCTAAAAGGTTCCCGAAGCGTAGCCACTCCCCCAATATCAGAGAAGCTCCAGAAGCCTCCCTGACTCTCAGCCCTCCCCAAGGTCCAACCCCCTCCAGAGGCAGCTGATGAGAGAGGGGCTTAATGACTTTCCAGCAGACACTATTGCTAGATGTCCCAGCAGTCCCCACAAGGGACGAACAGGCCCTACAAATGTGCCCTGTGAGCAGACAGCTTGGGTCCAGAGCATCGAGATGTAAACCCCAAACCCCCTCCCAACTGCCAGACCTGTGAGCAGCTCGTGACTTCTGAGAAGATGGGCTTGTTAACTGCAGGAAGCTCTAGAATCAGGCCCAACCCTTAGTAAGGGCTAACTGAGGGTTAGCAGTTTCTCATTTCATAATTGAAGGAATGTCAATCTTCCCATGAGGAGCTTATAATTAAACGAAAAAGTCCAACACTTAGAAAACTGACTAACAGAAACAACACAGATAATCAAAGAACAAAAAATTATAAAAACAAGAATAAGGAAAAAGTTATACACCCTCATAAGTAAAATAAAAAACTGGATACCTTAATTTCCCAAAAGAATGGCACTATTCAGTGATGATGGTGCAAGGGTAGAGTTATACTATGTAGTATTATACAGTTCATATTTGGGGGTTTTATTATCTATCATAGTTTTACCATAAGGCAATATACCTATTATACCATATAAGCATATCATTATCCTGTATTT
Source organism: Neogale vison (assembly GCF_020171115.1). Lineage (NCBI taxonomy): Eukaryota > Metazoa > Chordata > Mammalia > Carnivora > Mustelidae > Neogale > Neogale vison. The sequence goes on along the minus strand of NC_058094.1, from coordinate 231,154,506 downwards.
ACTTCCTCTATAAACATTAAACCTGTTAGAACTTTTTTTTTTAAGATATTTATTTATTTATTTGACAGAGGCAGAGCAAGAGAGGAAACGTAAGCAGGGAGAGTGGGAGAAGGAGAAGCAGGCTTCCCGCTGAGTAGGGAGCCAGATGCCGGGCTCAGTCCCAGGACCCTGAGATCTCGACCTGAGCCAAAGGCAGATGCTTAGCTACTGAGCCACCCAGGTGCCCTATAAAGCTGTTATAACTTTAAAATGTTCATTCTAGTTAGTAGGTTTATCTCTAGGGGTTTTCCCTAATTAAATATTCAGAGTTGTGCACAATGATTCATGTACAAAAATGGTCATTATGATGTTATTTATAATATCAATGTCAGAGAACTGAAAACAATAAAAATGTTGGGTCACTTAAGGATGATTAAATAACCTGTGATTTAGACTATTGGATGAAGACTCTGACATGGAAGGTCCACACTAGGCAAGGGTACCATGAAGAAAGTGGGGCCATGTGCCAATCCATCTTTTGCAAAGTACACTGAGTCAGCCACATACAGGCTGAGCATTCTCGAACAAGATCAAAATTATGGGAAAGAGTCACCATAAGTAAGCAGGAGGAACAAGTCGCTGCCCTGTGTAATCTGAGAGGCATTTACTGCCTGAGACAGCTCTCTTGGGTGGTTCAACCGGAAACACTCACCATTGTGCCTCCCTGTAATGATTAACTCTACCAAGCAAACCATTAAGAGTGCAATGCAAATTATCTGATCCAAATGCTCACCTGCCAAGGATATTCAAGGATGAAATTTAGACAACCACCTTTGATCAAATGAACTGGAAAAGGAAAAGCCAGCTCATCTAACCCAGGGTCTCGATTACGACAAGGATGGAACCCATCTTCATACACAGCTCGGTGTCTCTTCCTGAGGTCCCAACTCATATCTCCACTTGTACATCAGATATCCTCCCTGATAGCCCATCCCACACTTAGCATCTTCTTCCCGTTTCGCAATGATGAAGAGTTGATTTGTCAAGAAGATATAAACAACCCTAAATGTGCAGGCAGCTAATGACCATCAAGATGCACGAAGCAGAATGGACAAAATTTTTAAAAAACAAAAAATAAAAAGAACAGACAAATCCACACACATAACTGGAGATTTTAACCACTTCTCTAAAAATCAATAAGGATATAGAAAATTTGAACAGTATCAACCAACTTGGCCTAGTGAACACAGGCAGAGGACTTCACCCAACAACTGCGGAATGTGTGTCTGTCCAAGAGCACACAGATACTTGACCATGTGTTAAGCCATGAAGCAAGTCTCGATAGATTTCAAATGAACAAAACCATACACAGTAGATTCTCTGATCACAACGGAATTAAACTAGAAATCAGTAACAAAAACAAGTAGAAAACACTGAACATGAAGTTAAGCAACACATCTGTCTAAATAAATGAAAGAAGAAATCACAAGGAAAGTTATAAAATATTTTGAACTGAATGAAAACAAAAATGCAATGTATCAAAATTTGTTGAATGCAACTAAAGAAATCCTTGGTGGAAATTTTAAAACTTAAAATATAGATATAGTGAGTGCTGTGAAGTGTAAACCTGGTGATTCATAGACCTCCTATACCCCTGGGGCTAATAATACATTACATGTGAATTTAAAAATTTAAAAATTTTTTTAAAATAAAAAATATAGATATTAGCAAAGAAAATGAGAAAAATCAATGATCTTGCTTCCACTTCATGAGAAGAACAAATCAAGGGGCGCCTGGATGGCTCAGTGGGTTAAAGCCTCTGCCTCCGGCTTGGGTCATGATCCCAGGGTCCTGGGATCGAGCCCCGCATTGGGCTCTCTACTCAGCAGGGAGCCTGCTTCCTCCTCTCTCTCTGTCTGCCTCTCTGCCTACTTGTGATCTATCTCTCTCTCTGTCAAATAAATAAATAAAACCTTAAAAAAAAAAAAAAAAAGAAGAGAAGAAATCAACAGCTTCTTTCCCAGTCTGTTGTTTCTCTTGTTCTGTCGAGCTGGAAGCCTTGGAGGCACCCAAAATTCTTCCTCATCCAGTCGGTACACCCAAGGGTCTTGCCATCACTACCCCACCACTGTCTCCCTGTTGGCTCTTCAGTGTGGTTCCGCATTCCCCTCTTTGTAGACTCACTATTTTGCAAGGGGCTAAACCAGCAGTCTCCTAAGTGGTCTCAACCAAACTTGACCACCCCAGCCCTTCCCCAAATCAGCCACAGAAATTGCTGTTCAGCATGCCATTGACATCATGCTATCCCTCCAGCAACACATACCTTGGAGTTCTTGTCCCCTTCAGTAGCCCTCCACCACCATAAACGTGGGAGTCTTGCAAATGACTCACACGGGTCCTAGGCTCCCACCACCCCAACCAGCTGATGCTCCCCATGTCCTCACAGCTGGTGTGGCCCCCACCAGCACACCCTCGTCCGCTGGCTCCACAAGGAGATACCAGGTATTCCTTCCTGGGAAGCCTTTCTTCGCATCTCCCGGCTTGTTGTTAGCCCCATTCTGTGCCTCTCTTGTTCCTAATGTCCCCTGTGTACCTCCTTCATACTTAATGGTAAGTTTCCCTGTGAATGTTCTAGTCTCCCTTTTCCCTATACTCTTGAGTTCTTGAGACAGGAACGACATCTCGGTCACCTCTGCCTCCCCACCCTGAGAAGCCACTGCAGAAAGCAGGTCCCTGCTAACTTGCCCCGTCATAATTCGCAGGTGAGTGTTGAGGTCAGCGAGCTGGCTCCAGAAGGATGCAGGGATCTGGCCCAAGTTGGAAGGTATCGGCTCTCCGCCGCGCTCCCCTGGGACGCTTAAACTCACGCGGTGGGTATTTCAAAATACATAAAAACCGACTGCCTATGGGTCTCCTACTCTCTTCTTTCCGAGGAAATGCAGTACGGATGACACTTTCCTCTACTCAGAGAGAGAAAACCTTTACCTGGTAATAGGGTTCCTAAAGACTAACCCATGAGAGCTTTCCAGAGAATCCTTCCCAGTGAATTTTGAGCCAGTTCTTCAAGAATGTTTCGAGTCGCGGCGCGCGCTGGTCCTGCTCGTCTGCAGCTGGTGGTGAGCAGCGGATGCACCTGACCCTGAAGGCGAGTCCGCCAAGCTGCCCCCAGGGCTGTGGGATGAGGCTCAGCACCGGCAACTCCACCGGCTGCACCACTGCGCCTGGCAGAAGGACAGACGTCCTCCTCGGGAGCTCAGACTGTCGGAGAGGCCAGCAGCGCCCCTGTCCAAGCCCCGGGGTGGGGGGAGGGGGACCCGTGTCGCTAGCCATCCTTCCTCAAGGCAGCGAGGCGAACGAGCTGCAGAGCAAGGGCATGGCGACCTCCGGCCCACGCTGCTCAGGAACGGTGACCGCAGTCAGTAACCTTCACATCCGCCCTTGGATCCCGAGGGGGCCACGGTCTTCAGGGAAGTGTCCCCTCAGGGCGGTTCCACCCCAGGCAGGCGCGGTCCAGCTCTCAGTGGGCAGCTCGTGCTTGATTAGGTCACGACTACGGGAGCCTGGGGCCTATTTTCTTGGAAATACGTTCGAAAATATTTAATTCTGTAAGGCAGAAAAGGCCCAATTTAAAATAAAGTGACTCATTCTCTTCAAGCGGGTCGCTTTGGCTCCTTCCCTCTGCCTCAGCGCAAGACACCCGTTGCCATAGCAACCTGCACAGAATGGAAAATGGTCCAGAAATTTCAGAGGAAGAGTTTCTGGGTTTGTTTTGATGGGACCGTCCGGATCGTTCCCTTCTCGAAGCGCAGACGATGTGGTTCGCGCCGGGGCAGGCAGGGCGCACGCTGGGCCGCGCTGTCCGGCCAAAAGGTCCCCCTGCGGGGCTCGCTGGCCTCAGGGTCAGAAGCGCCGCCTGGACGAGAGCCTCTCCCTGCAGACGACCCCTCCCCGGGCGCACGTCCCTGCTTCCTCCAGGCCCCTACGTGCCTGCTGGAGCCCCGGGAGCCCCGCCTTCACGAGGCCCTTCCCCAGGCAGGTGCGGATGCTCGTTTCACCAGGGGGCTCTTGCGGGTCCTTTCCGAGAAATCAAAATCAGAGTTCACTTTTAAAACCAAAAAGGAAAACTGAACATGGGCTAGAGCTTCACACTGTGGATAAATAGGAATCCCAGGTGGAGGAAGGGGTTAATGTGCTAAAAATGAAAACCAAAAAGTGCTAAAAGAATTTGTAGGTGAATTTCCCCACCATTGGTGAGAAAGTTCTTCCTAATATCAAAGAAAATTCCTGCATTTTACTGCACAGAAGTTCTTATGTTGTACCACATTTTAAAGTTCTCCTTACCAAATAAAAAACACCAATGCACTGAATTAAAAGGCAAGTAATAATATAGAAAAATATTTGCAAGCGTTATGAAAAGGAGTCAATATTCCTAAGGCTCAGTCAGTAAGCAAGCTGCCAAGACTCCATGAGTAAGTTGGCAAATCACTTAAAAAGCTAAGTCACAGAGTATAAATAAAAATACTTCATAAATACATGAAAATTGTTCAATGTCACAAAAAAATAAAGTGATGCATTTTTATTTCCCAATACTTAAAATAATTTGTAAAGTTAAATTGAAAGATCCCCCCGGGGCTCCAAGCACCCCGGAATGGACCCCTTCTCAGGAGGAGACCCCCGGACCCAAAAACCGAGCCGAGTCCACTGGTCAGATGCAAACAGCACGAGGTTTATTGAGTAGACACAGGTACCTGCGGGCGGTCAAGTCTTAGGAGGACTCGCGCGCCAGCCCTTAGTTCAGGGCCTTTTTATGGGGTTTGGGGAAGCGAAAGCATACGTACAGAAGCGGAAGCATGGTTACAAAGTTTTCATTGGCTGGTTTGAATGTAAAGGCATACTTGGCGCGCGGGAATACCCCTGATTGGTTCGCTCAGCATCCTTCATTTACATAGTGGGAAGTTACTTTCATTGGTCGTTAACAAAAGGGAAACAGACAGTATTGGCTAGATTTCAATCCTTCATTAGCATGTAGACTGACCATCGGCATTGGCCAGACTACAATCCCTTATTAGCATGTAGACTGACCTTTCAACATTCCTTGTAGTATCTTATCACTTTTTACAACATGGGAGGAATGTTTAAGGGAGTGGGAGAAGGGGGTGTTGGCTAAGCAAAGAGAAGGGGGAAGGAGGGGGAAAGGGAGGGAGAAAACCCTTTTCATTCCCCCATTTTCTTTTTGGCCCGAGTAAAATCTTTTACTTTACTAGGGGCTAATCTTCCGCTGCCCTATTGCATGATATTGTTGGGTTAATACCATGGTTTGGACAAGCGACAATCTATCCTTTACGAATTGGGTTATTCTGTTAATGATGCATGGCCCGAAGGAGGTTATTAGGGAAGTAAACCAGGGTGAACGATTTCAAACTCCTTTATACCAAGACTGTTGGGATTCAAAGTCTCTTTTACGCTTATTTAGCCTTTTCTTCAATTTGTCTGGAGTTTCTGTTACTACTCCAGTCTGGTCGGCAAAAAAAACAGCATTCTTCTCTGAGAGCAGCACAAAGGCCACCCTCTTTTAGGAACAGTAGGTCTAAGTCTCTTCTGTTTTGTAAGGTAACTTCTTTGTTGCAAATCTCAAGGACATTTGCAAACAAAGGGAGACTTCTGCCTTACAAGACTGTGATCTCTGCAATATAAACATTTGTTCTTCTTTCAGGGCAGTTAGGGGTGCCTGTGAAATGTCATACATATTACCAAGGGGAGTGGGTGGAGAGGGGGTGCAAGGCGCCAGCCCCTGCTCCCTCCTCAGCCAGCCTCCTGAACAATTTTGACCCTTAAATCTTTAAGGTGGTTGAAGGTGGAAGGTCTTATCTTCTGTAACTTCTTCCTGCTGAATAGGGGCGTAGAGCTGACCCTACCTACTCAGGTCAACATTGATCAGTGGAGGAATGTATAGGGGAGTTACGAAAGGTGGAGGCAGCTGAATCCAGCGCTGACAGTGAAGAAGTATCCTTGCGCGTGGTAAGGATCATCTGTCGTGGTGAAGTCATTGCAGCAATGGAGTCTCGGCACCAAGTAGAGAAACATTGAACAAAGCAACATATTAAGGCTAATAAAGCAATAAGAATGAGAAGCCCAAAAAGGAGATTTGGCCGCAGTCCTCCTCCAAACCAGTAAGCTAACCAATTGCTGAGAGAGAGAGAAGGATCTTGTAGAGCCTTAATCTGGGCATTCATATCCTTTATTAATCCTGTGACATTTTTGTGATAGTCTGGGATGTACACACAACGTTCTGTCTTGATAATTGCACATATGCCACATGACATCCTCTAGTCCCAAAGATGGAACAAAAATGGATGCTAAGTGATCATACCATTTAAAAATAGATCGCATCCATCTTTGTTTTAAGTTGGGGAGATTAGCTGGAGTTGTAATGGTTTTAGTAATGCGCCCATGAATCCAGGCAAATCCCAAGGTACAGCGACCTATCCACCCTGGAGGAAGCCAGGGCCACAGGTTTGTTTCACATATCCAGTGGGGTCTGTTTGGAGCTGGCCATCTAATGCCAGGTCACCTTGTCCAGTCAATAGCCTGGAGTACTATTACTTGGTAACACATTTCTAATGATAGCCGTCCCAGATATCATGTGTTATTTGCCAAAATATCACTCGTATGATTTCTTTGTTCCCAGCATAAAACTGCCTTCTGACTGAGCCGTCCAATCGTGGGTGTAAGCCACAGATATGCATCACAGATCTGATATACGCCATCTTCAGTATAGCGATAAGGAGGGTTTTGTAACTTAGGCCCATATTTGATTGGGGAGTTATGGCTTGATAGCAATCCCCTTTCCTTCCAAATAGCTCCATGGGCATGTAGTACCAGGAAGGCATATTTGGAGTCAATGTTAATGTTTATTCTTAGGCTTTGGCAATTGCAAAGTGCTAGTGAACACTACAGTATACCTAGCTTTTCTTATTTTTTTTATGAAAACTATTGTCATCAGTAAACTGTCATTCATCCGGCATATCTGTAAGTATAGCCCAGTATTTAATTAGTCGGCCTTCATCATTCTTTGGTGGCCTTTGAATTCTAAGAAAAATCTGGACCTGACGTGAACTCATTAGTTAGGGGCTGTTTTAGGTTTCGCTAAAGCATCTGTTTGCAATTGCACCTCAACAGAGGTGGCCTCTAGGATAAATATGACTAAGGGATGAAACCAATAAGAAGACCCTTGAGTGGTCCAGCCTTAACAATATCCTGATTACAGAGGATCACTGGCAAGTGAGAAAACTTGTCAAGAGATAAGGGGAGTTCCCCATGCATCATCCGATCTAATCATAAAGAAAGTGGGGTCATCCATTATCTCTATAAGTCCATAGTTAATCCTATGGAGTGCAATAGGCTGGCCTTTAGGCAATTTTATTATCCCAGCCACACACAAGGTGTTAGTTATAAAATTGTAGGGGAATCAATCCCATTTTCCAGTTGTTTAATCATGTGCCGTGGGGTCTGCTAATATCCCCTCAAAATAAGATCGACTAAAGGAGCTATTGTACAACTTCTCTGAAGTTTACCTCAAATTATTTAGCTTAGGTAAACAAACATTTAAAGACAATCAAATCTAGAATTTAACATCCATAAAGGTGTGTTACTAAAACATAATTTTTCTCTCTAAAATAACCCTCATTTACAGAGATAGCCAAATCAGGACTAAGTCACTTGTGAAACAAGTCCAGTTTTAACAAACTTGGCCCATTATTTACATAAGCTCAGCAAGAACAGTTGAGTGTGATCATATAGATCTTTTAGAATCTGCTTTGCTGGAACTTCTTATAAGGAATCTCTAGGTTGAACTTCTAGTAGCCTCTCCAGGCCAGAAGCCAAGCCACGTACTTGCCATCAGGCATGCCTGTAATACCTGTCGATTTGGGCATATGCCTCTTCATGAGATTCTGCACCTACCAAGGAGTGACATTCTTTACTCACCTGGTGAGGCTGCTGGGAACTCTGTAAACAAGGTATCAGGCCAATAGTCCCAAGGAGCTTTATGGCTCCAGGTTTCATAAAGTCAACCTTAGTTCCTTTAAACTGTCTGGTCATATCCGAGTCTTTTCAAATATGACATTCCAGTCAAAGCCTTGGTAAAATAACCAGTTTCCAATGCTGTCCTGTTACAAGGAGAACAGATTCTTATTGAACTTATGCAAATGACTGATTGCCATGGAAGAAAGAATACTTACTGAGACCTTTTGGTTTCAGAGGGTTCAGATAGAGAGAAAAGTTGAATGCTTTGACTCGTTTACAAAGGAGCACTTTTACATCTCTATAAGTTACAGATAACTAGGAGGAAGTATCCCTAGTCTGGAAGAGCAAACATTAGAGAGAACCAGCAATGTTTAAAGTAAGACAAAACATTAAGAGACACAACACTATAATCTTTTAGTTCATTTAGTTCCATGTTACTAATTCTGGTGAATGCACCTTTAGTTAATTTTGGAAATCCTTACCCATTTCAGTTTTAGGATTTTCAAGTATATCAAATATCTGTATTTATCCTGAAAGTCCTTTATATGAATCTCCTTGAAGATTAAACTCATTTTACAAGAGAATTAAAACAATTATAAATGACAAAAACTCAGAATGGATATGGTTAGAGCTGAAGAGACACGGGAGTTTACAATTTAGCTGCAAGGAAATCAGGTTACTTCTGTGAGACATAACATTTCCCTAATTACAATATCAAGCGGTGATCTCTCCAAACGTTAAAACTTTAGGAAGTGCGTAGAATCTCTAGAATAGTTATAGTATTTTCCCAAATGTAACCCAAGGTTTATCATTGGTTCAGTAGTACTTCATGAGCAACTTCGCATACCAAGGAAAAGCCTGAGTTAAAGAGATTTACAACTTAAATCTTGTCAACATTTGCTAAAATCTTATAAAGTTTTGAAGCACATGCCTAAATATAATTAGGGATGTTAAACACCTGATAAAACAAAACATAGGAACTGAGTTTTCTGGGCAGGCAAAGAGGAAACCATTTACATTCTAGTAACAGCAGATCAATTAATCTAAGAAAACATTGTCCTTTTGAACAGAGACAATTTTAGTCGTGTACCAATGTAACTTTAAAACCCATCCATTTCAATCTTAGTCCATTCTTGACCATAGCTAAAATTCCTTTTCTGAAGATTTCCCTTCACAAACCTTCTACAACTTTCCTTTGCATTCAGGTTTTGTCCCAAGCCATTTCCTTCCAAACAACCATCTCATTTAGGACAAAATTTATCTTCCCTTACCTTCAACAAAATGTATTCCCATTCCTTAAATCTTTCTTACATATCTCCTACTTTCCTACATACAGAGTTTCCCTTTATTTCCATCAGTCTTAGTTACACTAAGCAGAACTTTGTATTCTTAGAAACACCTTTAGTTATTAGCCATTTGTGAACTGTTACAACAGAATTCTTCAGGTGGCAAATTTATGAATCAGTTAAGTGGAAAACAAGTTTACCAGCAGATTTAAATACTCTTAGTTTCTTTGCAGTTAAGAAGTCAAAAGCACAAATCTACATCCAGTAATTAATGACTTAGCATTTTATCCTGTTTGGTTAAGATATAGATGTCCACAATTCAATTCCGTTTGTCATCCAAGTAAAACTTTAAAACTTTCAGGTTACCAAAGACTTTGAAAGCTACTTCAGCAATTACCCATTAGAACTTTGGGACAGACAATTAACCATCAGTTTAGTCATTTCTTTGCTAACAAATTTTAATAAATAACACAAGCTTATTCTGACACCATTTACTACTGTTAACTTAAAAGACAGGTCTTATCTTAATTAAACCAACAAACTTAACTTAGTTCCAATAGTGATTTACGTTTCACCTGGGCCCACTCCACTTTGAATGTTTACCTGAGACATGCATGGGAAGATCTGGAGTGGGGGTTTTAGGTCCAGGGGGTGCTCTTTTTGCTCCTTGACAGTGGAGAGAGGAGCCATGGTGCATGATCTAGAGGCTAGTCATGCAGGCTGCACGCACGTTGGTGCAGAAACACGATAAGGGGGAAACAGAGGAAAACAAAGTGCTGCTAGGAGGCAGAGAAAGGATTCCCGGTTTTGGAGCTCATAAGCCCCAACAGAGGAGCAGATGCCATGCTTTCCCACCAGCAAGGGGGGAGGGGTTAAGCAGTCCAAGTCGGGCCAGAGAACACAGGGAAACTTCCCCGAAACAAAGAGAGTTTCGGCAGCTGCTCGGGAATATTCCTTATGGTCTCTGTCTCGAGTTAGACCAACCCCAGTTGGTTCCAGTTATAGCCATTAACATGGGAAGTGAGTGAGGGAGAAACCCCCACATCTATTAGGAGAAACTCAGAATCTCTCCAGTGACCTAAAGTGAGACTTAAGGGGGTGGTAAGTGTTTGCCCCATTTTAGAGTCAAAGAAAACACCAAGGACAATAAGTAAGACACACAAAACAGTTAACAAGAAGGACGCTGCGCGATTTCGGTACAAAACCGAAAGCAAAAACTCAAGCGGAGATCCCGGGGGTCCGGATTCCCCCTCTCCAACCAAGGCCACGTATCTCTCTGATACAGGCTGAGCTCCAAATGCCCCGCTGCCCCGGGGCCCAAATGTCCCGAAGGACCCAAATGTCCCGCCCGGCGGGACTACAAACGCCTCTGGAACGTCTTCCAGGGCTGCGAGGGAGAAGTCCGAGCCCGTCAGCTCCTTCTGGCCCTCGCCAAATACAAATGGATCCGATCGAACCCCAAACCAAACGCATGCGCAAATTCACAAGTAACAGGTTCAGACGCAGCCACAGACACAACGAACAGACACAACGAATAAAGTGCTGGCCAGCTTACCTCCTGACAGTGGGTCGGTGGTCCTTGGGTGGGGGGTCTCGTATCCCAGGACGAGCCCCCAAATGAAAGATCCCCCCGGGGCTCCAAGCACCCCGGAATGGACCCCTTCTCAGGAGGAGACCCCCGGACCCAAAAACCGAGCCGAGTCCACTGGTCAGATGCAAACAGCACGAGGTTTATTGAGTAGACACAGGTACCTGCGGGCGGTCAAGTCTTAGGAGGACTCGCGCGCCAGCCCTTAGTTCAGGGCCTTTTTATGGGGTTTGGGGAAGCGAAAGCATACGTACAGAAGCGGAAGCATGGTTACAAAGTTTTCATTGGCTGGTTTGAATGTAAAGGCATACTTGGCGCGCGGGAATACCCCTGATTGGTTCGCTCAGCATCCTTCATTTACATAGTGGGAAGTTACTTTCATTGGTCGTTAACAAAAGGGAAACAGACAGTATTGGCTAGATTTCAATCCTTCATTAGCATGTAGACTGACCATCGGCATTGGCCAGACTACAATCCCTTATTAGCATGTAGACTGACCTTTCAACATTCCTTGTAGTATCTTATCACTTTTTACAACATGGGAGGAATGTTTAAGGGAGTGGGAGAAGGGGGTGTTGGCTAAGCAAAGAGAAGGGGGAAGGAGGGGGAAAGGGAGGGAGAAAACCCTTTTCAAAATAAGTAATGTTCCACATAGACTGTTACTAATAGAACTAAACTGGTCCAAATTTTCACAAAAAAAGCATTCCAGCAAATACATCATTAACTTAAAAATATTTGTGAACTTCACCCAAATAATTTCACTTCTTATCCTAGGAAAACAAATCCGATTCTAGGCAAATATCTGTGTATAAAGATGCACACAGAGCGAGAACTGGGAAAACAGGCCAGAACTGGGCGGAAAGGCTAGATCCCAGTGTGCCCCTTTACTGGGGTATCCTATGACCAAGCACATCCATGAAATTTTAATGATAAAAAATAATGTTTAGGAAGCTAAGTGGAAAAGAAAACCAGCACTTAAATTGTATATAGAATCTTTCATTCATATAAAAACACACTAAAAATACTAAAAAACAAATACACAAGATATTAAGGTGGCTACTCTTGGAGACACTATTCATTCATTTTCAGAAATTCATGCTTCCTTACTTTCAGCTAACATGTGCACAGTGCCTTCTATTTACCGGGCAGAGTTCTTAGGGCACTGGGAACTCAGATGTGTACAGAACAAAGCACCCACATTCCATTTGGGGAAGACGGCAGCCAAGAGGCAGGTCTGAACAGACCACAGCAGATACAGTCCACATCTGCTCTACAAATCAGGGGCACAAGAAAGTGAGGTCCCTTAGCACTGATACTGTGATGACAAGGCGAAAATACAATGAACACAATGGAAATAAAGCTTCTAAAATCTGGCTTACAGGCAATTCCTTATCGTGTAATGTACACACTGTCCAGAAGGGATTGTCCTTGGGACGCCTGGGTGGCGCAGTTGGTTAAACGACTGCCTCCGGCTCAGGGCGTGATCCTGGAGTCCCGGGATCGAGTCCCACATCAGGCTCCCAGCTCCATGGGGAGTCTGCTTCGCTCTCTGACCTTCTCCTCGCTCATTCTCTCTCTCACTGTCTCTCTCTCTCAAAAAAATAAAATAAAATCTTTAAAAAAAAAAAAAAAAAGGGATTGTCCTTGCCATTTGCAATGGAATAATGTTGCCACGAATCACCACCTACCTTGTCTGACGTATGGCTTTGATGATTAGAGACAATGAATGTAAAATACTGAGGACAATTTATTAACCAAAATGTACGCTTGGTAAGTTACAGTCATCATCATACTTTTTTATTTTATTGTGTTATGTCAGTCAACACACAGCATGCACTAGTTTGGGATGCAGTGTTCCACAATTCATTGTTTGCGTGTAAGACCCAGGGCTCCATGCAATCTGTGCCATCATCATACTTTTATGTGGAAATGAAATCTTTTCATTTCATTCAAAATAATTTGTTTCTTATGAAGTTACTCCCAACCAAGAACCTAATTTCAGACATCTGCCTTCAAGTACAAGTGTATGTTTGCTCTCATGGCAATTCGTCTTTCCTTTCCTCTCCTGGAATGAGTGTCTACCAGGAGATGGCCGTCCATGTAGGACTCTGCTTGGCTTCTGGACACTCCCTTCCTCCCATCACAGAATGCGAGGTCCACTCCTCGGCATGAAGGGAGCCACATACAGTGAAGGATCACTGGGGAAGCAAAGGGCAAGCTCTTGCAGACTTTAGTAAGAAACAAATAAGGTATTTACTTTGGCTCTTTATTTATGTTTTCACATTAAATTTCATGTAATAATTTATGCACATGGCTTTAAATAAAGAAAAATGCTTCCTTAATTAAGTAATAATGGATATGAATATACTAATTTTGGGGGGAAAAAAGTGCTAAATCAATAAATCATGTATTTTGTTATGATTAAATCTCCTTCATGCAAGTCAGGCTACAACGATTGGATTTAGTGACAATTCAGAACAAAAGTATAGGGAAAGTATGTCCAGCGGTAGTAATTAAACTTCAAATTACTCCTCTAAACCCCCTGAACCTTTTTTTGTAATTAAAAAAAAAACTTATACAAACATTGAAACAAATTACATATAAATGTTAAAAACCAAGCCACCCTCAAATTTCTTTGCAAAGCTCTATGTCAGATTTATAAACAGCCAAAACCTTTTCATATGTGAACTGGACAACATGAATATTCAGAAAATACAAACACGGATGTCACCCAGGGAATGTAACTTACTTTTTTACGAAGACACATGCCAAATACTGGACAAAGGAAGAACATGGAAAATTTCAAGAATGAGAAAGAGACGGTGTTAAAAAAAAAAAAAGTCAGTAACCAATCATTTGAAATAGAGACGATCTAAATAATCACACTGTGCTTTTGAAGTTAAATGCAGATGTAAATGCATATTGAATCGTATCACATAAGAGTCTATGAGACAGCACCAGTAATCATTGAAGCAGTAGATGTGACCACACATGCTGAGCTGTAGGCATAAAGACAGCACATGCACCAAGATGAGAAAGAACGTTCTAAAATCACACCTTCTACAGAAGGGGATTCAAGACACAGCATTTCACTATTGACCCTACTATTTAGGAAATATAGGCTAAAGAAAGCCTTTAAAAACTAAAAGTAATCCCTGGTTAACATTGAATATAGTAAATATTGCTTCTAAGACAGAGGAATTGAAGGAAAGAAAACATGATTCATACACTGAAAGAAGGAAGCAGTGTGCAAGTCTTTGTTAAAATGATGGAACACTGTTTAAGTCAGATCTAATTCTGGATGATTTATAGGGTGATTTCTCTGTTGGAAGATAAAATTCAGATTGTACCTAAAACCAAATTCCAACCATCTGCTACTTTTAAAAGTTACACCTAAAATAAACAAATGACACTAAAAAATCTCCATATTTATATATTGGCAAAGAACACAGGCAAAGACAATGAAAAGTAATGCAGGGAGGATGACCAGTGGAAGCAGGAGGACGGTGGGCGGAGCAGGGAGGACGATGGGCGGAGCAGGGAGGACAGTGGGCGGAGCAGGAGCGGGGTGGGTGGTGTAGGGAGACGGTTGGCGGAACAGAGAAGAAGGTGGGCAGAGTAGGGAGGACGGTGGGGGGGAGCAGGAAGGCGGTGGGCGGAGCAGGGAGGAAGGTGGGCGGAGCAGGGAGGAAGGTGGGTGGAGCAGGAGGATGGGATTGGAAGCCAGAGGACGTCTAACGTGATGGACAGCTAACCTGCCGCACTTTTATGCTAATGAGGCAACTTTCTGGTTGCCCGGCGGCTGGATTAAGGAGAACCCATTTGTGACAGATGAATTACTAATGCGGGACGTTGCAGCCCCTCCCACCAACCTCGCAGGCCCTGCCTGGCGGGAGTCCAGGCCGGTCCAACAGCCCCCTGGGCGGCAGAGGAAGACGAAGGCCAGAGCAGAAGCGAAGCAGACACGCAAAGATGCAGCCCTACTGGGAGAATGGGAAGGAGACGCAAACGCCAGGGTCAGGGTGAAGGAGCAGCCGGCAGGGAGGGAGGCTCTGGGAGTTCGGGTGAGGGGAAAGGACAGAACGCACAAGGATATTTGCTGGAGCCTTGGGACCCGGAAGGAACTGGTCCTTGGGGAAGAAGACATTTACCCTGTTTCTGTGCCTGGCTGGAGGCACCTCTCAGACATGCCCCCCCCACCACACACACACACCCCCGGATGTGAAGGGGCCTGGGAGCTGGGCCTTCCTGAGCACCAGGGAGCAGGGGACTGGCTGAAGCGGGACTGACCTCTGAGTCTCCGAGGGAAGTTCCCCACTGTGGGTGCCTGAGGGCCTCTTCCTTGCAGGCACAAACTGGGGGTTTCAGTGCGCCCTCCCTGTCCTCCCCAGCTCCAGCACCAAAAAGTCTTCACAGAAGGGACGTCCAAGCACATTCCCCTTCTGTCCAATGGTCCTAGGGGCCTCTCTCTCTCTCTTTCCCTGGGGAGTCACTCTCTCCCATGCCTTGTGAAGCAAATCTGAGGCTGGTGGTTAGGGGGGCTGAGAACAGCGGAGGGGGCGGGTTGGCAACAGCAGCACCAAACTCTGGTTTTAGGCAATGCCTGACCTACTTGTCTCCCGGCAGGGTGAGTGCGGCCAACTTCTCACCGATGGGAAAGGCTGGGAAAATATTTCTGAGTGGAGACTTAATTAATTGGTACTTGATTGCTCTATTTGAGCCTCTGCTTAATTTTTTTTTTTTTTTTTTTTTAAGAGAAGGAGGCAGGGGGCGCCTGGGTGGCTCAGTCGGTGAAGCCACTGCCTTCAGCTCGGGTCATGCATGGTCCCAGGGTCCTGGGATCTAGCCCCACATCAGGCTCTCTGCTCACCAGGGAGCCTGCTTCCTTCTCTCTCTCTGCCTGCCTCTCTGCCTGCTTGGGATCTCTGTCTGTCACATAAAAAAAGAGAGAGAGGGAGGGAGGGAGGAGCAGAGGAAGACAGAGAGGGAATCCCAAGCCGACTGCACTCTGAATACAGAGCCCAACGCGGGGCTTGACCTTAGGACCCTGAGATCATGACCTGAGCCGGACTCAGGAGTCGGAGGCCTAGCCGACTAAGCCGCCCAGGCGCCCTAAGCATCTAAGGGTTATAAATCTTTGTTGAACAAATGTAAATTCCCTGTAGAGCAGGAGAGAGGATGGTTTTGGCTCCCGCGCCGCTTTCCCAGAAAGCGGAGAGCAGCAGGCAGAAGAGCGAGATCGTGCTGTGAGCGGCTGTGCCCAAGTCGGGCTCCAGGCGCTGCTCCAGGACGGACACGGACAGACAGAAGGAGTCAGTCCCACGCAGGGCTGGGGCTCCCCTGCTCTGAGCCGCTCCAGACTCTGCAATGGCAGCAGGAGCAGAAATCTGACTTTGAGGGCACTGTCAGTGCTGGAGGCCCGGCACCCACCGCGGCTGCTGGTGGCCGTCCGCACCAGTCTGTGCACCGAGACTTCAGCTGTTCTCCAGGAAACATAGCCCTGCTGGGGCTGCCTGAACCCGGGCTTTGTGTGCCTTGGTTTCTGTTTTCAAAGACCCCTCACAACCGAACGAGGAGCGGGTCTTGAGGACGCAGGTCCCTCCAGATCATTCCAGAATGAAATGCAGCTCCTGAGTGTCTGGCCCACCACCAGCACCCCCGGTCCCCAGGGCCTGCTCCCTGGCCTGTTCCTTTCCCAGGACAGCGTGATCCCCTCCCTGGACTGGAGCGCGGCCACCAGAGCCCTGAAACTTTAAGACGATTCAAAAACTCCTCAGCTTTGGTGAAGAAATAGAGCTAGACAATGCTTTTTCAAGTTTCTTCATAGATTTAAAGGCGGATTCTCTCCCTTTCATCAATTTCTAAAAGAAGAGAAGAGGAAAAAGGGAATGAAAAAAGAAAGCAAACAAGGAAAGAAGAAAGAGAAAGTCTGTCATCTTCATATAAAAAAAAAACTTATTCATTACTTGGTTACTCATCAAATAATGGTGTTTTTTTGGTAAAGCCACCCAAATCTGAGTTCCGTGAGAGCAGGGACTTGGTTCTTTACCTGGCATTTGTAAGAGTGCCTGACGCGCAGTGGACACTCGGTTAGTATTTGTTGAACTAATTATACATTTAAATATTTGAAGCAAAAGAAACAGTTGAAGATTTGGCTGGAAAAGATTTTCCCCTAAGTTTCGAGAGTTCTTCCTGAGGAAGAAGAGAAATGATTTTTCTGAAGTTTCCTGGTGTTTCTCTCTGCCCCGCCTTCCCACTCACCCTTGCCCCAGCTCGGAAGAGATGAGCACCCTTCTGATCCATGCTCCCTTTCTAAGGTCATGGGCAGGACGTTTCCAACAGTACCTGCCATTTGAAGACATGGAAATCCCTGAAGAAGACAAGGAAGGCACAACCCATGTATGGCACCCCCAGAAAATGGATACGTAGGTGGGTACAGCTTAAGAGACGTGGATCCCCTAAAGCCCGTTCATGGAAACAAGGGTAGGAATCCACGCCCCAGTGGAGTGACCTCCGAGCCGGCCCCTTCAAACCCTGGGCCCCAGCGACGCCGGGACTGGCCCTGCCTGGCTCATTTTCCTGAGTCTTCAGAATCTGACAGGCTGGCAGAGGCTGTATCTGGCAGGAGAGTTAGGAAGGTTTCTGCGGCAAACAGGGGCGAAGCCTCCAGGCAGTTTTCAGAGCAAAGGCCCCAAACGATCCTACGTAAGGACGAGACGGCGTGATGGCCAAGACTGGACTGGTCAGCCCAGTCCGGGTTAACCTCCACCTACTGGCAGAGACATGACCTTCTAAGCAGAATTTTAATGAATTTTAATGAAAATTGCAGAGGATGCATTGAGAAATACTGCTCAGATTCTATTATCTAAAAGTAAATACCTTTCCCTAACTTACTTTTCATTTTTAATTATTACATTCTCAGCCCAAAAACCATTTATCACTTATCACTGTAAACTTGGGCACATCCACAGTAACGTCAACAGGGATACAACAGCAAGAAAGCGATGTTCCAGGAGTAGAAAGGAACTTAGCTTGATTCTACCATGGAGGGTGCTAAGGGACATCAAGTTAACCCCTCACTCCCCCCGGAGATCTAGACACAGAGAGGCTTGTCCACCAGCCTGAGGACTCAGAGCAGAGCACAGCTCCCCTCTCACCGACTGAGTACAGTCAGTGGAGGAGACAAGAGGCAGTGACCTGTGGCCTTAGCACACTCCACTGGTCCGGGGGTCAGGCTGAGGTTCAGCGCGGGCCTCAGAGTTCCCAAAAGCTCCCCAGGGACTTCCGAGTGCTTCCAGGATTGGGAGCCTTGGTTGCAAGGGTGCCTTGCACACCGGTCATTAGGATTACCTGCGAGCTTCCTCCCTCCCTGTCCCCTCTCCCCTGGGAGATGCAGACTGTTCCGGAGAGGGCACCTCAATGCCGATGTGAGTGGACCTTCTGGGAACCATACAAAGTCCAGAGGAAAGAGGTTAAGTTACTCTGTTGCTCACAATCTGGGGCACAGAGTCCACCCAGCCCACCGCAATCTATCTTCTCTCCGTCCAAACCCGTTTGCTTCTTATCTCAGGAAAGCTTGGCCCTAGAAGTAGGTGATTTCTATTCTGTTCAAGTATTATTTAAGTACTTTTCCTAGGATTTTGTGGTTTGATTTGGGGATTAGTGTGCCCTATTCTAAGCATTATAAATCATTTTTTGATCACACAGAATTAACTAATTATAAAATAATTTTCTAAAGTGGGTTTTGGCCTGCGTTGATAGTTATGAGATCACTCAACACAGGCCTTACAGAAGACTTTCTGGGACAGCTCGTTTCATAACGTTGATGTCAAAAGCCCGGCTCTTCCCCCACAGGTCTGACTTCTTTGGGTCCACAGAGGGCAGTTTACCAGAAAGGGCAGCCGGTCTTGCTTCCAAGAAGCGGTAGCTATTTCTACAGCCCTCAGTGTGTGTGTCATTTTGCTCGATCCAAGGCCCCTTAAACACATGATGGGGGCTGGAGGCTCGGAGGCGGCCTCGCCTGAAGCTGAGTCTTGGGATTTCCAGGTGGATCACTGTGGGACGTGGCTCTGGGCCACTTAAATCAGGGCAAAACAGTCAGAAACATGTGACTCTTCTGGTCGTAGCTGCAGAACATAAACCAGCCAGGAGATAGAACCCTGTCCGTTTACTGACCTGCTACGTTTACTACCTACGACGACAGCGGGAGGAGTTCGAGGAATCAGCTCATGCAACAATGGGACCCAAAACCCAAAACCCACAGGCCGGGCCAGCAGACGGCCCACAAAAGCAAGACATCTGTGTTACCGTCCAGAGGAGGATCTTCTTTAAGGAAACCTCGGTGTTTGCTTCTAGGTCTTTCCACGGACTGGAGGAGACCCACCCACACCGCTGAGAATAATTTCCTTCTCGTCTGCTGCTGGGAGGCGTTGAGCCGGTCTACAAAATACTCTCGTGAACCTGCCTCTTCCCGCCCACACTACGGGCGAGAGAACCGGGACCGTCACGTGTGGCGCATGGGGACCGTGAAAACCTGACGGGGATTTGGCCCTGGTATCATCCAGTCACAGAGCTAGGGGCCTGCGGTCACCTTCTCGCGGACTTCCCTCCATGTGAGTAAGGGCTCCTCCCTCGGTAAGGAAGCCAGCGCGATTCCAGGCGTGAGAGCCTGTCCTCGGAGCCGAAGCATTTCTAAGAGCTGCAGCGGCTCTGACGGAGAGACTCGGTCCGGTTCGGAGCTCGGAGCGACCTCAGGGGCAAGAACAAACACCTTCTCAGGGCCTAATTAGGAGGTTCGTGGAAAGGACAAGGAGTTTGAGGGCAAAAGCCACCTCGGCAGCCACCAGCCAGGTGCGACAGGAGCTCAAACCTGGCTCGTGGACCGTCCAGCCCCGAGGAGGGCCTGGGAGCCACAGCAGCCGTGCGGACCGACGGGTAAGACCAGAACTCGGCCACGGCGCGGCCTCATCATCTCTGCTTCCCTTCCTCCCATTCAGTGCCTGCCCTGAGGCCGGACGGGCTGCCCCACTTGGTCTGCGCAGTGGGCCACACCTACCTCTTGCTCCCCGGCTCGGCTCCGGCGCTCTGCTGCCTGCAGACTCCGGGGGGACGAGCTCCGTCGGGGCTGCCGGTCATCATCAGACACGTTGGTATCGGTCAGAAGAACCACTGCGGCCTGTGAGAGCGCTGCGGGTTCCCGGGACCTATCCCAGACGGACTGCATCGCAGAGGAGGGACAGAGATGGGGTCTGCCTCACGAGCAGCCCACCCAAGGGGTCCTCGTGCCCTCGGGAAGAGCGCACTGACTTCTAGGATGTGCCTGCCTTCTGCGGGATAGGCCGGAGGCCGCTGACCCGTGGCGGAGCCTGAACCTCACCCAGAGACAAGGCTTCCCTCTGAGAGCCATAACCCGGGTATCTGGTGGAATGTTCCAAGATGGGGGAGATTCAGAACAGAGACGTGTTCTCATATTCTTAGATGAAGAAGTACCTAGGAGAAAGCAAAAGCTCTTTACAGAAGTGCAAAGGTTCAATATGGGAAGAGATGACAAAATAACCAAGAGGGCTTATTTACCCTTGAAATTTTCTTGTTTTCCCACAGCAACGGAATGAGTCATGGGATTTGCTAGCCGAGGGCTGGGGGATGGGGCGCTCGCATAAAGCTGAGAACCAAAGCTGCTAGGTTTCTAAATCAGTTTTTCAAATCTTCTCTCAGACTTTTGGTCACGAAATCCAAGGCTTCTATGGAAAGAGCAGGTTTCTTAAGAGAGAACAGCTTTCTTGAGCTGCGCAGAGAGACTGGATGATCTCAAGCTTTGGGCTTGTGCCATAAATCATACATAGTGTGAAGAAAAATAGAGAATGGCATGAAACAATTTTCCATCCCAAAACAAGAGGAAAGTTTGTTGTGGGAAGAGGGCAAGCTGCTGCTGGCGTCTCAGCACAGCCCTAGAAGACCTGAGAGCAGAAGCTGAGACCCAGAGCAGAAGCAAGGCCAGGGAAGCAGCAAACAACGTTTGTACGTAGAACCAGGGGCACGTCCACACTGCCCCCTCCCGGTGGCCGCAGGGCTCTCCTAGGCAAAGCCTGGGCATCCCCAGCTTGCCCGCCCTCTCTGGCGCCCTGTCCTCCAGTAGAGCTCTGCAAACAGAAGGCTTCTGCGCGAAGTGGTGGGATGGGTAAGGGAACAAACTGCAGACCAGTAGCCCATGTATTGTTCCTCCCTGGTCCAGGACGGGATGAAGCCCCAGGGCCCGCAGGCTCCGTGGGAATGGGAGCCATGTGCACGCCAGCCACCATTCACAGGAGCCACGTGCACGCCAGCCACCATTCACAGGAGCCCCCTGCACGCCAGCCACCATTCACAGGGTTCCACTAGAATGGCCACCTCAGTAGTAACGCTCACCGAGGGCATCTACATACCAGGAAGGACATTCATCAACCCGTCACTTGTGCTCTGGGTGCTGTTATTACCCCACTTTACAAAGCTCGGTGAGGGCAGGCAACTCACCCAAGAGCGTCCGGTCAGCAAGTGGCACTCCAGTCCCCAGAGTACACACTGGCAAGCCTCGTCTGGGATCCTAGGGCTCCGCGTTTCTGGGTGATGGTCTAATTTTTTTATCATGTTGTGTTAGTCACCATCAAATACATCATTAGTATTTGATGCCATGTTCCAAGATTCATTGTCTTGTACAACACCCACTGCTCCTTAAAATGAGCCTTCTTGGGCTTTCATACACATCCTACTGCTGTTAAATCGTGACTTTAATGAAGGCGATCAGAGTCGATGCTCCAAGAATGCAATGGTCGTTACAGAGCTGAGCAGTTAGGGTTTGTCTCCAAGGCTGGTTGCCTTTCTCTCTGTCGTTCTGTCCACACCTGTGTCTTCTTAGTTCTCTCTGAAAACTCCACTACGCTGAGCATTCCAATAAGGCTGGGGGCTTTTTCTCCTCCCCAAGGTGCCCCTGCAGACCCTCCATGTCCTGGGACTTCCGAGGGCCATTAGGCCTGTCTCCAGGGCTGGATATTTCACATCTTCTTTCCTTTGGATTTTCTACCTTGTTTTCTTTGGTTACACCCTCAAGTGGCTTTCTCAAAAAGAATACATCAGAAGAAACATTACCTGAGACTACGACTACGTAAAACTTCTGCTATTTTATCTTATCGGTGATTTGCCTTGGTTCCAGGTGGAAGCCATTCCTGCTAGAACTAGCAAAGCCTTGTCCCAGCGACTTCCTGTGCTGAGAAGTCTGTTACAGACCCAATTCTCACCTCCTTGGAGCTTTCCCGCCACTCTCCACTCCCTGGAACACGTTAGGGTCTTCTCTTAACTCTTGGAGCTCTGAAACATAATGATGCTGGATCTCTGCCTGGGTTGGGGGTTTTTTGTTGTTTTTGTTTGGTTTTGCTTTGGATTTGGGGTTTGGGGCTCTCTTCATTCATTCAGAGAGCCCAGTTAATCTGAAGACCTGTGTCCTTTAACTCTGGGACATTATTCTTACATTTCTTTGATATTTTTCCTCTTCATTTTCTCTATTCATTTTTCCATAATCCCTACTTATTAGGTATTCTTCGTTTACGTGTCTTGTCATTTTGCTGTGCTTTCTGGCTGTCTCCTTACTTTATCTCCCGACACTTCTACTGAATTTTTCATTCTGTAAATCATGTTTCTGATTTCCAGGAGCCCTTCTTAATTCCCTGATGATTTTCCGTGTGGCATGGCGTTCTTGTTTATCAGTACGCTCTTAAAACTTCTGAGCGATCTATCTGTTCTTGGGCTTGTCTTTGCTTTCCAGAGGATCATTTTTAGTTGTTTTATTTCCGCCTATTTCCTATCAAAGACTTCAGTGTTTACCTACCTGTTTCCAGCACGCAGATACCTCCTTCTGTGGTTTTGTTTTCTCTAGGGAAGAAACCCCCGTGCTCCTGATGGAGGACAGTCCGACAGATCTCACACAGAACACGGTGAACTCCTGGGACAGTAGCTCCTAGACACCTAGCTCCTGAGTTGAGAAAAGCAGAAAGATTTGGGAGAAAGACAGCCTCTCAGCTTTCTGCAGTGATAGACTTATGGTTTGCCCTTCACGGCCCGCACTTCTGATCTAGAGGGAAGCTTGGATCCCAACCAGCCCTTCCTGTTTCTTTGCCTGGGGAGGAGGGGCCCCCTCTCCATGGCCACACGGCAGGCCAGCTGCCCGGCCTGGCCTGGCCTCGGTAGGACATTTGGATCACCCTGCGTCTCTAGGCCGTAGAGCCTTAACTTCGAGGGGTCTCCCCGCCTAGTCCACATGTACCCTCTCTCTCACTGGAGCTGCCGGGCTGACTCTCCCCCTCCCCCCCCCCCGTCCTCACTCTGATCCTCTACCTTCGTAGAGGCCTGTCCTCCCAAAACCCGTCCTTCTCTTCTACCCAAACCCAGACGCCGAGGGTTAGGATGGGGTCAGCCTGATGCTGTCGTCAGGGGACACTTGTGAACACGTCTCTTCGGCATATGACGGATCATGGTGCCTTGATCACCTCCAGGGCTTGGGGAAGAATCAGGGAAGAACTGACAAGTAAGCACCTGCCTCAACTCCAAAAGAGCATTAAATAAATGGGTCGTACAATTTTACTTTGTCCACAGGAAACTCAAACGTACTTCCTTTGCCACTGAAACCAGGCGCGCCCCCTTGCAGAGCACACATCCCCAGCCCGAGAGGTTCCACGTCGGCTTCCCGCTGCAGAGCAGCTGAGGCTGGGCGGGGCACTGAGCAGTGTGGCATCTTGTCCCTCATCCACCTCCGAGCGCCAGTGAGGGGGTCAGGTCCGCCCTGTCCGTGTGGCCGGCGTGCGTCCCGCGGCCTGTTTACCGACGCTATCGCCGTTTGGATGCCTCGTCTGTAAGCGTCCAGCCCAGGACCGGGGGACCGAGCGCGCCGCACGTCTGCCGGTCACCTGCCGCCCTCCCCACCTCTTGCCCGTTCCCGCGGGGCGGGACTTTGGGGTGAAGCTTCTCCTTAACTTTCTAAAATGGAAGCGTCTCTAATTGAATCAAAAAGGCAGTTCTTCACTCAGCAGACGTGAGCACTAGAAATCCTGGAGCCGCAATTTGCAACTATAAAATCATTCCAAATAAAACCAAGGAAAACCATCCTGGTGACATTTCAGACGCAAGGGGCAGGAGGGGGAGAAGTAGACTCAGCCGCTCTGCAGCTTTGCCGCCGTGCTCAGAGGTTTCTGCCGGTCTCACAGGACACCATGGCACCCTCCGCGTGAGAAGCAGGCCCTCCGGGACGGAAGTGCGGAGGCTTCGCTAAGCCCAAGGACTCCTCACCTCAGCAGGAGGGAGTGCTCGCAGGGGGAGGAGGGCGAGCAGAGCGAGTCACAGAGGTCTCACCCGTCACAATGCCCAGAGAGAGGCCAGAACTGAAAGGGACTGTCATCGTCCTCATCAGTTAGAAGGTGAAATAATGTCCCATCTGTGTGGCAGGAAGAGAGGTAGGTGGCCAGGAAGCCCCAGGAGAAACTGCCACTGTGACCACCCCAGAGAAGGGAGGGTTGGTACAAACTCCAAACCAACATCCCCGTTGGATGCCCATCTTCTCAGAAAGACAGCTTGGCACCACTGCCTGGTCACCCTGATGTGCCACTGTCCCCTTCATGGGAAGCTGAGGCCTCCCCGGGTTGGCTGCCGCCTTGCACACTCTGGAGTGGGCCGGGAATGGGCTTGGCAGAACACAGGACTCTGACCGCTGTTGTCATTAAGGTGAGTCAGGAAAGTCATAACCAAATGAGGTTTCATTCATAAACACAACGAACTTTTTCAATAAGCAGAGAACAGGAAAATATGTTTCCTTCAGACCAAGTTTCCCTCCTTTGGCTGGGAAACTCGGTCAGTACAGCTAAAGCTCTGGACTTGCCCTTGACCTCGTGTGCGACCCCAGCAAATCACCGAAGCCTGGCCTGGCTTACCGACCCATTAGACAGGAACACTATCAACTTCCCCATCCACCTGCTCAGACCGGAACACGCCAGCAGGCACTCTGAAGCACAGAAGGTTCTGTAAACCCAGCTTTCCGTCCGTGCGGTTCCCGACAGGGTAGCAAGGCACCGAATCAAGGGAATTACATCATTTTAACAGACGGCCACTTCTTGAGGGCCTCAGAGAGGCCTCCCGGGAGAGGGATCCCTGGTCTGCAGAGGGACTGGCTAAGGGCTTCTGAGCCCCAGGGGGCCAGGCCCGTTCTCAGGCCCGGAAGCTCCAGGCAGGACCTGGTCGCGGGCCACCCGCCCCCCCCCCCCGCCCCGGTCTCCACCCATCACCCTGGTCCTCCTCAGAGCCACAGTCCCTGGGCAGATGGAGGGCATGATGTCATCATCCCTTAACATGCTGTCTGGGTGAAGACATTTGAAAGGGAGCATCCTCCAGAGCTATTCTTTATAAAGTGACCCTTGAGGTCTTAAACCGGCTCAGCCCGTCAGACACCTTCTCTCAGAGCACGGCGGCCCCACAGGCATCTGGCCTTACAGACGGGTCCACAAGGGTCCACGAACCTTCCGAGGGCTGCCCACCGCCCCCAGGAGTTCGGGTTCCCACTGCCACCGAGACCTGTCTGAGGCCTGCAGACTCTCCGAAGGACACTGGCATCGCCTCCTTCAGGCGCAGACTGGCCGTCTGCTTCCACCACTCCCACCGCGAGACGCTGGCGGGTGCGTGCTGTCTGCTGTCCCACCGAGTTTTTAGTCAGAAAGCTGGTGGGCAAAGGCTCAGTCAGCCCCGTAGGCAGCTCCTAAGCCTCCTGCTGCCATTGGAACAGGTAGACTGACACTCCAGACCCCGCGTCTGCATGTTCTGTGTGGTGGGCTCGGGCTTGGCTGCATGCGAACGGACCACAGGTTTACTCAAACCCACGGTGCTTGGCACAGATGTCCCCAACCGCGTCTCGCTCTGAGGGACCCAGCTTGGGGACTGGACCGTGGAGGCCTGCCCTGGGCCTGGGTCCAGCCTACTAGTTCCAGACCTCGAGAGACATCCAAGCACTGCCCATTTTAAATAGTGGCCAGTAAGGACTCAATATTGAAAGGACCATCTTTCATCATTAATATTTCAAAGGATTTAAAATTTAAAAAGTAAAGGACACTCTGTTGAAGACATTTCTGCTCATCTGTCAGGGCGCGTCTGGTGAACCACAGACAAACGTCGCGTCAGAAGGTCTGCTCTGCCCACCCCAGAGGCAACACGGACACGTCAGCCCCTATTGGGGCCACAGGTGAGCCTGCGGTGAGCCTGGTGCCGGCCCCCATTGTCTCAGCTGCTTGAAACCATGTGGGCACAGCGCAGTGAAAAGGCCCTCACGGCTGTATCACACCCCCCAGGGTCCCTGGCTCACAGCCCCAGGTCCAGAGTCCACAAATCAAAGACAAATCTAGACAGTGGCAGCTGTGACCCAAAGCTGGTAGGCCTCTAAAATCGATCAGAAGTTGAGAGAGGCCTGTGTGGTCCTACATCCTACAGACAGACGCAGACGGCAGAATGTTCTGGAACGGTCTCCATCACTGAGAATTTGGAAGTCCTCACCCTCGTAGAGAAGACATCCCAGTATGGAAATCTCATCAATCATCCGGTGTCCTCTTTCCTCTCTCCATCCACATGAGTCCCGGTGATTTCGCTTCTAGAACACGGAGGCCCCCAGGAGCTTTAGTTATAGGCAGGAATGACTAATTCTGACCCCAAACCTCCTAGACCCACGAGCCCAGAGGACATCAGAGGCGGAGCCAGAGGTGCCGTCTGGATGCGGGTGACACGCGGTGGGGCCTGTGGACAGCGAGACTTGCTCAGGGCACTCCGGCCGCCTTCATGGGAGGAACGGGACTTTCCTCCGCCGGCATCAACTGCAGGCGGCCTGAAGAACACAGTGTGGTCAGAGTCCTTCCCCTAAGCTCTGGCTACAGAGGAGAGACTTGGTCAACACGCGCTCCCGTCCTTCGTCCATTGCGGGACGTGGTGGCAGCTCACAGGCACGTAAACTCTCAGAAATCCAGAAGATTCGCTGCTCCGAGTCGAGCGTTGGGAAGACTGGGTCACGCAGGCAATGGTGCGGCCGCCGCGTTGCACACAGCGGCAGCAGCCAGCTGCTTCCCAGCTGCTTCCCGGCGCCGCTCCCCCGGTTAACTGGCCCGCCCCAGCAGCCGTGCGACAGATTTTGAAATCTGGTGTGCAATGCCTCCCGCCGCGTTCTCCTTTCTCAAGATTGTAGCTATTCGAGTCCTTCCTGGGTCCATGTGAAGTTTAGGGGTTTTTTTTCTATTTCTAATAAAGATGTTGGTTCCTAAGTATTTTATTATTTTGGATGCTAATGTAAATGAGATTGTTTCCTTAATCTCCTTGTCAGGTGGTTCTTGCTGGTACATAGAAATGCAACTGGTGTCGCTGCCCTACCACGGCCCTGAATTCATGTACTCGTTCTGACAGCTTTGGGGGGTGTCCTCGGGGTTTTCTACATATAGAGTTGTGTCATCTGCAAACGAGACAAGTTTACTTTTCTTTTCCAGTTTGGACGCCTCCTGTGTCTTTGCCGTGACTGCTTGTCCTGCTTGGGCTCCCAGCTCTGTGTGGCGCAGGCGGTGAGTCTGGGCGCCCGGCTCCCTCCAGGTCCTGATGCCCGACCTTCAGTGTGGTCCTAGCTGCGGGCTTGCCATTGACGGTCTTGATGAGTCCAGTTTCTTCTACACCTAGTTCATTGATCATTCCTACCATGAAAGAATATTCTATCTGGTCAAATACTTTTTCTGGGAAACATTCCTGGCCTTTTGGGACTTCTTTCTTATGGTCCTATGAAGCCTCAGCTTTCCGGCAGAGGGAGGAAAGTCCTGAGGCATCTGGTGCATCGCACCGACGCCCCTTCGCTGTCAGGTTTCAGAGCTGACATCTTCTGAGTTTGCCTGATTTCTGAAGACAGAGCAAAAACATGGGCCCATCAAAGAGTCTTGTCACCTGTGAACAAAACAGCAAACAGTGCAGTCTTGGCCTGACTCTCTAGACGGGGACGCAAGATTTCAATCCGACCGTGGAGGTGGTGACCGAGAAGAGGCCGCAGGGCAGAGACAGGAGCAGACGCCCTGGGAGACTCGCTCAGGGGCCTGAGGAAGAGAAGCCCCAGGGGGAGGACGAGGGGCAGGAACCGCTCTGCCATGGGAGGCGAGGAGGCCCAAGCCGCCCTGTCCCCATGTCAGTCTCCAGCGAGCGCGGGGGCACAGCCAACTCCTCTTTCAAACCTGCAGATTCCATCACAGTGAGAAAACAATTTTCATTTTTTGAAGACACTAAAAAAGTAATTTACCACTAACCCACTCGTGGTTAACCGACTGCAGTCGAGAAGGAGGAACCCATTCAGGATCATCTTGTGCTCACCCTTCACGCAGAGGGCCTGTCTCCCCGAGAACGACTCTTCCCTTCCCCGTGACCCACAGACTTTCCTTCGCCAGGTGGACTGCTCTCCTGCCAGGAGCTGCGACTGCGTGCCTGACCCTGCATCCTAAAATCCTCACAGGGCCCTTTGGTGAGCAGCCTGAGCCAGGCTTTGGCTCCAGAACCGGCCGTGCCCGCCCACCCTTCCCAGTCCCCAGCCCTGCCTCGACCTCTCCACCGTCCGTGTCCCCAGAGGGGCGGTCCCTGCACGCATCCACCCTGGGCATCTCAGTGATGCTTTCTGTGCTGCAGGGCCGGCCGCTGTGAGAGGTGTGTCTCAAGGTCAGAGATCAGTTCTGTAAATCCGAAGTGTCTGGTGATGGGGAGAGAGTCGGGCCTTCTGAGCGCTCCTCCAGTCATGATGCTCGTGGGTCTCCTGCTCCCTTCTCGGCAGCTGGGCAGAGCGAGCTCCTTCCCCAGATGTCAGGCGGCAAGCACCCACACTGGAGCATCTGCCGTGTCCCAAAGCCTTCATCTGAAGGAGAATGTCACCTTCTCCTTTCCTCCAAGCCCTTCTCATGGTCCCCGGAGGACTGTCTGTGTTGTCCTTCAGGCCCCTGCCCCCACGACCTGTGCATCTAGGAGACCCATGAAAAGCTACATCAAGGCAGAAGCTGAACGGCCAAAGCAGGAAGAAGAGGCACCACAAACCGAACGCATCATGTACTTCCGAATCAGAAGCTCAGAGTTGGGTGGGCCCTTAGCGACCTCCCCAATGGTTTCCATCTGGTGGGACATTTTGTTCAATAAAACGGAATACAGAATCCCAATATATAAAATGGGTCTGTTGCTCTGGTTGATGCAGGCATGTGTAGCCCAGAAGCCTGGACTGTCCCAGACCCTCGCAGCAGAGGGGCTCAAAAACAATTCAAAACGGAACACCTGTTCTCTGCCCTTTCTGCATCACGGGCACAGCCCTGGGAGGGTAAGCAACCTGGAAAAGCCAGGCCCTGAGCCTAGGGAGGACCGGATCAAGGCCTAGGGGCTACCGTCTCCATAACGTGTGGGAGCCGCTGTGAAGACAAGAGTCCAGCTGGTCCGACCCAGTACAGGCAAGGAACCTGGTGTTGAGGAGAACGGCCCCCGGGGTTCTGGGGGTGACTCTGCAGTCAGAAAGCTGTCGGCTTGCTCCACGGGAGTGCCACGCTGCCGAGCAGTGGGAATACAGACGGCAATGCCAGGTTTTGTAAATACACCGGGAAGCACTTTGTTTAAGATTTATCGACTTATTTTAGGAGAGAAAGAGAGCACAAGCAGAAGGGGCAGAGCTGAGGGAGCGAGAAGGTCCAGCAGGACCCGCAGCAGAGCGGAGCCCGACCCAGGGCTGGACCTCACGCCCTGAGATCATGACCTGAGCCAAAACCAGGAGTCGGACGCTCAGCCGACTGAGCCGCTCCGCCACCCCACATTGGAAGTCACTTTTAAAAGGAGGATGAACAGTGTGCTTGCAAAAAACCGTAAGTAGAAACTCTTGACAGTATCAGGTTTCTAGCAAACAGAGTCACAGGTAAGAAGTCAGGAATTTATAAAATGTGCCCATTTTTAACTGTCACAGAAAACAGTCCTAGGTCTTCAGCTGCCCGCCCTTCCTCAGAATCCCGCCCTAAGAGCACAGACCCAGACTCCACAGACACTCGGGCAAGACCCACTCCAGGGCAGTGTTCCAGGCTTGGAGCCACATGACCAGCTCTGGCCAGTGGCTGTGGGCGGCAGTGGCCTGTGTCCCACTCTGCCCACTCTCTTCCTTGCAAGCCACATGTTGCAGTGCAGTGTTTGGACGTGGAGGACACCTGGAGCTCTGAGTCACTGTGAGGAGGGAGCCCCGCCGACCCAGGACATGGCGAGGGGAAGGACCACGCTGCCCGCTGGGGCTTCGAGTTTGGCTGACGAGTGTGACCCTGACTACAGCTATTCTTTTAGATACTCTGCTTAAAAGTACTAACAGAGCCTCGCCTCCAGATCCTCACTGCTGGGAACACGGGCACACACACACACACACATAACGTATACAGAGCGTGTGAGTTCCTGTAATTCTGATCCATAGGACTATGCATTCTGCAATTTTATATCAACTTCAGAATTTAAGTTCTTTCAGGGTGAGTTGGGGTTTACTTCCTTCCCACTAAAATTATTAAGGGTTCATTTTCTTATTATAAATAATGGCTCACTAGGCTAGTTAGGCTTGATATTAATATAAAAACTTCTAGAACATTAAGGGAACTTGGCTTCTGGGCCAAAAGCCAGTCCACAGAAATCTTACCATCTCCATCTGAGGCTCGAAGTTATGACCCGCCCCAGTGCATGTGGGCTGCTAGTTAAGGATGAAACTTTTGGAAGCTACCAGTCATGGGCTTAGACTCCCTCTCCAGGTAGTCACGTAACAGCTGTGAGGGTGTTGCCCCCTATGCATTACGAAGATCAACATGGCCCCATATCTAAGGGCCTTTGAAAGCTCGGTGAGACTTCTGTGAGGGTTGCCCCCCCCCCGTCATTTCCTCTGCGGGTCTCACTTCTCCTTTCCGTTCCTCTCTTTCCCATCTTTCTCTCTTTGCAATAGAAAGACAGTCTCTTCAGTAAATGGTGCTGGGAAAACTGGGCAGCTATAGGTAGAAGAATGAAACTCGACCATTCTCTTACACCGTACACAAAGATAAACTTGAAACAGATAAAAGATCTCAATGTAAGGCAGGAATCTATCAAAGTCCTTGAGGAGAACATAGGAAGTAACCTCTTCGACATCGGCCACTTCTTTCAAGACATGTCTCCAAAGGCAAAGAAAACAAAAGCAAAAGTGAACTTTTGGGACTTCATCAAGATCAAAAACTTCTGCACAGCAAAGGAAACAGTCAACAAAACAAAGAGGCAACCCACAGAATGGGAGAAGATATTCACAAATGACATTACAAAGGGCTGATATCTGAGATCTATAAAGAAATCCTCAAACTCAACACACACAAAACAGATAATCACATCCAAAAATGTGCAGAAGACATGAACAGACACTTCTCCAAAGAAGATATACAAATAGCTAACAGACACATGAAAAAGTGTTCATCATCACTAGCCATCAGGGAGATTCAAATCAAAACCACATTGAGATATCACCTTACACCAGTTAGAATGGCCAAAATCAACAAGACAGGAAACAACGTGTGTTGGAGAGGATGTGGAGAAAGGGGAACCCTCTTACACTGTTGGTGGGAATGCAAGTTGGTGCAGCCTCTTTGGAGAACAGTGTGGAGATTCCTTAAGAAATTAAAAATAAAGCTTCCCTATGCAATTGCACTGCTGGGTACTTAACACAAAGATACAGATGTAGTGAAAAGAAGGGCCCTCTGTACCCCAGTGTTCATAGCAGCAATGACCACGGTCTGTGGAAAGAACCAAGATGCCCTTCAGTGGACGAATGGATAAGGAAGATGTGGTCCATATACACTATGGAGTATGATGCCTCCCTCAGAAAGGACGAATACCCAACTTTTGTATCAACATGGACGGGACTGGAAGAGATTATGCTGAGTGAAATAAGTCAAGCAGAGAGAGTCAATTATCACATGGTTTCACTTACTTGTGGAACATAAGGAATAACACAGAGGACATTGGGAGGAGGAGAGGAGAAGGGATTTGGGAGAAATTGGGGGGGGGAGATGAACCACGAGAGACTGTGGACTCCGAGAAACAATCTGAGGGTTTTAGAGGGGAGGAGAGTGTAGGGTTGGGAGGGCCTGGTGGTGGGTATTAAGGAGGGCACGGATTGCATGGAGCACTGGGTGTGGTACATAAACAATGAATTCTGGAACACTGAAAAGAAATTTTAAAAAATAAAAATTTTTTAAAAAGAAAGCATAGTTTTTATTATTTGTTCTATTTGCCAGAAAGAGCTTCCAGTGTTTCCAATTTTAAATACAAATAACATTTTTCTGGTTAAAATGTTTAAATTTCATTGTTTTTAGCTTACACCAACCACAATTTATTTGCCTCTGTGGTCAGGGTCATTCCAAGCAATGCGGCCTCTCCTGTTGTAAACGAAGAGCCTACAGACAGAGTATGCACGGACTGGGGCCCTGTGCCCACCCCGAGCACCTGCTGAGTAGGCACCTGGGCAAGCCTGATGCGTGAGAGTCTGACCCAGACTCCCTCTGACCCAGACCCACAGGCCCAGAAATGCAAGCGTGAGGCTCCCTTGCACAATGTGTTTAGCTCAGATTTTCCATTTCTCCCTAGAAAAACGAGGACAGAAATGATCGCTGCCAGCCTCCCTCCTTGTGAAGGACGGCCAACAAAGATCAATGTGATAACATTCAAAGGACACCTTAAGAACTTGGAGCAGAAGCAGGCGGTACATGGAAAAATCCATAATCATATCTCAAAGTCTGGCTGGTAGATGGTGTCAGAGTCTACCTTTCACAAATGCTGGCTTTCTTCATTATTGGCATTCAGGGACCAAATATGACTGTAATTGTTTGTTTGGGTTCATTTGAGAAAGAGAATGCATGCAGAGAAACGTGCAGCTCTCCCCTGACACGGGCCCTCGATGTCCCTCCACACAGATGTTTTCCACGGCAGAAGGGGACGGCTGGCAGACTTCTGTCCTTCACCTGCCCCCCAGGGAGCCCAAATTAGCACAGACTCTTCCCCGAATCCTTGCTCTTGATACTAATTGTAGTTTTCAGAAGAGAACTGAGATATTTGAGGACAGAAACAGAATCACCTGCAGGAACCTTCCCATTTAAAAGCCCAGATGGTCGCACTTAGCAAAACACGGGTGCCAGGACCAAGCAGCTCCAGCTTTGGCCACATTGTCTCGTGGCCTCTTCCACAGCCTCGCGTGTCCTGAACCGCAGCCAGACCCTTTGCTTCCCCACAGGTGGCAACGACGAGAGACTCGCATGGGCTCCCACAAACCCGCCGCACACAAGCGGTGTGAATGTCTTCGACTCAAGGCTCAGAGCCAGCTGGGCGATGGGCAACCCCATCTCCCACGGTGACATGGCCTCAGGAGCTCCTGCTCCAGCATGAGTTCTCGCTCGGTTTCGCAGTTTTCTTGCAGCACATTTTTAATTCAAACAATATAAAAAAGACTTAAAATAGCAAGTTGAGTCCTTCCTGAGCCGTCCTTCGGAGAGAAGCAAACGTCGTTACCAGCTGGTTCATAGTCAAATACTCGCGCCCATGGTCTGGGTATACCGCTGAGAATTTAACAACAATTCCATTAATAGGCAGTTCTGAAAATTAATATTTTGAATAATTGCTAAACAGTCATATGGTAAAATTGACTTTTTTGGTGTAGCACTTTACAAATTTTAGCAAATCATATTTTAATAAATGTCACTGGAAAATCAAGAGCGTTATTTCTGAAAAACTGCCGTTTGCCCCGCAGGGCTCAGATGGTCTGATTCTCGCCCAGGCATCACGGATTCCCCGCCTGAATGTACCACACCACTTAGTCAGATCTTTCTTTAGGGCATTTCTGTCTGGCATCCTCAGAGCAAAGGCCGACACCCTCTTCTGTCTTTGCTCCTGGAAGGGTGAAAGGGAATTCATGCCCCAAGATAACATGTAGACTAACTAAATGTTAAGCTCTCTTCCAAAACTGGCATTCCATCCTTTTAAACTCTCATTTCTTCCCGGAACCTAATAGAGCTTTATCTGGCCGTTCAAAAAGTGCCACTTTACTTATTGGACAATTTTGACTTCCTGTGACTACCGCCATTTGCAGCATATTCTATCTTGAACACAGACCTCAGTTCTGTAAAAATTCATCTCTTAAAACAGGAAAGCGATGCCCACAATCTCCACTACCAGTCAGCATCTTGCTAGAGATATTACTCAATGCAATTAGATAAGAGAAATAAATTGGAGGCATAAAAATGAGTCAAGAAGCAAAGTTACTCCAAGATCCACAAGGAATCTTGGAACACTGAAAAAAAAACTTAAATTAAAAAAATTTAAAAATCAAAAAAATAAAATAATGAACCCCCCCAAAAAGAGAAGCAAAATTAGCCCTATTGGCTGAGGTGATGGTAAACTTGACTACATAGAAAGATAACCCCATTCTTGCATAGGATGATTCAAAATTATAAATTTAATGCAGTTCCAACAAAAATACTGACTTACAGAATTGGACAAGTTGTTACTAAACAAGCATGTAAAAACAGCCAAGGAAACTCTGAGAGAGAGAGAGCTCTGAGTAAGAACGGGCCGGCAGACGTTAAGACATGCTTCAAAGAGCTGCTGGAATGTAAACAGACAGATCAGGAGATGGAAACAGAGAGAGCCCAGAAACCACCCAGGCACACATGGAAATTCACCAAAGGCAAGAGTGACCCCATGGGACAAAGAATACCTTCTCATAACACGTGCTGGAACGGCGGCTTAGCCGATGTGGGAAACAAAACTAGATCCAAACCTCACACCATACACAAGAACAAACTCCTAATCGGACTGGAGACCAAACGCAAACAATGAAATCATACGAGGCCCAGAAGAAACGTCACTAAGTTCCTCTTCAACCATAGGAGAAGAATTTCTAATTGTGACTCAAAATCCAAAGGCAATGCAAAAAAAGATCTATAAATTTGACTATAAGAAAAAAATTTTTATTAAATGTTAAAAACACTATAAGCAAAATTAAAAGGCAGCTGATACCCCAGGAGAAAATATTCACTGCACATACCACAGATAAAGGGCTGATGCACAACACATATAAAGAACTCTGAACAATAAGGGATCAAAGGACAAAAAACCCAATAGAAACATGGAAAAGGGCAACAAACAATTCAGGGGAAAAGACATAAAAATGGCTCTCAGGCATATATTTTTGAAGTGACGACACATTCCTGGGGTGAGGCCATGGGGAGACAGGCTCTCTCATACGCTTACAGACCACATGCCCACTTCCCTTCGACCGACCCGCAAACCCGCTTGTAGGAACCCACCCCAGAACATCTCACCCCCAATACAAAAGTGCCGCGACACGGAGTGTCCGCGGAAGAGCTGTTTGCAGTTGCAGAAGACTGGAAACCACCTGCAGACCCACAGGAACCACATAATCCACTCAATAGAGTCCCCGATGGGACATCAAGAGAAGGGACCATCGCCTCTGTGTCATTCTTCAAAGACGCCAAGTTAGACTAATCGTGGGGTGATGTCAGACACATCCAAATCGAAGGATGTTCTACGAGGCCCGTGAGCAGCCCTTCAAAGAGCCTCCAGGCCCTTAAAGACAAGGAAGGTAAGGAGGGTCACAGCCTGAAGGAACTTCGCAGCGGGACGGCTGGGTGGTAGGGAGTCCTGGGTGAGACCCTGGCATGGCAAGGACCTCACTAAACAAACGGGCCAAGTTCAGAGAACATCAAGGCCCAGTCACCAGCACTGCACCGACAGGATGTCCTGCTTCGACAACTGTGTGACGTCAGTGCCAGATGTCGGCATCAGAGGAAGCTACGCGCAGATGACGCCACATTTTTGGCCAACTTTTCTGTAAATCTAGTATTATTTCAAACGTTTTTAAAACTCGCAACTCTATAGACCACCCCCCACCCCGCAAAGAAAAAAAGAAACACAGAAAGAAAGAAAGCCAGAGAGAGCCTGGTTTCTTTGGCTCGCCTGTGTTTGCTCAGTTTACCCTTATCAGCTGGTATTATTAGCCTTCGGGAGCTCCAGCCTCAAGGTCATCCCAAGCCTCTGATCCCCTGAGGTGCCTGTTTGGCAAGACCGGGGAGAGCTTCCTGAATTTGCTTTAAACTTTGTTTAAAGATTCAAACCCCTTAAAAACAGGAAGGTAGGTTTTTAAGTTCTAGAATTGATGCATATGAAGGGGACGGGTAAGTGAAAAGAACACCAGCGCCTCCCACCCACCCAGAGCGCCACCCCACCAAGCTCACCTCTGTGGACAGCAGGAGGGAGTTAATGTTTAAACGCGGGAGGTGGTGGTGTACTACGGCAACTAACCTGCTGGCTCTCACTCAGCTCGCTCCTGGTACGTGGTTCCCACTGGCTCCACCACGCTGTTTCATGGCCATGATAAGAACGCGGTACCCGTTTCCCTCCTGAAGACACCGCAGCTGCTGTCACACAGATGCCGCCGGGAAGAGAGGTGTGTGTGTTTGTGCACGTGTGCAGCCCTGGAACCCAACCCGGCAGGGGAGTGGCACCTTGAAGCCGCGATGCCTTGAAGATTCCAGAGCGAGGGCCCGTCAGCCCCCTCCCCTGGCTTACTGGAGAGCTTGCTTCCCAGGGACGTTCCGGCACTGGGTTGAATGAAGGCTTAGCATTTTTGCCAGTCAGACGGAGGAAAGCAGTACACAGTTGTCCTTTTGAAAACTTCCTTGAGTTACGAGCGACGCTGTGAATTCGGTCCTGCTGACTGGTCATCAGGTGGGTCCGCCCGAACCCTCTTTTCTGTGTCGGCTGACATCAGACTGGGCTGTTACCTCTTCTTATACATCTGAGCTGTCTTTACATTTAAGGAAAATACACTTTTGTGCGTTGCAAAGGTTTTTCATGTTATACTTTGCCTTTTGATTTTATTTATGGCATTTGTGTTGTAGTTTTCTTCTTTCATCAAATTTATTTACTCATCTCTTTTATGAGCTTCATAGTTTTTGTCGTTCTTAGAAATGATTTTACTGTGTACAAAAAAAATGTTTTCTCTAGGAATTGTTTGGTTTCACTTTTTATATTGAAATGTTTGGTCAACATTGAATTTATTTTGACCTACGTATGGAGGTAAGACCATGTTTGAATTCAAATCACAAAACTCTAAGCAAGTCCACAGGAAATTGGTGCGTTGGCTCTAAGCGTATTAGGGCCTTTCTCAAACACTCAGGAGTAATGAAATGTGAACTTTCTGCTCTGGGACCCAGAACTGGGGACAGTAAGTACCGAAGTGGAGGGGATGCATGGACTGAATGTTTATGTCTCCCCCAGATTCATGTGTTGAAACCCTAATCCCAAGGTGATGGTGTAAGTGTCACAGGACTTTTTGTTCCCTCACGACCCGGGGTCCCCGGTCGCGCTAATGGAAGGATGCAGAGGTAGACCAGGCAGAGTGCTGGGCAGCAAAGCAGCATTTATCATGCGACAACACAAAGCCTCTGGAGAGGGAGGGGACCGGAGAGGGCTGCGTTCTGGTATTTAAATCCAGGGGGTTTATAAGCTCTTTTGTAGAACTATGTTGAGCGTCCTGGGTGTGCGTCCCTGTGGACTGGCCACTGACTTGGGTCGGCTCTGGTC
Source organism: Neogale vison (assembly GCF_020171115.1). Taxonomy (NCBI): domain Eukaryota; kingdom Metazoa; phylum Chordata; class Mammalia; order Carnivora; family Mustelidae; genus Neogale; species Neogale vison. The sequence continues at coordinate 231,116,946 of NC_058094.1, read as the reverse complement.
ACGCACCCATCTACCCAAAGGTGGTTGTTCACGTGTTGATGGTCTCTTGGGCTGACCTGTGTAGCCTAACTGCGTGCCCCTGTGATGGTGACCCCTGTTTCATGGTGGACTGTTTTGTTTCAGGACGTTTTGCAAAAGCGACTCCTGCGGAGGCTGCTGGACAGGATGCCCCGGTGCTCTCGTCCGGGCCGTCCAGCAGGGTGGGGGCCTGGTTTTGTCTCAGCTGCCCCAGCACTCTTGCTTTCTTGTTGGGGACCCTGGCCCTGACCACCCAAGTGTCCAGTTAACTCCGACTGTGGGGTGGTGACCAGGACATGGGGGTGGGGCCCCGTGGACGGGATCCGGGCCCTGGTAGAAGGGACCCCGACGGCTGGGCGGCTCTCCTCCCACCGGTGAGCACCCGGCGCGCGGGCGGCTCTCTGCGGGGCGGACGCGGGAGCCTCCCTGCCCCGCGGCCTCCAGACCCGGGAGCCTCCAGGGCCCGGAGCAGCGAACGTCCGTCGCCCACGAACCCCCGGTGGCGGCGTCCCGCAACGGCCCCCCGCAACGGCCCCGCGCGCTTGTGGTGCCAGAACGGCCAAGCGGCCGCAGCGCCCAGGGGCTGGCCGGGTCCGGGCTTCCCGCCGACCTTCCGAGCCGTCCCTCCGGGCTCTGGAGGACAACTGCGCCGCGCACGCGGTGAAAGAGGGGCTCGGGCCGGAGAGGGGGCGGGGCCCGGAGGGGGCGGGGCCCGGAGGGGGCGGGGCCGGCAGAAGGGCAGCGGCCGGTGGCCCCTGCGCTCCAGCTGCAGAGGCGACAAGGAAACCGGCTTGGCATTTGACACCACAGGCACTTGCCCTACGTGACGCGACCCCTAACGTCTACTGCCTCCAGCGCTTGTCGGCGCGCTCGATGATAATGGTTCCTGGGGCCCCCGCAGCCCCAGGCCACCCTGAGTCACTTGAATGCAAGCCTGAGCGCACCCCGGCTGTCCGTCTTAACCTCTGCGGGACTGCAGGGATCTCGGGGAACCGCGAGGACCACCTGCCCCTAAACTGCCTCCAAATGCAAAACGGCAGACGGCGATTTCAGCTTCCAGACTCCGCATCACCTCCCAGACCCCCCATCGCCTCCCTGCACGACTGTTGATTGCCGGAACCCCCGTTGTGCTGAGTTTGCTCCAGATTTCTAAAGCTCCATCCTGACAAGAAGTACCCCGTAGGCAGAAGCAGAAGATGCAACAACCAAAATCCACTTTGAAACACACGCAGGGAGCGGTCAACCCTTCCAACTCCATCCGTCCGCCTCTGGAACAGGCAGAAAAGCTCCCTGAGCAGGAGAGAGACCGGGCGGGACGCTGGGCTTTTCTTGGAGAGAAGACAGCTTCCTCAGCTCCCCGTGGTCTCTGCCACCAGCTTGCTGGGAGTGGGGAAGCCGCATTCAGCCCGCCTTCGTCCCCGGCGCCGTGAGCAGGAAACATGCCCACCACAGGGCCGCACTGAGAGGCCCTTCTCTGAAGACAGCTTGCAATCACCGATCAAGGACCAATCACCGATCAAGGACCGAAAGGTCCTGGGGGCTTTCTCCCCGCCCGCCGGGTCTCAAAGCAAGCAGGACTTGTCCCTATCTCTCGGGTAAATCCCGGGGGGCTGAGCGGCAGAAGCACAGTTCTATAGGGCAAGGAAAAGAGAGGACCTGAAGGGCAGGCTCTTTGCAGACTGCCCATGAGAAACCGTTCCTGCCACATCAGAAGGCATGCTGTTACTTTCCGGGTTCTGTTTTTGGTTTTGGAGCATTAGAATAACAGTCTACACGTGGACCCACCTCCCCGGAGCCCTCACCTGCTGGGGAGGATTCCAAGGGATTTCCATGGATGCTCCCGGCCTGGGCAGGTCAGAGTGGGGCCGCTAAGCACTTCGGAGACAGGGCCCTGCTGTGCTCTCTCAGCCCTGTGCCGGTGGCTCTTCTGGCAACTTCTTCCATCTCTAAAAACGGGCTCTCTTGGGAAGCTCTGTCCAGAAGATCTCGGGGAGTGAGCAGTCATGTGCACAGACCTTGCTACCAACTCTTGGCTGAGCCAGTGACTTGAGTGAACACACACGGCCCCTCTGAGAGAGTGTCTGGCCAGACAGATGCACTGGGAATCCCACCTTTCAGCTCCTGGCTGCGGGAGGGAATCAGGGTCCTCCTCCACGATGGAGAATCCACGTGGGTGCCTGATGTCAAATTCACGCCACTTTGGAGAATGAAGCGAGCCTGAAATAATGTACCCTGACCATGGGAACAGACAGGGCCAGGGCTACGTTCTCTCCCCGCCCATGCTTCTGGTCCAAAGAAGCTCATCCTCAGAAAGGCAGGGTTCTGTCACCTGCGTTCCCATGGAAGAGTTCCAGGGAAGACGCACCCAGAAGAGGGGCGTAGAGGAAAGTGTAGCCCTTTGCCTGTCTGGCAGTTGTCATTTACACACGCAAAGTCTATACCCATTCCGTGCTAATACCCACCCAGGGACAACCCCATACATTATCGTTACATACCGTTAAGTTATCAAAAATAGCTGGTTTAGGGTTTCTGCCTGTCTCAGTAGGTAGAGCATGTGAGTCTTGATCTCAGGGCTGTGAGTTCAAGCCCCATGTTTGATGTAAAGATTACTGGGGAGAAAAAAAAGAAAGAAAGCAGGTTTAACTAATAATCTGATTTGGCAATTTCTGGAGGAAAGCTTACAATCTACACGCTAATTATAATCCTTAAATATCCATGGAAATCCTTGACTCATGGTGTTGTAGAGAAGGGAACTCTGAAAGGGTCAGAATTCAGAAGGTCAGCAGATGACATCATGGGGCCGTCAACCACCTTCCCTGGAAATGATGCAGGATGTCCTAGCTCAGCCCGTCCTTGCACGGGGGAGGAAGCGCACCCCCACCACACAGGGACAGGTCCTCTTCCACAGGCTCCTCTGCGGTGGGAGCAGGAGAGGGGCACAGGGGCCCTGGGGGTCACTATGCATGAAGTCACTTCAGTAAGCCAAGCCCAGGATCTGTGCTCTGAGGACAGGGCATTACCTGGAGAAGTTAATTCTGATACTATTCCAGCCACCACGAAACGCCCAGGGGAAATGATGGGGAGAAACTACCTGTCAAGCCTCAAATGTGGGATGTGGTGTCCAGCAGGCCCTTGTAGAGACATCACTTCGATGTCTCAATGAGGAAGGCGTTATCAATCACTGCCAGGCAGGCTAAGCTCAGAACAGACGGCACAAACACCTATTATCATCATGCCAAAAATCTGCTCCAAAATGGAAAAGTGACATTTTCAGAGGTGGAGCAGTCATGTTTGGAAAGAAGGGCAACAGCTCTGGCTTGGCTGTGAGAAGATGCACAGGCCTTTCCAAAGCAGGGGAGGAGGGTCTGAACCGGGAAGCAGGACAGGGGACTTTGAGGAGTGCCCGACGTTCACGAGAGTTATGAAGACAGCGTGTCCTCCACTCTCGGAATAGGCCTGTGCGTGAGTGACCCCCTCGTACAGATTAGGAGCCGCCGCAGCTCGGAGCAGCAGACCCGGAGATCTGGACCCAGCCCTTCCCCATCCGGGCTCAGAATTATGGGACCGGGGGGGTCTGGGGTTGTAGGGCACCCTAAAGCTTGGGTCTTGTTTCTTTACATGAATGGCTATTAGAAAACTTTTAACAGCTTGTTTTTAATCTTTAACCTTTTGCACCAAATTATCTGGTAACACTTTGAAAGCAGCTCCCTGCATATCCACTCTGAACCCAGTACCGCAACGATGTGAAAGATCAGAGGCCACGGGGGCCGAGCGTCCCACCCGCGCCCCTTCACCCACACTGGTCACGCGACACCCAACCTCCCTGTGCAGCCAGTCTTAGAGAACGCATCTGCACCACATCTGCACCACTGAGGGCCATGGCCTGGGGTCCGCAGGCTCCAGAGCCCTTCCAGAGCCCTTCCAGAGCCCTTTCTGAGAAGCCAAGCCACCAATGGTTGCCGTGACCCCCACTCTGTCCTCGCGCCTCCAGGCATCAGGCGTTCCATCCTGCTACCCTATTTCCAAGACGGAGTCTAACGCAGTGTTGGTCACAAATATCTGTAAAACCAAAGGATGAAGAATATGAAGGGAAAGTCAGAAAACGGTGCCTCTAAAATCAGAAATCTAAACTCACAAGAGTCCAGATCCGAGGTCAGCAAGCAGTAACCTCCCAAGGGTTGTGTCCTCTGGGGACCATTTGAAAATGTGACGCGTGGGGTGGCCAGGTAGAGGGAGGAACCTCTCTTCAGTGTCATCAGTCCCCCGAAATAACCGGAAACCTGCACCCACGAGCCCACTTGGGGCTGCATCGGCCACGGGTGGTTTCAGGGGTCGGGAGAGCTGGCTAGACTAGAACTTGCCCGTCGTCGGCTTTCCGGCGTCGTGGAAGCCGGTGCTTGTGATCCTGTTTGTCACCCTTCCGTCAGCCCACCCCGGCCCCTTGCTCTGCCCCGTGGTGAGGGGCCCGGCAGTGCCAAAGACTTCCAAGGCAAGTTGTGTACGGCTGGGGCAGGCATCCGGAGACCCACACGGATGAGACAGAGCCGGGCCCAAGCAGACACCAAGAGCTTTCACACTTGACCTGCTGCCCACTGCCGGCGAGCTTACTTGCTCTGAGGATGTAAGTCAAGGGAAAGCTCCCTTTCCACGTTCATATTTCTGAACAATTTCAGGTTAGCAAGCAGCAAGCAAGTTTGACTGTGCCTAAAAACACCTGGGGAATATATTCTTTCTGTTATTAGCAGAAAACCAAGATTTAGGGCTTACATTTTTCAGGAGAACTCAAGAAAAATGTAAGGAAACAGTGATCTCCGATGGTGAGGGAAACATGGACAGTCTTGCACGTGAGGAGGCTCCAGCGGCCACAGGAGAGAGACTGACATCAAAGACCCAAGACAGGGCCCTACCGGACTGTCCCGGGCAGAGGGAGCTCGGCGCACACTACAGACGACAGGGAAGCTGTCAGATGCTGTAATTACACGGAGAAAATTCTAAGCACATGGGTAAGCCTTGGGAAAACGTGGAGCCCGGGTGCATAATCGCCTTCTTCTCTGATCCCTCTCCCTGCAGGATGTTCTCCCCGAACATAGAGCAAGACCCTGCGAAGACAGGCACGTAGACGCTGGTGAGTATACGGGTGAACAGCTCCCAAACTGAGAGCTTCCGATGGCATCTCATAGTCCAAGTTTACCCTCTGGCTTTTGCCCTCCTTCCAGAGTTGCCAAATGAGATTCCCAAGAGACTTATATACACAAACTAGATTGCCACGGAACTAATTCACAGTCAGAATGGAGCAGAGCCGTGATACATTCTCTAGGCTAATTCGCAGGAAGGCAGACTAAGGTGGGACCGGGGATCCGTAGCCAAGGACCTAAGCCAGGAGTCTGCAGGGAACTGGGGTGGCAGATGCCAGCAGAGCCCAGTCCTTTCCCGGGACATACTGGGTCCAAGAGCCAGGCACTGCCTTAGTGATCTCGGCCCCTCTCCACGGACAACACACTCCCTTCGGGCTCTTTTCTTTACGTGGTTTTCGTAGTCACCATCTTTCCCCTTCTTTGGTTATACTCACCTTGAATCCAGTTCCACACAGATCTCTGCCTGGGACATTTTGTCTATAAGGTCGCTCTACATCTCTTGGCTCTGATCCACACTAAGTTAATTCTCAGAAGGCCACCAAGTTCCCACTCGGGAGAAGTTTTCAATGTGACATAATGAACCTGCAAAGCCAATATTTCCCGCGTATGTCCTGTGGGACATGGAGGTGCCTGTGGCTGCAGGAGACCAGAGGAACCACAGGTGTGAGGGCGGAGGTCCAGGGCCACCACCTGAGACGACCTGAAACACAAGAAGGGACCATGCAGAGGGAAGAAGTGGAGGAGGGTCCCACGAGCACTTGCAGGCTGATGTTGCAGGAGAAGGTTTCAAGGCGTCCACAAAGGCTCGACCGCTAAACTACAATGACTTGAAGGGCAGCGACTGTCTCGTTCAGTCCTGTTCATTGTAGAGAACCTCACTTACAGCAGAGGCTCAAAACTTACTCTCGAGTGTTGAATGAATGGGTCGTAGGAGGCATGCGGCAGATGGTGAAAAAGGCAGCTATAACATATGCATAGGACACGTTCATGAGGCCACTTGCTTTAAAAGCCAAGCAGTCTGGATTTTAGGCTGAAAACCATTGGAGATTTTAAGCAAGGAAAGTCAAGTCATCTGATGTTCCTATGGGAATCTGTAGGACCAATGAGAAGGGACCCAGGTGGGTTGGAGGAGATGAGACAGATTCAAAAGAGTGAGAAGGGTGGAATCAGCAGGACTTGTGTGTCGGCTAACGGAAGAAGTCCGAGATGATTCCTTAGTCTTGCGTTTGGACAGCTGGGTGGATAGGGTGTCATTCATTGAGACGAGGGATTTTAGAGCAAGAATCCATTACCGAGCAAGATAAGGGATTCAAACAGGAGAAAATGTAGGTATGGAGCTTGGGTGAGAAAAATGGGGAGGGGACGGGATGAATGGATAGATGGTGGATGGAAGAGAGACAGGTGACTGTGTGACAGAATGACAGACAGATGGTGCACGGATGACCAATGTGTAGTGACGGATGCACAGAGCAACCCTCTTCTCCTCCCGCCACAAAAGCCAGCATGTACATTTTTAAGCTTCCTTTTGCACCAAAGGTAAAGTCTCTTTCCCAAATCACAATCCAAGTAATTACATAGAATATTTCTTGCATCAGTTCTGACCTGTCATCTACTGAGCTTAAGCCTAGTTAAACCACTTAACAAAGACCATAATTCAAGTACCATTAGATTTCTTCTTGAGAAAACTCAATAAATATTGGCTTTGGATTTTTATTCCAATATATTGGATTTCAGAAAATGTCATTTCTGAAGCAACTAGAGCAGTTGGGTTCCCCACAGAAAAATGTTACGCATGGCCCTAAACTCTGGGTCACTTGCTTTACATCTCCCACAGGGAAAGTGAAGGTACCAGAGCATGGAATTTTGAGCCATGAGTCCCCAAATGCTCCAGGAGATTTTCTAATTACATATTCATTATGAGCATTCATTAATGAACACTACAGTATGAACATTATGTAACAATTACATATTCATTATGAACATTATGTAATATGAATTACATATTCATTATGAACACTTGATGTTGTAACATCGATTTTTTAAAGACACACATTAAAGTTTCAGCTTCGTGGGCAGGTGTGTGACACAGTCCCTGAGTGACTGCAGTCCGGGCTGCAGCTACGGCGACAGGCAATCCGAGCTCCGTCTTCACAGGATAGGGCAGCACAATCCTGGGAGTGACGCCAGCTTGCAGGGAACCAAGAACCTTTCTAGAAGTATCTAGCCAGACCTGCTTTCTGCCCGGCACCTCAGGGACAGCTCCCAGTGGGCCGGCCCACTACCCTTCTCTAATGAGCCTGTCTTCTCTCTGGGGCTGAGCTCTGAGCTCTTGCCTTCTGCTTCCAACATTAGCATCTTAATGAAATCGAGTTGCCATCAAAGAGCTGCCGCACGGAGGAAAATACATTGCAGATGATGCCCACGCGGTCCAGGGCAGGCGTGGAGAGGGAAATGCTGCTGGTCATGCTGACCAATGAGCCTGGGGGTGGGAGTGGGTGCCGAGAAGACATTGACTGCAGCCGAAGGCACACTGCATGCTCCCGCAGCCTGAACCCCTGGGGAGACCGGCAGATCTGGACCCTGCAGCCACAGGGCCCCGTGTGCCCTGAAGTGGGTGTGGGTCAGTTGTATGGCCTGGGAGCAGCTCAGATGCTAAAGGGACAAGCTTGATGAGGAAACAATCTCTTCCCATGGGGACGTGCACTCCAGGTCCTTGCCTCTCCCTCCCAGCTTCTCCGGGCTCCCTCTAGGAGGGCAATGATGGTTTGGGAACTGGGGCTAAGACACCTGGGTGGGGCTGCGGCCCAGCCCATGTCACCTGTTCCATTTGCCACTTCAAGCCGTGGGTTCTTGCAAAGATCCTCCACGCAGACTCCGTCCCAGCATCATCTGGAGTAAGGAAGCGGTGTGGTGGCGCCCAGCGCCAGAAGGCCTCCGGTGCAGCTGGGGCCTGCCTCGAGGTGCCCAGTCTGGCTTCAGCACCCTCAGCTAGAAGAATCAGCAAGTGAGACCCAACCGCTGAACGGCCTCGGGCTGGCGGTCTGGGGTCAGGACTCTGCCGCGCCTTTTCTAATTAATTAGAAAATTAATTGTCCTCAAAATTTCCACAAAATCTGGGGAACTTGTGGAAAAATCCACATTTCCTCATTTCTTGAGGAAAATTAATTTTCCTCAAAATTTCCACAGAATCTGGGGAACTTGTGGAAAAATCCACATTTCCTCATTTCTTGAGGAAAATTAATTTTCCTCAAAATTTCCACAGAATCTGGGCGCCTGGGTGGCTCAGTGGGTTGAGCCGCTGCCTTCGGCTCGGGTCATGATCTCGGAATCCTGGGATCGAGTCCCGCGTCGGGCTCTCTGCTCAGCGGGGAGCCTGCTTCCCCCTCTCTCTCTGCCTGCCTCTCCGTCTACTTGTGATCTCTCTCTGTCCAATAAATAAATAAAATCTTTTAAAAAAATTTTTCCACAATATCTGGGGCTGATGGTCTGGGAAAGGGTTTTCGTGGACAGGGTGTATGCACCCTTAGATCTGCCAGACTTTGCAGGGAATTTCTTGCAGAAAGTTCACGAGCCAGTTGGCTAGCTCGGAACATCCACACACAGACTCCCTCTGAACAGAGGGCTCGCCCTTCAGGTCCTGAGGGCTGTCCCGGGTCACCCTTCAGGTCCTGAGGGCAGTGGGACCGCACGGGGCTTCGGCTGCATACCAGGAAGACCAGCTTGGTCGGGCAAACACGGAGCCAGCCCCTCCCCTCTGAATGCCAGCCGTGGCCCCATGACTTCCCCACAGACCCCAGACCCCAGGGCACAGCCAGCACAGCCGGACCCTCTTGTCAGGTGATCACTGGCCAGCTGAGCATCTCCCCTTGTTGGTCCGGGGGCAGGGGGGCAGCGGACGGGGACACAGGTGTCAGCCTACAGCTTTCTCCTCAGAGCAAGCAAACCTCACAACCTTCTCCCCCAGGGCTTTCCACTGGGACGGGGTGGGCCTGTGTTTCGTCCACCTCTAGAAAGCTTGGGAAATCCCCATCTCCCACAGCCTCACCGTTAGCTACCCCCGAGGCTCCTGTCATCAGCGGGGTGACACCAGGCCCGCCTGCACACAGGTCCTCCTGTCTGCCCCTGCCCCCTCTCCTGTCCCCACAGCTCATGGTTCCTCACACTCCGGCTGTGGCTCACGCACCCGCCCTCATCCTGGGCGCCGCCTCAGAAGATCCCACTGGCAGGAACAGGCTCCTGACCCCGAGACAGAGCCCCCCACAGGCCCTCTGCACCGCCATGCCCGAGACTGGCTTCCCCACGGCAGGATGGCAGCGTCCGCACTTCCCGGAAGCGCATCTCATCCTTGTGATGATAAAACCTGCAGAGTAAACGCCCCGGCTTAGGCATCGCAGTCTGAGGCTCCATAGGCCACCATCCCAGGACTTACCCAGACACCCGGGCCACCTGGTGGGAAAGCGGCTAATGCTTCTGGGGTCTGTGGCCAGGTGACCCGAAGAGAGCTTCAGGATCGGCCAACAGAGCACACAGCTTACTCCTTACAGGTTTCCGTCCTGCAGCCGGGGGCCTAGCACAGCGCCCGGCACACGTCCATACACCTTTGCTGGTAAAAGAACAGGATATCGTGTGGCAGGTCCGGTGGGTCCCCTGTCTCTGTGGGAACAGTCCCCTTTAATCAGTCTTACAAACGCAGCACCGCAGTCTACGTCCAGGGTGCCCACCGCAGCCCCCTCGTCTCCTCCGCAAGCCCACCTCACCCTCCCCAGCAGCCCTGCTGGGCCTGACTCTATGCCCCCCACACACAGGGGCCGGAGGGCCTGGATCTCCCTGTCACACGACGGGCGCTCCCCCTTTGGACTCACTTGTTTCCCAGTTTGGTTCATGCTTGGTTCAGAATTGGGATGAGGAGGCTGCAAGGAAGGTCTTGGCAAAACACTTGCTTATAGTTTCTGTTTGAATTTTTTAATTAATTTATCTATTTTCAGCATAAAAGTATCATTATTTTTGCACCACACCCAGTGCTCCATGCAATCCGTGCCCTCTATAATACCCACCACCTGGTTCCCCGACCTCCCACCTCCGCCTCTTCAAACCCCTCAGACTGTTTTTCAGAGTCCATAGTCTCTCATGGTTCACCTCCCCTTCCAATTTACCCAAATTCCCTACTCCTCTCTAACGCCCCTTGTCCTCCATGCTATTGGTTATGCTCCACAAATAAGTGAAACCATATGATAATTGACTCTCTCTGCTTGACTGATTTCACTCAGCATCATCTCTTCCAGTCCCGTCCACGAATGTACACAAACCTCGTGTGCTTGGCTGGCTCAGTCAGTCAAGTGTCTGGCTCTTGATCTCTGCTCAGGTCTTGATCTCGGGGTTGTGGAATCAAGCCCTGCATTGGGTTCCATGCTGGGTATACAGCCTACTTAAAACAATGGTAATAATAAAGCTAATATTTACACAAACCTCTGTGGGTCATCCCAGGGTAGTGCTCAGACGAGAACGTTTGAGACATCGGACTAACTGTAAATGCATTCCTGTCGTCTGGCGTCCAGCAGCCGTCTGTAGAAAACTCAGGCAAAGTTTGGTCTACAAGAACCTCAGGGTGGATCACAGGGAAGAAAGTCACCAGGGAACCCTCCTCTCATAAGTGAATGTTTCAAAATCTTCAAGAACCACTCAAGGCTCAACAGGGGTGTTTCTGAATCACTACCTAGAGCCTCCTCCTCTGCCTCAGTCCTGGACCATTCGATAAGCTCTTGAGAAGGGACATTGGCTCTGGCGTCTAACTGCACGATTTTGGCATCTGACTGCGCGATTTGCCCTCAGCGCCACACGGAACTTGCTTTCCCCACCGATTTCAGGGCAGGTGGCCTCCTCCGTTCCCTTGGTGCTCTGGTGGCCTTTGCAAGCCCACTGTCCCCAGAGCAGGTCCAAACATCAGCCCCCTTGCTAGCACTGCCTTACTCTCCAGTAAACAGCTGTGGGTTTGGTGAGTATCAGCTGATCTTACTGTGAGTTTCTCTTGGTTCCTAGCAAACCTTCATCTGATTTATCAAGTACACAGTACAATGTTGCCATTTATGAACAATGTTGCCATTTACGAAGCTACTCCTCTGCACTCGCCTGGGATCCAGCCTTGGAGTAGTGACCTCTGCATATCCAGGGAGCTCTCCCTGTGCTCTAACACTCTACTCCAGGGTAAGGCCCTGGACACAAGAAAGCCAGACAGTACATTGGTTTTTTTTTAACCTTCTGTTATAAAAAGAAAAATAAAATTTCTGTCATTTAAAAAGATGAACTCAGTTAATGACTCTAGAAACACTGGCCAAGTCATCAAATGGGGACATGCTTTACCCGTGCCAGTTACTGTGACCAAATACAATGGTAGCATCTGGTCATACAGCACCCAACACTGAAATTACTGGACCATAAAAATAAGCCCCAGGTGGCTCAGTTGGTTAAGCATTGAACTCTTGATTTCAGCTCAGGTCAGGATCTCAGGGCTGTGAGAGCCCCGCATCGGAGTCTGGGCTCAGCAGAGTCTGCTTGTCCCTCTCCCTCTGCCCCACCCCCACCCCCATTAGCTTACTGTTGCTCTCTCTCATTCTGTCTCTAAAATAAATAAAATCTTTAAATAACAACAAGACTTCAACAATATATAAGGAACTCCTACAATTCAACAGCAAAAAAAGCCAACAATACAGTTCAAAGGTGAAAAAAGGACTTAACTAGACATTCCTCCAAATAAGACGTAAGGTCAGCTGGTCCGCGTTTGGAAAGATGCTGCAATCCGTGGTCACTAGAAGAATGTAAGTCACCTGCAAACCTCCACCTCTGACCCACTTCTCAGCCCACTCACCAGCCCTCAGGAGTGCCCACAACTTCCCAGCTCTGGGTATGTCCAAGGGCATGATGGGCCCTCAATGTTAATGTGGAGAAAAGGCAACCCTGATCAGTATGCAGTCGACCAAAGAGATACGGCCCTAGGGCTGTAGAAATCCAGGCCTCGAGGGAGCCTGGAGATGCCTAGAGGTGCCTCAGAGGGAATAAGCATGAATGGAGGCAAGCCAGAAGGGGAACTGGTGGAGAAGCAGGAGGAGTCCAGTAGGGTCAGGGAAGGTCGCGGAGCCCTCTTCCCTCTCACTCTGAGTGGACTTGTTCCACCAACTCCACAGGCTGCGAACCCAAGGAGAGCCCTTTCTCCCAAAGAGCAGGTGTTTTCCCTGTCCTGGAAACCAACTCCAGCTTGAAAACTGTTTTCTGTTCTTCCCTTGGGGGTCTTCCTCGTCTTCCCCTGACACATCCCCCCAGCTGCCCATCAGCACTCCCATCATGCCTCAGGTCAGAAACACCCACCTCCAGCCCTCTCGTGGCCTCCCTTCTGCCGCCAGAATGTACCCAGAGCTGTGGGGGTCCGCACGTCCACATTTGACACCAGAATGTACTCAGAGCCGTGGGGGTCCGCACGTCCCACATTTGACACCAGAATGTACTCAGAGCCGTGGGGGTCCGCACGTCCCACATTTGACACCAGAATGTACCCAGAGCCGTGGGGGTCCGCACGTCCCACATTTGACACCAGAATGTACTCAGAGCCGTGGGGGTCCGCACGTCCCACATTTGACACCAGAATGTACCCAGAGCTGTGGGGGTCCGCACGTCCCACATTTGACACCAGAATGTACCCAGAGCCGTGGGGGTCCGCACGTCCCACATTTGACACCAGAATGTACCCAGAGCCGTGGGGGTCCGCACGTCCCACATTTGACACCAGAATGTACTCAGAGCCGTGGGGGTCCGCACATCCCACATACAACAAAATGGAAGATATTTGCAAAAAAAAGACTAACTGGGGGGAATGGAAAACATGATCCTCGTAATTTTTCTATGGCTTATTCTATAAGGAACTTCTCTAAACTTACAGTAACATAAAGATGGCTTGGAGAACGGGCAGGCACTAACCTCTCCCAGGTCCTCCATCTGCCCCTCCAGGCCTGCCCAGACCTCCCCACCTGCCCTCTGCTTGGGGCAACCAGTGTGAGCTCCTGGACCCCCGCCTGCGGTAAATTCAGGGGAGGGAAAGAGAGGCGGGGTGTCAGGTCCTGGCAAAATGGACTTAGGCTGACTGTGCCCCTCACACAAGAGCCTCAGCACTCAGAAGTGACCCCTTCTCAAATGACCCAGTGGAGGGTACCAACTGTCCCTGCTGAATGTGACCCATTCACGTAAGGGTTGCATTTTATAAACAAATTACTAGGCACAGAATTACATGCATTAGCTAAGGGTTTGAGGAGAGACATTTAGAGAAGATTCCATTTCCAGTGAATGTCTCCTCAACACACCCTCCACACTGCCCGCAGCTGACGCATCTTCTTTAACTGTGACGCTGACCCTCTCTGTCCTACAGACCAGAGCCGAGAACCTAAGAGCTGGGTGAGCCACAGTAGCTGCTCAGAGATTTGGGTGAGAGCCCTCTCCCCTCTGCCCTGTGCACTGCTCCTAGAGGCTCCCTTTGCCTGCCAGTCAGACCTTGCCCCCTAAAGGACATGGGGACCAGAATGGAGGGAAGGGAGAAGGGTGGAGAAGAGGAGATGCCAGCACATGCCCAGTGCCCGCTGCCCCTCCCCATCTGGATCCTCACTGGGCCCATATTCAGAATCTTCTCGTTTCCACAAAACTACCATTCACAGAAAACCACGACACGCAGCCCAGAAGTTTTTGGCAATTTCATAGGTGAGTTGGAGGCATTCAAGAGACATGAGTCTTGGACACAGAAGAGTCATTTGGGGCCCAGTGACCAAGGGTGGAGCAAAATGGGGGAGGACAGTCCCTCCTCTGCCCTGCCACCAGGCCACACAGCTTTGGGTTACAGGCGTTTGCGGGGTTCTCAGCAGGGAGCTGAGCGAGGTGAAGCCCCAGTGGGAGTGGGGTGTGTGGTAGGCAGCCAGGCCCCCAAGCAGCTGGGCAGGAGAGGGAAACAGGGCATTCGGGTAACGCGGACAAAATCAGTGAGTGAATAGTAAGTTGCTGCGGCAATCATGTGCTGCGGCATCAATCTGGAGCAAACCAGAAGCCAGGAAAAACGGTCTTATTCCCAAAATAAACTTCTCTTTTCCCCTCAAGGACTAAAACACGCAAGGGCCAGCCAATGACCAAATGAGTGTCAGCGACCGCTCCGGCCTGGGCTCCGGACGCAGGGCGGTCTCAGGTCACCGAACCTCCGCTTCAGAGGACTCGCATGCCCGGCTCAGAAGGCCTTAGGAAACTTCAAACTCCCGACTCCAGATCCCACGGCGTCCTTGGCTAGTGGCTCCTCAGACTCACCCGGCCACGCCTCACATTTCCCACGAAGGGAGTTTTAAAGGACACAGACATGAAGAGACACTTACATGAGGAAGATCACGTTCCTCTGTAAAGCGTCGCCGGCACCCAGCCTCCCGGGACCGTCACCAGAAGCTCTAAATGGAGTGACTGGCCCGGCTCCGCAGGTCGCAGCCCTGTCCAGGGACGGAGTCCACACCGCAGGCAAGGGGTGGGGGGCTGAGGCAACTGCCTTTGAGCTGTCCTGGGACCCCCACTAGGTGAGACAGCAGCAGGTGCTCACAGAGCGGGACGTTCCCTTGCTGGCCTCGCCGGGTGCCTGCTGCGGGCCCATGGGGACCGACCGGGGCAGACACCGTTCGCGTGGTGGGGGGCGCCGACCACACCGCCCCTGCCCTGCTCGCCACACTGTGCGGGGGAACCGGGGAGAAACTAAGCCTGAAAAGGGGCCAGTTGGGTGAGAGCCAGGAGGGCGGGCAAGGGAAGCCCCCAGAGCAGGTGACAGCCAAGAGCAGACACTGGGCCAGCAGAGGTGCATGTGCAGGGGTCACATGTGTGTGTGCATGAGAACATGTGTGTGCTTGTGCATGTGTGTGTGCTTGTGCATGTGTGTGTGCGTGTGCACACACGGATGTGTGTGTGCTTGTGCGTGTGCGTTTGTGTGTGCACACACGGATGTGTGTGTGTGCTTGTGCACGTGTTTGTGCGTGTGCACACACGGATGTGTGTGGAAGGGTGCTGCAGGCAGAGGGAGGGGACAGCACATGCAGGATGAGCTTGGGACGTCCCCAAAATGACAAGAACGAGCTTCCTCGAAGGCCTGGGAAGCGGGTCCCGACGACGAAGCCTTGAGAACTGCGGAGGCTGAACACAGTCCCTCAGGACATGTCTGGGGTCCCCGCTGCCCCCACCCTGTGCTGACCCCAAGCACAGCTTCTCGGAGCCGTGTCCATGTAAGCGGGGAAGGCGCAAGGTGCGGAGAGCCCATCTGAGGGCGGGAATGAACCCACAGCCCCCCTCTTGCCCCTGGACGGCCCCGTGCATGCCCCCCCCACCGTTGCCCAGAATGGGTGCAGGTCAGCCTCCCGCCTCCATCAGCGCCGCGACCGCAGACCTGGCTTCACCAGAGACACGTCTCCAGAGGAGGCCACAGACAGACGGACCGCAGGAGGCCCCCCACCGCCTCGGGGGCACAGACACTCACCGGCAGCAGCAGGGGCCAGGGTGAGAGCGGGACAACCCTCCCCACACCTGAGCAAAGCCGGCCTGCACTGCATGTTTGTCGGTACTGGGGCGGGGGGCCAGGTGCGCGCAGCCCCAAGGGACAGGCCTTCGGGCGGAGGCACCCTGGGCCAAAGGGGTCAGTCACCTCCAGCGTTTCTGTCCTCTGCTCCCGGATGCCAGGGCTCTTAGGAGAGCTTGGCAAGGGGTTCCCTAAGGCAAAGCGTGTGAGTGCCTGGCTCTTCGTGATCCCCAAGACAGGCTGCCACTGGGTGAGAAGCTGCAAAAAGCCCCTGGCCAGCCCCAAACCCAGCTGTGACCAAGCGCCTGCCGCGCAAGCCCAGGGCAGGAGGCCAGCACCAGACCCCTGGAGATTCCCCTCCACCGGGCCTGGCTGTCCTCCTGCCGCTTCCCGATGTCTCCTTCCTGAACATTCCTTGAGTTCTCTGGAGTCGCACGGTCCCCGCTCTCTGCATCCGGCCCCGGGGTTCCAACGATAGTGGGAACCTGCTGCTGGGAGAGTGTCCACCGCCGTGTGCTCCCTCTGGACAAGGACAGCAAATGTCCCCGGAGCAGGAGAAGGGGATGGAATTGACAAGCGGGAGAGCCCCATCTTCTGTCGTGCTCACATGTGACATGGATCCGCTCCACAGCATTTGGTCCCATGACCCCGTGGCGCCCCAGGCTCGCTGTGCCCCATGAAGACAGAATGGAGCTCACCGCAGGGCAGACATACTCAGAGAGTCTCTGCCAGGAGACCAAGCGCCCCAGGGACTCAATGCCCGTCCCGCCTGTGCCAGCGGCTGGGCAAGGAGGAGGGTCAGCTTGTGAGGAGCGTCCTGCGGACACCGGGCACCCAGCCAGGGAGCAGCCCCTCCTCCCGGTGGCAGCACAGCACGCCCATCCTCGGCGGGCGGCCTCCCTGCAGACCCCAGCCCTTTATTGACCGTGGCCCCTCCAGGCTCCCGATGGAAACGGCCCCTCTCCACGCCGGGAAGCCCCTCCCTTGGCCGCACCCTCCCTCCGCTCCGCAGCAGGCGTGGGAAAGAGGCGTTGGGAGGCTCAGCGGCTCGCGGCCCACAGGCGCGCCGCTCCTCGAGGTTCACCTCCAGGAAGGAGCGTGTGCGGCCGCCGGCCTCTGTGCGCGGGAGTCGGCGGTCGCGGGCTGGGCTCCTCGGGTCAGGGAGCCGCCCCGAGCACCTCTCGGAGGACAGTCTCAGAACAGGCCCCAGAGAGCGGCGTCCTCTGACCGCTGCTGCCCAGCCGTCGCCGGGGCGCGCCTGGACAACGGGCCTAACAGAAACCCTGACAGTCTGGGGGTTTCGAGCACGGCAGCAGCCCGCCATGACCCTTGATGGAGCCCCCGGGCCCTCCAGGGCAGAGGCCTGGCCCAGACCCCTGCCCTAGGCTCTCCCTTCTCCCCGAGACCACTCTCCTGAGGAGAAAGGAAGGGCCCCAAAGCCACTTCCAGCTGCTTCCCCGCCCCGTCTTACAACGCTTGCCTCTCGCCCTCGGCCCCAGCTGCCCCGGGGACTTTTCCTGTGAGCTGTCCAACGCAACTCCAGCCATGGCAGGGGCCCGGGCCCCCAGGAATGCCGCCCAGCCCCCGCCCCCAGAGCCCTGCCTCCCAGATGCAAGGTTCCTTGTTTCAAATGTGTCTGCCCAACCCTTCCTGGCGCCTTCCCTTTCCACAGAGAGGAGGCAGCCCCTCTCCTTTCCAAAGCTGAACATTTCGTGGTTGAGAATGTGGCGGCAGACTTCGAGGTTCTAGCTGCTCTAACCCTCTCTTTCCCTCTTGTAGAAAGGAGGTAATAATCACTCTCTCCCGAAAGCTGTAGGGTCACAGGAAAGAATGCATGTAAACGGCAGAACGTAGCCTCAGACACAGTTCCCACTGCGTTTCACCGTTAACATCACTTCCTCTGCCCCCCAAGCCTGCTCGGACCTCCGGCCTGCCAGCTTCCTTCCACCTCTGGCTGAGGCCTCTGCCATGACCATCTTGTGAGCGGCCGGGGGCTTGCTTGCCTGTCTCTGGACACCAGCCCTCCCCTCACTAACCTTCTCATTGCTAAATGCAGCAACTGCCCTTCAGCACCCCCCCACCAAGGCGTTCTAAGCTACTGTGACGGTGACTCCTTGTGTTCACAGGGCTGGTCCCAATACAGGGTCCAACCCTATTCCAGATGTGTCTGAAGGCGTTTTTTGGATGGGATTAACCTTTAGATCCGTGGACTTTGGGTAAAGCAGATCGCCCTCTCTAATGTGAGCGGTCCTCCCCCGCAGTCTAAGATCTTCATGAAGACAAACGACTGAGGTCCCAGGAAGACAGGGTTCAGGCAGCTGACGGCCTTCGACCTCGGACTGCAGCACTGGCTCCCCGCTGGTCTGCACGCTGCCCGCTGCCCTGCTGCCTGGCAGATCTTCCGTAGTCCACAAATGACTGTCACGCAAGGAGCACATTCCCAGGAACACAGAGGGTGTCTAACTCCCCCAACAAGTGCTTGTGGAGGGCCCACCACGAATGGAGAGGTGTGAAGGCGTGAAGGCAGGCATTTTGCAGAGCTCAGGAGGGGAAAGCAGGGCCAGGAAGACGAGCTCTCAGCCAGAGCCACAGAGCAGGGAGACAGAGGGGCCTGCAGAGCCCCCCCAAGAGGACCAGACTGTGCTGTGGTAGAACGAGAAGGAACTCTGAATCCAGACGGATCTAGACGGGAACCCTGGCCTGCGGCTCGTAGGACTTCTCACTCTGGGCACGTGCTTCCCCTTCTGAGCTACGGCGAAGGAGTGACCCTAGCCCGTAGGAACATCAGGGATCAAGCAGAAGGCACCCCTGCACGGCCTCTGGAGCCTGAGTACAGAGAAGATACAGAGGAAAAGACAAAGCTGCTTCAGTGATGAAAGTCCAATTCTAGACTCATGAGAGAACAACAGCCATCTCCGTTAAACGTGGACAAAATGAATGTCTTGTGGCTTAAAGGAAATGATCGGCCTGTCTAGGGACTGACCTGCAAATGTCCAAAATACCTAGAAACCCACCTGCCCCAGCCTACTCAGGCGGCTGAGACAGAGCACGGAAGTGGTGGGCAGACACCAGGGAGGCTTGTGAACAACAGAAACGTGTTTCCCACAGATCCGAGGCAGGAAGGCCCAGATCGAGGTGCTGGCGGACTGGGTGTCTGGTGAGAACCTGCCTCCTGGGTTCATGGATGGTACCTTCTTGCTGTGTCTGCACAAGGCGGGTGACGGGGCTCTCTGGGGCCTGCTTTATAAGGCACTAATTCCATCACGAGAGCTCCGCCTTCATGACCTGATCCCCTCCCAAGGGCTCCACCTCCTGCCCTGGGGGTTAGGGTGTCCGCAGAAGCACATGAATTTTTGGCAGGATACAAGCATTCAGTCTGGCGTGTGGAGCCAGCCTGCGTGAACAGGGGTCGTTTAAGCCGTGCCACTAAGTGTAGAGACACATCAGTACACGTCATGCACACCGAGTGTGCCCAGGGCAACTGTAGAAACAGCCAGCGGCCAGCCACACACCAAACTGTGGACACGAACACTGTCAGGAAGTCAGTCCAAGTGCAGCACGTTCCCTTCTCGGCCGTTCTAAACCTCCCATATTTCATGACCCTGGACTATTTTATATGGAAGGACAAATAGTAAACCACTCAAAAACAAGTTGCAATTATAAAGAAAAAAATCAAGGGAATAAAGAAGTCTCATTATATAATGAAATGGTGGGTTTCTCATCCCGGAGGGTTCAAGGGAAAGTGAGTTGGGGATTTTATAGAAGACATCCACCAGCCGGCTGGCAGGGTGCCTTCCAATGGTAATATTCTGAAATTTTAATATACTTTATTTTCCATTATCAGAAGACTCTTCAATGCTTAAAACAATACTACTGTCTGAATTAGAAATACCATTTGTGGGCCATGAAAAAATTAACTAGGGACATGGTTTTTAATGTTATGTTGTTAAGCTTCCATTAATCTAAGAAATAAATGCCTTTACTTTACAATTTTTCTTCCAGAAGCTAATTTTACTTTCCTCCTACTGTGAAAGTGAGCATTTGCCTGTGGACAGAGCTTACATCTGTTACCAACGGACAAGAAAGACTTCATCTCAGAAATGTGATGAGCCCAAGATAACTTAAGAGTTTGGGTGCCATTTTTAAAAAAGAA
This sequence comes from Neogale vison, assembly GCF_020171115.1. Taxonomy (NCBI): domain Eukaryota; kingdom Metazoa; phylum Chordata; class Mammalia; order Carnivora; family Mustelidae; genus Neogale; species Neogale vison. Next base: position 231,097,073 of record NC_058094.1, on the reverse strand, counting down.
TTTTCAATTATTGTTAGCAGGAGAGAACACAGTTAAAGACATTAACCACAAAATTACCAGCCTTTGCGTTTTGTCTTTCGGGGCTGTACATTGTCGTCTTTGTTCTACACAGGCCGTTACCCCCCCACCCCAAACTCCCCTCTGTGCTGCTGTCCGGCTCTGTCCTCAGAATACGCTCTCCTGCCTTTCAGGCTGAAAGTGAAGAAATCGTGGAGGAGTTGGACTTGAGAAGAGGGACGTTAGATCCCAGCTGCCCGAACTAGGTTCCAGGAAACATCACCGTCTCGGACAGGTTCAACTTATGCTCCAGCGAAACAGGGTGGTTCACCCGCAAGTCAGCGTCCCCAGCTCAACCTCCTGCTACGCAGAAGGACCCCCGCACCGCAGGACGCCCGACCCAGGGATGCGGGGACGCGGGGACGGCCGCGGGGAGACACTGACACACGGCACCTCTGGGTGGCGCTGTCCCACGCGCGGAGGCTTCCTGGCCACCCTGCGTCCTGTGCTCCAGGAACCGCGCAACTGTGCCCAAAATTAAACGGCAATTTTTGGCAGAGTAATTCCGCTAGGAATCTGAGACGGAAGTCACCTAGAAATTTGAGCTTTCCACGCAGAAATAACAGCTCCATTTTTAATCCCGAAGTATTTTATTATTTTAACTTAGGGAAAAAAATCTGGATTCCATACAAAATGCTGATTCTTACACCAGATGCGGACGAGCTTCCAGACGCCAGGAGAAGTTTGTTACAAAATGTCCGCTCACACGTCACACTGAGGTGACACGGCGTCCTCTCCTTCCTAATTTTCCCTTCCGTTTTCTTGTCGTAACGCTTGGGGACCGGGTGTCTGAGGAAAGTCGCTGTCAGCTGGGCCTTTGAAGGACCCGTGTCACAGGCCAACAGCCAGCCCCACTGAGCTCTGGCCATTCGCTCACCGCACGCCTGTCCTGGGCCTGACCCTGTCCCAGGGGTGCACGGAGCTGGACGAGACCCCGAGGACAGCCAGGCCGAGGCGGCCGGACGTGCACTCTGGAGCCGGAGAGGCTGTGTGAGGAGCGCTGGGGCGCCGAGGGACAGGCCGGCCGGCAGACTGCCCCGGGGGAACGGCCCGGGCTCCCTGCCCCAGCTCGAGGAGATAAAAGGACCTTTAAAGGACAACTTATTTCTGACTTTTCCCCTATTTCTGGGTCAGCGCTTGTTGTTCTGTTGCTGTGGAAACAGGGAAACTCTGGATTCCTTCCCACTACTCAGTAGGTCCCGTCTGTATGACACGGGCAGGACACACTCACAGATTTGGTCTTTCATGTTTTCAAGCCGAACAGCCACACTCGTCCGTAACTGAAGCATTTAACGCCGGCGCGGCACTGACGCAGAGGGAGGCTTACACTCAGCTCTGATCGTGCCCCAGGAATCGTCCAAACACGTCACAGGGCCATATTTCACTTAACCTGCACCCCGATTCCACGAGGAATGCCAGTTGCCGACAGGGACGCAGAGCTCGGGAGGCGGAGGCCTCGCCCTCCCTGCACAGCCAGACTCAGGCAGAACGTGGCTGGAACAAGCTGTGCCTGACTGCAGACCACACTCTCATCCCCGTGCTGACTAGACGCTGTCCCGTGCCCTTCGTCTCCAGAGCAGGGACGCTGGAGCAAGAAAGAAGTCAGGCAGGAACTACGGATGTTCCCAAAGCCCTAAGTGCAGTTTCCCAGGCAGCATCCCACAGAAGCAAGTGTCCATCGCATCTGAGGAAGCATTTCGTCCACGGACATCAGGAAGAAAGCAGCACGGTGGGTGGGCTGGGCTGGGAGTTCGCTGCAGACCCTGCGTGGGAGGCCCTGTGACAAGGAGCTCTTGGCAGGACCCACAACAAACCCACAACCCTGGGCCCTTCCCGACAGGCTGCCTTGAGAAGGACGCACACACAGTGCCTGCCTGCGTCCGCCCATACAGGAGGATGCGGCACGGGTGGTTGAGCCTCGGCCTTCGGCTCAGGTCACCATCTCAGGGTCCTGGGATCGAGTCCCACGTGGGGCCTCCTGCTCAGCGTGGGGTCTGCTGCCTCTCCCTCTGCTGCGGGTCCCCAGGCTCGCTCGCTCTGTCTGGCAATGAATCAATAAATAAATCTGTATGAGGGGCGCCTGCGTGGCTCAGTGGGTTAAGCCGCTGCCTTCGGCTCAGGTCATGATCTCAGGGTCCTGGGATCGAGCCCCTCATCGGGCTCTCTGCTCAGCAGGGAGCCTGCTTCCTCCTCTCTCTGCCTCTCTGCCTACTTGTGACCTCTGTCTGTCAATAAATAATAAATGAAGGAATAATCTGTATGGAAGGAGACACGGTGAAGGCCGCCAGGACCAGGCAGGGTGCCCGAGCGCACCACCGTCGCTCCCCGGGGGGGGCCCGCCGGACTGTGCGGGGCCGTGGGCGCTGTGGGGCAGGTCTGGCCTGGGCGGGCCACATGGAATTGCCCAGAGGCCTGCAGATACCGGCTTCGCTGTTCCCTCGGGCAGCTCACGGTCGGATGCGAGGACACAGAGTGTCCAAGACATGGGACTTGGCCGGGAAAGGACTCGAGGGGCCGACTCGGCCAGACGCATTGCCAGGGCTGAATGCAAACGCGAGCCTCGTCCCTCCCGGCCCCCTGTTCACTCCCCAAGTCCCAGCCGACCCTTCTCCTGGAGAAACTGCTCGTTTGTCAGGATGAAGCCTGCCTGCCTTTATTTTAAGGCGCATCAGGTACGCGGACACCGGCGTGCAGGCGGGCACCTGTCTGGTTGTTCAGCAGAAAAAGTGAACTGGGGAGAGCCAGTCCCGCGAGCCTTCCGTGAGGCAGCCATCAGGGCTGATGTCGCCAAAGACACAGTTCAGGTCTTTCCTGTGTGCTTTGGAGCAAAAACCCTGACGTAGGAATAGGGGAAAAACCTCTCCTTTCCAGCTTTCACACTTAGTCTAATCAGATAAGGTTGGGTGATCCTTTGAATGTGGTGTGAAGAAAAAGAGGAAACGGTCTATTTTTCTGAGCGGTCTCTGGCTGGTGACAGAAAGGATGCGCCCCACGAGAAAGGAACCGCGGAGAAGCAGCAGCGTTTCCTTTAAAAACCGCAGCTGGAACGCACGAAGTCCGAAACCCGCCCAGTGCGTTAATACAGAACCGGCAGTGGGTTACGGCACAGAGAGAAGGAGGGAGGGAAGGTGTGTCTGCTCCCAAGGGCAGGCAAGTGAACACCCCCACAGGTGGGAAGGAGCAGCCTAGCCACACCGCACCACGTGCACAGGAAAGGCCAGAGTCCAAGGTCTCGGCACTTGAGGACAGAACGCTCGTTTGTAACCTCTCATCCCACAGAGACAGCCGCGCAACCTCGCCCTTCGTGTCTGAAGGTCAGCTGGTCCCCAGCTGCGAGGACCCAGAGGACCCCAGATCTGGGATGTGCCCGCAGACCACACGTCGATCCTGCCATGGGGTCCCTCCACTGCCCCCCACTTCCACCCCAAAAGGGAGATCCTTGTACCAGAAGAGCTGGACAGACTCTAGCAGGGAGGCCCATGGGGGTCATGTGGCCGGCCAGGAGAGGCGCAGGACAGAGGACAGTGGGAGACGGGAGATGGGGTCTTAGCCCTCACACTCAGCTCTTCCCGGCTGCTCTCCGGCCAGAGGAGGAAACCTGGAGCCCAGGCTGACCGCGTGACGCACCACCAGCCAAGCCCACCGTGGGCAAACCCGAACTCCGGTGGGGGAGGAGCCTCTGCTGGGCAGGGAGACCACATGGAGACGGGTGGGGTGAGGGCACACGTTCGGCTCAGGGGACCGTGCACAGGAGCGTTCATGAGGGAAAGAGACAGAGATGCAGTGACCCAGCCTCCTTGGGACATGAGGGCACTGCTCGGGGAACAGAGCTCCCCATATCTTTCCCAGCCTGGGTCCTGGAAGAACCAGAATCCAGGAGGAGGAGGAGGGAAGAGAGGAAGTCCAGCTCTGCACCCCACATCCCCACCACAGACTCGCAGATCTGGGCGGGTCTGAGCTGGAGGAAACCAAGGGCTTGCCGTGGCTGGAGCTGAAACCACTTGGCGATTCCACCAGACGACTCAGCCAGTCTGGAGCCTGGAGTCCCTGAAAGCCGTAGGATCTGCCACAGGCATCTTCCAGGCTGGGGACTGGGGGCCAGAAACACAAGGTGATTTCCCTGAAGGGACCTGCTGTCACAAGTGAGCCCCGGAACATTTCAGACTGTTTTGAAACTGCTTCCAGAGTCCATTTGTCCGTCTTCCAAGAATATGAGCCCCGTGGTGTGAAGTCCCATTGCCTGAAGGAAAACACGAATACCACGCCTGAGAACGCAGACTAGATGCCAGATGCACCGGACAAGCTTCAACAGTCGTGGAGCGATGGAAAGGATCGGTGGCTGGAACCCCGGGGAAAGTGGCTTCGGGGAACCCGCAGGCAGGAGAAAAGCAGGGAAGGCAATGTCAGCTCGCCTCCTTCCCCAAACCTCCATTTCTGCAAATGAATTCTCCACGTCCGTCCCCCATGGGCATCTCCTCATGGTGAGCCTTCTCCTTCCCAAGTAACACAGGAAAAGCTGGTGGGGTCCTCCGTCCTTTCACACAGGATAACGGAGAGGGGCTGAGCTGAAAAGAGATGGTCCCCACGGACCGTGTGGAGGACGTGGGTTTGAAATCCCAGAGATGTCTTTAAGAAGGTTACAGTCACAGCCATTCATAAAGTCAGAATCATTTGCATATAAATGAATCACAATTAATTCCAAAGAAAGGAGGCTCTATCCACGATAGGTTGTAAGAAAACCTAACAAGTTGAACCTGGAGCCATCCCGATATTTGGTACTGGGCAGGCAGAAAAAGACACAAAACAATGAGTCTGTCCCCTTGTTTAGGATCTGCAGTTCACGGCCCCCGGACACACACAGAACCGGAAAAGGTTGTCGGTACACACCGGCTCCTGGAGGCCCGACGCCGAGAGCATCGTTCTTACGGCGGGCCTTGCACGCAGAGGCCGTCCGTGGAGCTCTGGGAATGGCCACTGCAGCCCTCCAAGGACCCACAACCCAGAGATGGATCCGGGCCCCAGCGAACTCCGCAGGGAAAAAGAATCCATTTTCCTGGACGTTTTCGTACAAAATAGCTGCTGATGCCGAGAAATCCCGATGACACGGAGACGCCGGCCGGTCGCCGACTCTCCTTGCTGGTTCCCACAGCCTCGTCTCCTTCCCACACTCACGGAGCATCACGTCCAGGACCCGCGATTAGAGGTCCTTCTAGGGATCCCACTCGAATACGACGCCAGCGCTGCCACACTGGCTGCTTGCGGGACCAGTAAAATGGTGCCGCCCGCTCTGATGCTGGGGGCTGGGGCCCGTGTCCACCACGGACTGTTCTCGTGGCTCTTCTCCAGGCCTCCTTCCTCCTCTAGGCTGCAGCCGCCCAGGGTGACCCAGACAGGTGACCCCTGAGAAACGCCCTCGCCCGGCAGAGCAGGCCCGTGGGGACCCCGCTCCTGCCGACCGGAGCCCCGCCCGGGAAAGCGGGAAGCGGCCCGGGCACCGAGCAGGCAGGTCCTGGTGGGAGTCCGCGTCGGTCACGTCTGCACGAACGGAAACACGGGTCCTGGCAACACCAGCGCAAGAGGGACGGATCTTCCGAAGAGGGGGACTGCGGTCCGTCCTCAGACGTCCGTCCGGGGAAGCTGCAGAGAACACGGCAGGTGCACCGGCCCCTCCCGGCTTTGCCTGCTGCGGGGTCAAAGCCCTGTAAGCCGCCGAAGACGTGAAACCATCGCAGTGTGCTTCTCCGCGCGAACCGGTGGGTCTTGCCAGCAGAGGGTCTGTGAGTCTCTGACCTGCTCCGAGGCCTCACGCGCCTCGCATCGGGCACTTACTGAAGGTCGGGCCCAGGGCCAAGGGCGCGGCTGCCCGTAGCACCCAGCAGCCTGGCACAGAGGCCCCGACCTCCAGCGCAATCAAGCCAAGGGAGTGGCCCGAATGGCGGCAAGAATTCGGTTCCAAGCAGGGGTCACGGACGAGCTGTGTTTACAAACATGTATGGGAGAGGCAAGGGAGTCCGGGGCTGAGTCAGAGCCCTCTCGGGCTGATCCCCGCGGTTTCAGGGCTGGTTGCCATGAGGTTAAGCCCACCCCTGGGTGCTGCTGAGACTCCTGGATACGTGAGGCCAAGACCCAGCGGGAGCAGAGCCGGTCGGAAGGCAAGGATGGACGCACCTGGGTCCCTGCTCCCGTGGATGCCGGCTGCCAGCCGAGGCACAGACCAGGCCTGGGGCCCAGGGGCCTCGGGGCCGTCCAACAGCCACCGTAGGAAAGCGTCTGGGATCCTGGCCAGGTGGTGGCTGGAAGCCAAGGGGTCAGGTTGAGTGAGACAGAGAGAGCAGCCAGAGACCCGCAGGAGTTTGCGGACGTGCGAGCCGCGGCCTCACTGTGTTTCCAGCCCGAGAGGCCGTGCGTGCCGATGCCAGCAAGGCCGTGCCAGCACCCGCTGCCCAGGACCCCCGGCCACGGCCCGTCGGGGTGCGAGGACCCTTCGCACCTGTACAATTGTAATTTCAATATCAAGGCCTAGTCACAATTTTAAATAGTTTCGGAACATCTTTGGTCTGACGCAGGAAAATAAGAAGTGGCTGCATATGCAGCTGACGTCCCGCCACGTGCAGACGATAATGCGAACAGAATGTCCCAGGATATGTCACAAAATTTCCAAAACTCAGAGGGTTGGTGTGACAGATTCTTGTGACACAGAGACCACCTTCCAACCACTGAGCAGCTGTCAGAGCTCGTGGCTGACGTGGACTACAGCTGCTCAGTGGTCACGGCGACGCGCGGGGCTGCAGCAGAGACCGGCGGGGGTGCCGGGGCTGAGCGACCCCTCGCAGCAGGAGGCCAGGGAGGCCGCAGCTTTCAGGCTCTCAGGAGGGAGAGAGCAGCCAAGGGAGGTTCAGGGACACAAGAGCCAGTTGGGCGCCACCTTGCCAGGACCCCGAGAAGAGCGTCCCCGAGGACTGTGCCTCAGTGCCCTCCTGGGGGGGGGGGGACACTGGATTTGTCTAGAAGGAACGCCAGCCTGCCGTCGCAGACCCTGCTGGAGACCTCCACATGCTGGGCGGCACGGGGATTGGGGGAGAGGCTGGGCGCAGTCCCTCCCAGGGGCCCCTCAACAGACCGGGACGTCAGTAGAAGCACACAGGGCCTCATGTTGTGGGTTCGGGCGCAGCTGGGGTGAGAGCCATCTCTCGGCCAGCCGCCCCAGTACACGAAGGCACAGGGGTCTCGTGGACACCCGGGAACTGAGAGCCGTGGCCAGCAGCCCTGGGAGGAGGGGTTGAGTCCAGCTGCTGAGAAGCCCGGAGGCAGGGAGGCCTGCCTTGCAGCTGAGTTGGAACATACAGGCAGACACACAGCAATGTCCACTAAAAAAGTGAACGCTGTGGGGTTTGGTTTTCTTTTTCCCTGGAGGAGCCAGCAGGAACATGGTGTGAGCCTTACACACTGTAGGGGGACGGAGGGACTGTCAGCGCCCGGGACTGCTGGGCACTGAGACAAACGCAGGCGCCGGCACTTGCAGGGACAGACTCAGGCATGGGTCAGGGCCCGCCCGAGGCACGGAGATTACACAGGGGCCTCGGCTGCTGGGTTTGGAACCTGCTTCAGCAGATACACAGATCAGGTGTGTGCTGGGCTGGCCGCAGGCCCTAGCGACAGCTGAGACAGTCGCCCACACCCACGGGAGGGGCCCCCAACACCAGGAGCTGCAGCCGCACACCAAGCATCGAAGACGGAACCTAAAGCCTTGTGTAACAGACGTTGGGCCGATGCGAGGAGGAGCGTGGTGATACCGCTCTGCGCCTGCGTCACTAAAGATAGCCAAGTGTGCGGCACAGTTCAGGTCTGGGAGAGGCGGGTGCTCCAGTCAGCCACGGGACAGCCAGCAGGACGTGAGGACACCGGCATCCGCACCGCAATAAACAAGTAGCCTAGAGTCTGGACACGGACAGAGAACCCAGCACACGGAAGACGCCCCACTCCAGGAAGAGGCGGTCAGGTGAGCCTGTCCTGCCCCCTCCGACCCCAAGCAAGCTTGGTCTTGGGTAGGAGTCGCGAGCCCCTGATTGAGCCCAGCCAGTCCGCAGTGCCAGCAGAATGAGGAACCGGGTAGCTACCTCACCAACACACGCTGACCTTCACTACCCCCTGCAGGTCGTGCAGGGGGGCCCCCCCACCTACGGTAGCTCCCGTTGGCCCACAGCAACCTCTAAGATGAGTGGCCCGAGTGGACAGAGAACACTGTCCCCATTTCACAAGTGGGGAGGGGGTTTGAAGGGAAGACAGGGAAGCTCCTGACTCCTGACCCCACACACAGGCATCACACGCACTCGCACGCACACACCTGCACACACGTGCCCCCCGACTACCCCAGGGTCTGTCCTGTCCCAGCAGCACCACACGGCCTGCCCAGAGCCACCCCTATAAGGAGGTCACTGGGACACTGGCTACAGCTCTGAGGGTGAAGAGCCAAGGCTGCCCCAGCATGCGACCCAGGGGAAGACACAGGAAGACGGACGCCCAGCCTTCAGTTTACAGAGCAGTGCAACCAAACTTGGGGGAAGCAGAATGTTCAGAAAATCAAATATTCTTCTTAATTCAATCTCCCGGATGCCACAGAATTAAAGGGAGAATTAAATGTTTTTAAAGCTTTTAAAATAAATCAGAGGCCTTAAGAAATAATCCTTCAGGGGCACCTGGGTGGCTCAGTGGGTTAAGCCGCTGCCTTCAGCTCAGGTCATGATCCCAGGGTCCTGGGATCGAGCCCTGCATCAGGCTCTCTGCTCAGCGGGGAGCCTGCTTCCCTTCCTCTCTCTGCCTGCCTCTCTGTCTACTTGTGATCTCTGTCAAATAAATAAATAAAATCTTTAAAAAAAAAAAAAGAAAGAAAGAAAGAAAAGAATCCTTCAAAAGCAGTTTGAGTGTCTACAATGAGCAAATAGTGTGTGGGGGGGTAGGTAGGGGTGCTTCAAAGAGTAATACACTCTCCACCCACGAGGGACTCACAGCCTAACAGGAGAGAGCCCCACACACGACTGGTTCCGTTTGGGCAGAATTGAGTAAACACCAGGCGGAAGGCTGGGGTGGTCGTGGCCTTGATGGGCCCCCAGGGAAGGAGGGGAGCCTCACAAACAGAGAGCTGCCCTGGGGGGGTCTGCAGCATGGGAGTACCTCGGCCCCCTCTCTGATGGGCCTTGGGCCTAAAGGGTCCCATCCCAAAGCTGTTTCCTTCGCAGTGTAGACGGGAAAGAAGGCAGGGCTGTACTCATCCACTATGCCCTTTAGAAATGACAACACGAGCCTGTTCCTGTTACACGGGAAAAACAGAAAATTAAAGAACTATAGGTCACAAATAGTTGGATATTGAAGCCGAACTGTGTGCAGGTACCAGAGTCCGTTAAGTGAGCCCACGAGAAGGGTTGAAGACGTCTGCAGGACTGTCAGGGAAGCAGCACAGACTCCCACGGACCGCTTAAATGTCACCAGCAGTTCCTAGGAGCTCGTGCTGAGACCGAAACATAGGAATGGCTCAGACAGATGGACAGATGATTGGTGAGACACGCATAGACAAGACTGACAGACGACAAATTGACAGATTATCGATGATAGATCAAAAGACAGACGGTGGTTCTCGGCCGCGCTGCTAACTGGTACCCGGCAGAGCCTGAAAACAATTCTGCCCAGAGACTCTGAGTCCAGCCACCTGGGGGACGCTTGTGTTTGCTCCCAGCCTGAGGCTGGACTCAAGCTCTAAGCATGCGTGTGACATTAATACACACACGTGTGTCCAATGTCTCATCCCTGAGGGTGTGTGTGGGTGAGTAGATCACAGTGTCTGGTCTGAACGCCGCTGGGCCCCAGCTGGCTGGGACCTGTGTGCCTAGAGCATTAGAGGGAGCAGAGGACAAGCCATGCCCTCCTGTCCCCACGGCAGGGGCCCCTGTGAGCAGAGAGCCTGCCTTCCGGCGCTCTCTGCTGGGCACGGGCGCCCACTCTGGGACACGCTGGTGTTGTCCAGGCGTCTTCCCAATTCTGGGCACACGTGCCAGCAAGCCCAGGGGCCACAATCAAAAGCCACATGTCTGGTGTGTTTTCACCCAGTCAAGTCCGAACATCAGCGGGGAAGGAAAGGGGGTTTCTAGTCCCCTAAAACAACCGTTAGGTAAACACGATGATTCCTCCCTATTTGACAGGAGGGTAAACTGAAGTAGGTGACACATGGGTCACACACTGTTTAGACTCAGACCTTGGCGACTGTCTGTCTGATGTGCCCTCACCGAACCATGTTTTACCAAGTGCCTGTCCGAGCTGGGCATGGAGGAAACCGTCTATTGGTCATGACCGCAGAGTCAGCTGTGTCGGGAAGAACGGAGCAGCCCGGTCTCTGGGGTGGGGGGCGCTCATCCTGTCCCTCCTGAACCCCCAGCCCTGGGTGGCCTTCCTCAAGAAGTAGGCGCACAGCAACGTGCAAAACCCAGACACTCGGCCGTCCCCGGCGCCTGCCCACCCTGGTTTCACCCGACTCGGCAGAGTCCGGCCATTCCGCTCAAACGGGTCCTGAGACGGGCCCCCGGACGGCAAGGACAGGACAGGCAGCCGGGCCACAGGCTCTCCCAGGGTCCCGGCAGGGCAACACGCCCCTTTGCCGTGCACCCTGCTGCCCTGTGGGGCGGAGCGGGAAGGGCGTACGCGGGGCCCTCTTCCTGCCTCTGCACCCGGTTAGGGGTGCGCAGGCTCGAACCTTCCAGTGAAGAGATTTCCCAGCCACACACGATAACCGCTGTCCTGTCCTAGTCTGATCTGGGTTCAGCCTTACGAGTTTGAGTGTAAAAGATAATGAACAAAAGTAAAAAAAAAAAAAGATGCCATTAAAGTAGAAGCCTTGACTCTGTGATGGCCAGATGGTGTATTCCAGTCCTCGGGGGAGAATTTTGTTCTCACAGATTTATAAAGGTAATAAGTACAGCTTGAAGCTGAACCATGGAAAGTCCAAACTCCCTCTGATGGCAGCTGTTCAGTTGCCCAGGGTTGTTTTCCTGTCCTTGTGGCATATTTCCACATAAACCCCGCACAGATGGCACCGATCCCCTCTGCAGGCCAGGACACCTGCTCCCCGAAGCCACACTCCCCTTCCTCACAGCTCCAAAGGAAGACCAGCGGTCCCTCCCCAGCTGCAGCCCCTCAACACCACAGAATTACCCCTGCAGATGGTCCTTAGAGACACGCAGCTTTGGCTGCAGGGGCAGAACAGTCCTCGGGCTAGAGAGGAGGAATGGCCCATCGTGGCCAGAGAAAGGACGCTGCTGACTCAAAGAGGGTCTGTTTTGAGCGGCGCAGGTAACCCCATGAGCGGTAGTTCTGACTGCAGAGCTGGCTCACTTTTTGAGGGAAAAGCCCCAGCAGAACCAAGGACTTCGGGGCCTGGGGGGGTGGGGGGCAGCTGCACGTGCACGGTCAGGGCTCACCCTCCACCCACCCGGCTCGGAGGCCTCCGGGAGCGTCTCCTGAGTCAGGGCGAGGGCCCAAGTGTGGTGGGAAAAGGTAAGAACTGTAAGGACAGGGCTTCCCTGTAGAAAAGCTTTTACCTAACTGGTTTTTTTAAAGTATTTCGGATTAGTGCTTATCAAAAATAGATCTTCGAAAAGTAAGTGATCATCCCCCTTGATAGCACCGTGAAAAGACTGGATTCTGGTGGATATTTTTTTAAACATTTCTTAGAGGAAAGCTCTTCGCTGTTTTGGAAGTCTGAATGCAAGCGCCACACTGGCCCAGAGAAGGGGAGAGGGATGGCTGGATGTTTGCTGCCCCCTATGGCTCACGTTCTCACAGTTCATGTGCCTTTGCAAATCCCGGAGCATCCTTGAGGGAGGGCAGACTTGTTCCAGAGTGTGCCAAGCGGCACCAATAAACCTTGAGGATGCATGAGCTGCGCAATCAGCACAAGCGGGGGAGCTAAGGGTGCCGAAAGTTCCGAGCCAGCCATGGGCTGGGAGACCCAGGAGTGGGTGGGGGATGGGTCAGTGACGGAGGCGGGGGGGGAGGGAGCTCTCCAGCTTCTTCCTGGACCCCCTGCCCCAGGCACTGTCAGAAGCATGGCCCTGAGAGCATCCTCCTGGTGCAAAGCGCCCCCCTTGGGGCCAAGACCTTTACCCTGTCTATTGACAGAACAAGGCTTACCTGTCAGAAGGCATGTTCGTTGTCAGAATGGCTAAAATCAACAACACGGGAACCAACAGGTGTTGGGAAGACGTGGAGAAAGGGGAACCCTCGTGCACTGTTGGTGGGAATGCAAGCTGGTGCAGCCACTCTGGAAAACAGTGTGGAGGTTCCTCAGAATGTTAAAAATAGAGCTACCCTATGACTGAGCAATTATACAACTGGGTATCTATCCGAAGAGTACAAGAACACTAATTCAAAGGGCTACATATACCCCAATATTTACAGCGGCATTAATAGCCAAATAATGGAAGCAGCCCAAGTGTCCATGGATTGATGAATGGGTAAAGAAGCTGTATGTATATATAATGGAATATTACTTGGCAATCAAAAAGAATGAACTCCTGCCATTTGCAACAACATAGATAGAGCTAGAGCAACTTATGTTAAGTGAAATAAGTCAATCAAAGAAAGACAAATGCCATAGGATCTCACTCATATGTGGAATTTAAGAAAGAAAACAGATGAACATTCATGAAGGAGGAAATGAGAAAAGGAGAGAAGGAAACAAGCCATAAGAGACTCTTAATGACGAAGAACAAAGTTAGGGTTTCTGGAGGGAGGCAGCTGGGGCATGGGCTAGACGGGTGATGGAGATTAAGGAGGGCACCTGTTAGGATAAGCACGGGGTGTTATATGTGGGTGATCAATTACTGAATTCTACTCCAGAAGCTAATATTGCATTGTATGTTAACTACCCAAAATTCAAAAAAAGAAAAAAGGTACACTCTTGTCAACCTTACAACATAAGTGATGACCATGTAGCTAGGAGGGAAAGAAAAAAACTGGGGTCCCTAGTGGGGACAGGGCAAAAACAGGTGCTAAGCTCAGGGCTTGGCCAAGAAAGCTGCAGGAACACCCCTGAGACATGGTGCTGGGGCCTGCTGAGACCAGGCTCCACCGAAACAGAAACCCAAAGTCCACTCCCCAGCAGGCCAATGAGCATTAAGCAACAAGTTGCCTACTGGGGAACAACCACTCTGAGAAGTGCTGAGGGAACCCCAAAACTGAGGATGGAGCAATGAAGATGAGCACCACAGCCGCCCCCCAACAAAGACCCAAAGGATCAGTGAGAGAAACTGGAGCAACAGCAAATCTCAAATACACCCCAAGCCCTGATACAAGCTCTTCAAAGAGCAAAACCCCCCAAATTGGCTTCCCTAGTAAGGACTGCCAGCAGGACCTTCTAGTCCCCACATGTCCTCAAAGATAATTTTGGCAAAACTATATTTTGGCACTTCTCTCCCTCTTGGTATTTCCTGGTATTGGGGTCTTGAAGTGGATGGCAGGACGGAGGTGCTGATGGTGGGCATGAGGGAGCTTTGTCTGAAAGCAGAGAGCAACGTCCACCGAGAGGAGAAGCAGTGCCCGCGGGGCACGGGGCAATGGGGATTGCAGGCAAGTCTTGTGTCCAAGACACAGGTTCCAGTGGGAGGACCTCAATCTCTAGGTATTACCGGCACTCTTCAGCGGAGTCCAACGATCTCACATCTAGAAGTTGCTCCTAATCAGTGGGACAGTTTTTGGTGGCCAGGCCTTGCTCCTCCTTTGTCTTCCTGAGCCTCTGTGGGGTTTAGAAGAGCCAATATGGCTGCTAGCTTGATGCCGTCTTATTCTGCAGGTTGCTGGAGATCACTCCCCTCAATTCCAGTTTAGGACAAACTTCACACATAAGGGCTGGGGGGTAGTAGATGAGGGGCCGAGGAGATTAGCCTGTTTCCAGAATTACAGTCCCCACAACCAGTCACGAAATGCGGCATTGGGACAGGACCTGGCTGTGTTAGTGACAGCCACACAGCCAACTCACCAGCTGCCACGCATTCCTCTCTTCCTTCTTTCACCATTGGTTGAGCGCCTACTGTGTGCAAGGCAGACACACAGCCCTCAGAGACGATGTTGAGAAGAGAGACACATCTCTGCCCACAGAGCTCCTGGTCCAGTGAAGGAGGCAGACACCAACTGAACAAGTCCGACACACACCATTCACACACGGGTGACATGCTCCAGAATGTCCCTTTTTACCTTCCATGTAAAAGATGCTCTGCTTCTGCAGTGACATCTTCCTGTTGCTAAGTGTGGCCCAAGAGACTGAAGCTCCCCCGGGCCCTCGCTGACCATCCTCAGCCATCACCGTCCAGGGGACACGGAGCTGGCCAGGAGGCTGTCCCAGGCTTTCTTGGATCTCACTCCAAAATTTGTTATAACTGAGTGCAAAACTCAAGAGCATTTATTTACTTGGGTTATTTTTATACAGACATTTTTAAATTCTAAAGCATAATGTAAAAATGTGTCTGACATTCAAATAATGCCAAAAGAAGCCCAAGAAAGTTTTAAGAAAACAGTTGGCAGAGGTCATTTCAATGACATAACTCCATTTAATTTATACCTGAGTATGTCCTTTCCTGCAGGACTAAGAAAATTGTTCATTAAAGAACATTTTCATGGTATTTCATGGTAGAGTGTTTAAAATATAAATGTGCTAATATTTTAAAGCTATTCTAAAAATAAGTAGAAATATTCTCAGAGAAGAACATAACTGACTTGACCATTTCCTCTCCAGTTCAGCACATACTCAAGTGTTTGTTGTTTCCATTCAAAAAATAGTGATTTATTTACTGGGAACACAGAGGTGACATTCGTGTAAAGTAAGTTACGTACAGAATACATGTCCTCTCTCTACATCAATGTACACACATGGGTGTCACCGTGTCTCCCATGGGGGTCACACCCAGCCCTCGCCCCTGCCCCCACGACCACACCGCGCCCTCCTGCAGACGCCCTACAGGGCTTCCCGCAGGAGCAGCTGCAGCTTCCTCAGCTCGTCTGCCACGGGGGCTGCCCACGTCCTCTTCAGGTACTGGACGTCCACGTGGCCAGAGGCTCTGGCCAGCACCAGGGCCAGGAAGCTGCCGTTGGCCTTCTCGGCTTCACCCACGACTGTCATGGCCACCAGCCTGAAAGGAAGAAGCACGTGCTGTGTGATCATGAGTCCCCAAATTATCTATCCTCCAAGGAAAGAGGAAAGCGCATTTACTAAATGCTAAATTCTAAAAATTTCAGTAATAGTCAGAAGAAAGGTTAGGCCAGAAATAAACATAAAAGATCTATAGAAACCGCTTAGAAAATGCATTTCTACATTTCTGCAGACTGAGTGCTTACGAGGGTCACAGGTCGCGACGGATATGCGCTGCCTGAAGACACCTGTGCGTCCCACCCCGGTCAAGGCCCTGAGCGCGAGACCTTCCCGGCCAGCCTGTTCCTCTTTTCCGCAAGGCACTAAGGAAATAGCCTGGGGTGAGCTTTGGTACGACTCAGCCCCATCATTACTTACAGGAGGAGGAGGAAGGGTTTTAAAAGCAGACGATGTCAGACCACTCGGACAGGTAGGGTTACAAGGAGACAAACACAATCTCATCAACTAAGGAGAGATTTGCTGCAGGAAATAGGGTGAGGGAAATAGTTTGTGGGAAGCAAGTATCCTTAGACACTGAGAAGAGCCAGAAAGATCACGCGGCCTTTTTTCCAAGTACACGGCCACCAAGTAGGAACGGTTGGCGACCAGACAGAAGGCTAAAAAAGGCTAAATTCTGTGTACCTGACAATTAGAATAAAGGATCAAAATTGAAGGCAGCCTATAACAATATCAAGAAGTTCTTAAAAACAAAAGTGATTTGGAAGCATAAAACTTAGTTAATGCTACCCAATATCACGATGGGTCAAGAACATTGTGGCTTCCTAAGTTAGAAAATGCCATATACCAAAATTTTAAATGGAACATAGTACTTTTTTCCAATCAATCCCATCTCTGAAAAACAAAGCAACACACACACACACACACAAAACAGAAAAAAAACAACAACTATTTTTTTCCAGGGAAAAGGAAGAACATGGGACGTGGTTGGGAACAGTAGTAGTTACGTTAGGAGTATTTTAAGATAAACTTTGTATTTAAACTGGGTAAAAGAGGGGTGCCTGGGTGGCTCAGCCGTTAAGCATCTGCTGTAAGCTCAGGTCACGATCCCAGCCTCCTGGGATCCAGCCCCGCATCCGGCTCCCTGCTCAATGGGAACCTGCTTCTCCCTCCCCCACTCCCCTGCTTGTGCTCCCTCTCTCGCAGTCTCTCTGTCAAATAAAACTTTTTTTAAATCTTAAAAAGATAATAAAACAAAATAAAAATAAACTTGGTAAAAGCCCATTAGCTGCCTAGAGGGAATAAGGAATAAATTTCCGGGATGCCAGTGGCCCCCGAGTACCCAGCAAGGAACCCAGAGCCAGCCCAACAGCCCCGACCTTGCCTCCCCCGTCCCTTCACTGACCAGTTTCTCTGACCAGGTCCGGCCTCTCACCTCTCCCTCACAGGCTGCTGCCAGATGCTCAGCAACGTGCGGCCCATGTCTGCTCGCAGCCCACAGATGCTCACGGCCCACAGATGCTCACGGCCCATGTCTGCTCACGGCCCACGTCTGCTCGCGGCCCACAGATGCTCACAGCCCACAGATGCTCACGGCCCACGTCTGCTCGCGGCCCACAGATGCTCGCGGCCCACAGATGCTCACGGCCCACAGATGCTCACGGCCCACGTCTGCTCACGGCCCACAGATGCTCACGGCCCACAGATGCTCACGGCCCATGTCTGCTCACGGCCCATGTCTGCTCATGGCCCACGTCTGCTCACGGCCCACAGATGCTCGCGGCCCACGTCTGCTCGCGGCCCACAGATGCTCGCGGCCCACGTCTGCTCGCGGCCCACAGATGCTCACGGCCCGCGTCTGCTCGCGGCCCACAGATGCTCGCGGCCCGCAGATGCTCACGGTCCACAGATGCTCGCGGCCCACGTCTGCTCGCGGCCCACAGATGCTCACGGCCCGCGTCTGCTCACGGCCCACGTCTGCTCGCGGCCCACAGATGCTCGCGGCCCACGTCTGCTCGCGGCCCACAGATGCTCGCGGCCCACAGATGCTCTCGGCCCACAGATGCTCGCGGCCCACAGATGCTCGCGGCCCACAGATGCTCACTGCTCACGTCTGCTCGCGGCCCACGTCTGCTCGCGGCCCACGTCTGCTCGCGGCCCACGTCTGCTCGCGGCCCACGTCTGCTCGCGGCCCACAGATGCTCGCGGCCCACAGATGCTCGCGGCCCACAGATGCTCTAGGCCCACATCTGCTCGCGGCCCACAGATGCTCGCGGCCCACGTCTGCTCGCGGCCCACAGATGCTCTCAGCCCACGTCTGCTCGCGGCCCACAGATGCTCGCGGCCCACGTCTGCTCGCGGCCCACAGCTGCTCGCGGCCCACAGATGCTCACGGCCCACGCAGCTCCCAGCTCCCACCGGCACCTGCAGGGCCAGCCTCTCGGGACGCTCGTGCCTCCTGTCTTCCTCTGGTTCACTCCCACTTATCCTTTGAGACCTGCCTTAGTGGCGTTGCCTCCAGAGATCTCCCGCAGCCCGACTAGATCCCCTGAAATGCCTGGTTTGGTCAGGGGTCCCCAGCACCCTCAACGTGCCTCTGGCACCCACTCATCCCACCTTTACTCACCAAGAAGGCTGAGACACGCCTGCCTCATACCGACCTCAATGCTCCTGCCCCTCCTGTCTCCTCCTAATGACCAGGGCCACCAGCACCAGCCCCCACCGGGGCCACGATTCAGTGGAGTCCACGACAGACACAGGACGGGAGCACTGAGCCCCTCCAGGGGACGCCAGCAGTCGCAGGTGGCAGAGAAACCCCACAGTGGCCCCAGAGGGCCCGAGTGCCACCCTCCCATAAGCACCCTGGACGTCCAGCTCCCAGGCCGCTGTGACGCAAGCACAGCCACCCTGACAGGGACTGGACTGAGCCCCTGCGGTGGGTCAGTCTACACCCACCACGTCCCACACGCTGGAGTGCCACGGCACCGCTTGCGGCCGGCAAACCATGACAAATTACAGTCGTAGAGGAAGGCACAGCCTGAGAGACTCCAGGGAGCAGAGGGCTGCTGGAAGGGGGCATGGGGGGAGCCGGGCTCACCGGGGACGGGCGCGGCGGAGGGCACGGGACGTGATGACCGCTGGCTGTTACGCACCCCTGAGCAGCACTAATACTACACCGTGTGCTGACCCAGTACTCAGTGCTGCCCAGAGCTTCAACACTGCCGTTCCGTGACTAGCGTAAAACACAGGCCAAGCAGAGTCGCCACACGCTTGGAAGCATGAGTAGCAGGTGACCAACGCGGAGGCTTCCGCGGCACAGCCACTGTGACTCCCGCAGGTGCCACACGGCATGCTCCATGGGCCACCGCCAAGCTGGGGCTCCGTGAAAAGCACAAGGACAGAGGTCAAAGCCCCAGTGCGTGTGGGATGGTGCAGGTACAATGTCTTGGGGATTGAGAGCCCGACGGAACCCAAGCTGAGGGCGGAGAAAAGGCCCCGTCCGGGCTCCGTGGGCAGCTGCCCCCACCTCCACGCTGGCCCAGAGCCCCACCTGCTCCCCACACACGCGCCCCCCGCCTGCTTCTGCTCCCAGACACACGAGACTGCAGGTTCAAAATCCACCCCAAATGTGGCCAGTTCCTCCTTCTACCTCAACTCGTGCCTTTTAGACTCTGTTAGTTTCTTACTCTGTTGTTCTCTATGGCCAGAGAAACACTGGGCCCTTTCTAGGAATACGACTCCTTCACCTAACACTGCCGCTACCCAGACGGGAGGTGTCGGGGAAGGAATGTTCCCCGTCCTTCTCTGCTCTGCCTCGGCAGCTCCCCTGACCTCTCCCGAGATCCGGACACGGGCACCGACGGCATGGGGCAGGAGCACCGTCCTTGGTAAGACCTTCCTTCCCTGCCCCACTGAAAATCCACACTCGACCCCGCCCTGTTTACTTCTCCCCGTCACAAGCTGTGGGACGGCTCATTTATTTTGCTTACGACCCACCGGGCCTCGAGCCAGCAGCCAGTTCCCCACCGCCCCGCTGCACGCAGTGTGCCCGGTCACGGCAGGTGCGCCCACTCACTGGTTTTATTTGGTAGCGGACAAGCTCTGGAGAGTAAACTGTGTGCAGTCTGTGTTTCTATGTGAACCACAGTCTGGATTTTGAGGATATACTTTTTAATAATTGGAATAATGTAAGTGGGTCCATTTCTGGAGACTACTCTGTCCCCTCGGTCGGCTGTGTTTTGTGCCAGGACCTTGCTGCTTGGTGACCACAGCTTCGTAACAGGGCTTGAAATCAGGCAACGTGAAGCCCCAAGCTTTGGTTTTCTTGTTCAACCTTACCCTGGTGATTCGGGGTCTTTGCTGGTTCCATACAAATTTTAGGATTGTTTGTTCCAGCTCTGTGAAAAATGCCGTTGTTATTTTGATTGGGATGGCGTTCAAAGTATAGGCTGCTCTGGGCAGTGTGGACATTTTAACAATGTTTATTCTTTCGATTCATGAGCAAGGAGTGTTTTTCCATCTCTTTGTGTCTTCTTCGATTTCTTTCATGAGTGTCTGTAGTTCCTCGAGTACAGATCCTTTACCTCTCTGGTGAAGTTTATTCCCAGGTATCTTGTGATTTTTGGTGCTACTGTGAATGGAGTCAATTCCCTAATTTCTCTTTCTACAGTTACATGTTAGTGTATAAGAAAGCAACTGATTCTGGTGTATTGATTTGTATCCTGCCACATCGCTGAATTGCTGTGTGATGTGGTCCCTATACACAACGGAGAAGCACGCGGCCATCAGAAAGGATGAACACCCACCACGTGCATCGACACGGACGGGACAGGACGAGACGATGCTGAGTGAAGTCAGTCAGACAGAAAGACGACTTTCATGTGGTTTCACTGCACGTGGGACATAAGGAATAGCTCAAAGTACATCAGGAGAAGAAGGGAAAACTGAGGGGACGGAATTGGAGGAGGAGATGAACCATGAGAGACTGTGGATCCGGGGAACAAACGGGGGGTTTCAGAGAGGAGGGGTGGGGGATGGGTCGGCCCGGTGGTGGGTACTCAGGAGGGCACGGACTGCATGGAGCTCTGGGTGTTATACGCAAACAATGAATCTTGGAACACAACATCCAACAGTAATGACGGACTATACAGTGACTAACATAACAAAATAATAATTTTTAAAAAAGAATAATGTAAGTGAACCTAGTACTTGTAGTAAATACATGCAGGTCTTAATTATTTCAGGTATTTTTTTTCTTAGAAAGAGAGAGAGGTAGTGAGAGATCACAAGTAAGCAGAGAGGGAGGCAGAGAGAGGGGGAAGCAGGCTCCCCACTGAGCAGAGAGCCCGATGCGGGGCTCGATCCCAGAACCCTGGGATCATGACCTGAGCCGAAAGCAGATGCTTAACCCACTGAGCCCCCCTCCCTTTCCGGGTCTTACTGCTGTGTCCTCATGGTCTGTCAAACCATACCCTGGTTTTGAGCACACTTGTCCTTCTCTTTCCTCTACAGAGGGGTGTGGGATACAGCTGAGTGGCCCCCGGCCCCCCCAGGTCGCTGGGAGACTTCATTTCACAGCAGGAGAATGTATTGACAAGAAATAGAAAATCTCAAGAAAGAAAACAAGTATAGAGACAAAGCAGGGTCAAAAGAGAGCCCTTCACAGTGAAAACCTGATACATATTTCAACTTTCAATTAAACAAAACAACAAAAATGGGATGATTGAAAGCACATCCACACGCACGTGAATGGGTTGCGCCACACTCAGTGCCGAGGCACTTGGGGCTGGTTTGAAGGGACATCGGTTTAGGGCAGAGGAGTGACACTGATGTGAAATGATGTGAATTACTGACTCCCACATGGCATCCCTTTTAGAAACTAAAAGGAAGCTTGCACATCACTCAGACAAATACTGAATTTAAGAGACTAATAACGGAATGCGACTAAGGACCTCACGAAAAGCTTCTTTCATTTATAGGAAGATAATCCTGGGAGGTGGGGCGCCCGGGTGGCTCCGTCATGAAGCCTCTGCCTTCAGCTCAGGTCATGATCTCAGGGTCCTGGGATCCAGCCCCGCATCGGGCTCCCTGCTCAGCGGGGAACCTGCTTCTCCCTCCGCCTGCTGCTCCCCCTGCCACCTGTGCTCTCTTCCTCGTTCTCACTCTATCTCAGATAAGCGCAAAAATAAATAAGAACGATAATCACAGGGAAAAGCACAGTGGGAACTCTATTCTGGACTAAATATGAAATAACATATTCCAAAGTGGTTTTCAAAATATTACTTATATATGTAAACATAAAAATGTTTAAATTTAAACATGAATAACCACAGTTTAAAGTGTAGCAACCTTACCCGTAAGCCCCCAAGGACGCTTCTAGAAAGTAGTGCCCATGAGGAGGCACCATCAGACTCACCTGTCTGGGGAGATGCGCTGTTTGGCTACAGGACCCAGATCGCTTTCCAGCAGATCCCAGACATAAATACAGGACGTGTCATCCTGGGCCAGAAACACAGCAGGTCTGGTCAAGGACCAGTGGAGGCCTATGACCGCGTGGCCATCGGTGCTGCCGTCCCACTGAAGGAGAGGGCGCTCGGAGGTCAGCTGGTGCAACCTGAGGCTTCCATCTGAGCAGCCAGCCTGGGGACAGGGGTGGACATTGCTGGTCTCCGTTCTGTCTTCTTTTCACTCAGTCTCACCACAGAGGGACATCTTCAGAGCATTAGCTCTGTCCTCACAAATCACCAAGCTGAGCATTCACCCTGGAGATCCTGATACACTTTGAACCCCCTTCCCCCTCCTCAAACAGCCAATAATGAATTCAGCAAATATATAAATAGGGGTTTATCTTTAACCAAGTTGAATATTGCTAAGTCAACCACAGGCCGTTAAGATCAGTTCCACAGAAATCAATAACCCATTCCGTAAAAAGATTATATAAACCTGAACCAATAATATGGTTATATATCCCCCTTGAATTGAGATTTTTATAAAACAAAACTTGGCTGGCTTATTATTTATTTATTAATTTATTTTATTTGACAGAGAGAAAGAGCACAGGCAGGCAGAGTGGAAGGCCCAGGCAGAAAGAGAAGCAGACGCCCCATGGAGCAGGGAGCCCAGTGCAGGGCTCCATCCCAGGACCCTGGGTTCATGACCCAAGCCGAAGGCAGTCACCCAACTGAGCCACCCAGGCACCCTTTCCTGGTTTAGTAAAAGCCCCAATTTTTAGCTTAGAAAAGCCCAACTCCTTTCTAACTTGATATATGTGATCCTTCACATGGTTCCTCCAAAAGAGCAGAGGCCTGAGTTAGCACCACAAACGCTCTCTGCACTCTGGGGTAGAGCACAGAAGCAAACATCACGGGTCAGGGAAGCCAGGTCTCTTCCCGCCGGCAGGTGCAGGGAAGCAGGGTCACCCTGGCATGAAGGATGTGGGCCAGCACAGGGTTACGATAAGCAGACAGAGCTCAAAGTGCGGATTGAGGCTGTGTCCTGCCCAGCAAGCACTTCCCACTGCCCAGATCTTAGTTTCTCAGGACTTTTCTCCTGACTACGGCCATGACTCCTTGGAGAAAAGGCTGATGCTGGAGTTTACTGTACTGGGAAACAAAGAAGGGCCCGTGGAATGAGGCCAGAAAACCCCAGAGCCAGCCTGAAGGATGCCCCCAGGACAGGCTGAGCAGCAGAGGCAGTAAGGCAGCCCCAGAGGGTGTGACCCAATGAGGACAGTCAATGGCTATGTGTCCACTTGATGTCCTAAATGTACAGACACACGCCTGCCCAGAAGTATGGACATCCACAGACAGACTGGGAGAGAGGATGGAACCATGGAAGGAAGAGAAGAGACAGGCAGGTTCCTGTAACTTTCCTATAAGCCCAAAGTACGTGAAGATAAAGACTTCCAGATCCATTCCACAGCAGCGTGGAATGCTCTGCACAGGCTGCACACAGGACCTTCCCTCCAGGCAGCCCGCTGGCACTGAAGTGAGCTGGTAAGTGCCCCCACTTTAAAGAAATCCCCAAGGTCACTGCTGGTGTTTTGCTGCCCAAACAGAAATGGTGCTTTAACAACCAACTTTCTTACCAAGAACACTGGTTCTCCAAATGGTGAAAAATCAATCACATTCACTTTGACTGGTCTCATACCAGGTTGCTGGGGTTTGTACAATTTGGGAGATACTTTCAAATCTTGTCTGGTGCCATGACTTATAAGACCCTGGTAATAAGAAGACCAATGGTGATAAAAAGGATCAGGCATCAGGTTGGATTAAGCAGTTATTCTTGAAACAATTACACAGCATCATTAAAAAAAAATAAGCTAATCTTTAATAAAGATATTTGCCAAGGAACCAGGAAAGGAGAATGAATTACAGAATTAGATTTAAACTCCTACTTACCACGTCTGTGCCAACAATAAAGTGACTAGGGTCTGAAGGCAGAAACTTCACGTTCAGGGTTTGCGTGGCCCCCCAGAATTCAAAGCACGTATGGGAAAGGCTGAAACAGTGAAGATGAGTGGATGAGCCGTTTGACGCCATCGGGCTGACAGCACATCACACACTCACCCCTTGCCCGAGTCCCTGGACAGCAGAACTCTTCGCTGCTCTTTGCCCATTTCTTCTCCTGTTCCCTAAGCTCTGGGCAGGCCTCCAGCTCTGGTCTCCTGTTCACTAACTCTTTCTTCAACTACATCTAATCTATCTAACCATCCACAGACTGTAAATTTGAAAGATGATAGTTTCTTTCCAGAAATGTCTTTTAGACTGTCCCATTATCCCAAGTTCTTGTTGTGCTGAACCCATTTGTTGTGCCGTGGTAGATGTTGCTTCAGGCTTGGAGTTTTTATCATTTTTCTTTCTGAACTGCTTCCCCTAAGAGTGCTGGGAGCCCATCTCGTGGGAGCATCCCCCCCACCCCCGCTGGAGTGCTGGCAATACGGGCTCCATCTGGTGTGTGTCCTCTCTTGGGGAAACATGTTCTGGGACCTGGGGGAGTAACATACACACCTAAGAAAGGACCACTGAGGCCAGGATCGGGGAGGCTTGCTTTGGCCGTCCACCAATTTGTTAGACAACATAGGGGGGCCCCTGCGTGGCTCAGTGGGTTAAGCCTCTGTCTTCGGCTCAGGTCATGGTCTCAGTGTCCTGGGATTGAGTCCTACATTGGACTCTGCTCAGCGGAGAGCCTGCTTCCCCCTCTCTCTCTGCCTGCCTCTCTGCCTGCTTGAGATCTCTGTCAAATAAATAAAATCTTTGGGAAAAAAAAGACCATGTGGGGTCTCCTCTTCCTGAGGCCCAGATGGCACCATGAGATCCACCTAGGGGTTAGCTTGCGAGGAGGGGCCCACAAACCCTCAGACCTTACCACAAGGCGTCTCTGCACACCCCTCGCTCTATAAAATCTGTGCGCTGCGGTGTGAACCCTCAGGGGCGAGCTGCGCGACTCTGGTGGTCGCCTGCTCAACCCTCCCCATCCGCAGGTTACCCTGAACAACACGCGGAGCAGACTGGACGGAGTCGCCCGCTTGGCTTCCCAGCCTCACACCCCTTCACCGCGGGAAGGATGGGCCTCCTCCAGCCTCGAGCGCCGCCTAGCGGGAAACTGTCCTGGGGTCCACCGGTGGGCCGTCTCCTCAGCTTGGGGGTCCCCTGGGGTTCCAAGTCTCCTGTCCCCGTGTCTCTCCTGGGTCGGGGTGGGGCTTCCTGAGTCTCTTCCTCACTGAAGCGGCCGTGAACTCGGGAAGCCCACATGGCGCTCTCACTTCGAGCCCTCAGCGTCCCGCAAGCCTGATGCCGCGCTGGTCGCATGGCCTGAGCCCTGCACAGCCACACGGACAGCCGAGCCTCCACACGACGGAGGCCTGCGAGCGAACTGCAAGCTCCGCTCCCGGAGACGCTGTCCTCGTCTTGGGAAAACTGTTTAGTTTATGTTAGTTTTTCTGTTATACAGCATATGTTACAAGTACAGGAAAGGGCCCACGGCTGCTCCTTCTGCCAGAAGCTGGGAATCTGGCCTCTCTCCCTCGTACCACATTCAGGACCGCAAATGTCCCTGGTCAGCTGAGGACTCCCCAGTCTGAGATCCCTGCCATGGAGCTGGCGGCCTCCCGGTCATGGCCACACGCAGCACGGCCCAGCCCCCTCCCACCGGGCTCCCGGTCCTCACCTCGTGTGCGGGACAGCTGGCCACGGAGCCGGACAGCCGGGGCAGGGCAGCTCCCCGAGCTCCACCCCCTAACTGAGGCCAACCCCTCCATAAGCAAGACGGCCGCCGCGCTTCACACCCCAGCCCTCTATCCACCCTGCAACAGCTCCTGTCTCCCTTCCTCCGTCCGGTCTCACGGTCGTGCCAAGTTGACCCTCCTAAACCACAAAGCAGACTTGCCACTCCCTGCCTTAAACTCCTGTCCTGGCTCTGTCCCTCCTGCAAGAGAGCCGTCTGCACCCTCCAGCACAGCGAACACTCGGGCCTGGCCAGTGACTCGCGCCCACCTCTCTCAACAGCAAACCTGCGGGCAGTATCCTAGGGGGGTCGGGGGCTCGTGCCCCTCCCTCTGACTGAGCACACTCCTCGTCCACCTCCCATCAGCTGTCACCCCCAACCCACGGGGAAATCCAGGGAGGGCCAGGGGTCACCTGCGGCTGGTTCCACAGTGTAGCAGCTGACTTTTTCAAACATAAAAGAGTCCCTGTAGTAATTATATTTGAACCAACTAAAGCTGATTTACAATCTCAAAACAGGTAAAAATTGATTACTATCACCCAGAGGCATTCTAAAAAGAATCACACTAATATAAAAAACTTTTCCAGGGCAAATCGCATGCTGATAGCCTCCAACTACAATAAGTGACCAAGAAAAGATGTTTCAGGAATAAATTTACATATATAAGTCCCACAGACAATATTTGTGCATTTAATAAAGTCTTTATGTCACATTAAGTTATAGGAGTAAAAGCAGAAATTGAAGCTTCTAAATAACACTTTCATATCGGAGCTTCTGAACCTGAAACCCACTTAACTTCATTATATTAAAACTGGTGGAAGAACAGTCAAAAAAAATTTTTAAAGTTTTTATTCACCCATTTGACAGAGATCACAAGTAGGTGGAGAGAGGAAGGGAAGCAGGCTCCCCGCTGAGCAGAGAGCCCGACGCGGGGCTCCATCCCAGGACCCTGAGATCATGACCTGAGCCGAAGGCAGAGGCTTAACCCACTGAGCCACCCAAGCGCCCCAAAACAGTCAAGTTTTTGTAGTGCCGATGTATAAGATAGAAATTACCGAGAGAGAGATGTTCGCTGTACACCTGGTAACTGCATTTATTACGCTGACTCATTAATACTAAACTAACTCGGCAAAACGCCAAGTTTGAGAAGTTGGATTTTCCCTGCACACCTGACCACGCACATTCTGTATGCGCGACTCCCTGACGCTGGGAAAGGAGGGAAGGATCTGACTCAGAGGGGCACAGACTTACCGGTCGCTCAGCCGAACCACAGCACTGTGCACCAGCTTTACCCTCCCTCCGGGGATCAAACCTGAAAACAGGGCAATCGTAAATAAATGCACCTCTTAATACGAGTTAAACCAAAATCCAATTACAGTTGCCCGAAATCATTTTTCATTGTCCAAAGAACTGTGTTACGAAATGACACCAAAACGTGGGCCCAGAGTGTTCCCTCCTTAATGCAGGCGAGGTTCCCGCAAACTGCCTTATGAGAAAAGGACTGTGGAACCAATCAAGAAACCTTTACGTTTCTAGATTTGATAAAATAAAAAAATGGTGGTACGCTAAGCAAAACAAAAACAAACAAAAAAAGAAACCTTAAGTTTCCAAGAGGAATACTTTGCCGTAAATGCCCACTGGTGGTCTCGCGCACATCAGAAACCCCAGGCCCTCCCTCCTCACATACGCGCAGGCACGCCTGGCGTTCGCTCGCCGCAGAGCGCACAGGTGCCCCCACTCCTCGGCGCTGGTACCCCCGTCCCTGGACCGACAGCTGCTCCCTCCCTGGACTCCCAAAGCATTTAGGGCCACCACCCTGACCCCTCAGCCATTCACTGGCTTTGCCTCCTCTGTCTATCCCCAATATCCTCCTTCTTTTTCTGTAATTACTGCAAAGGAGGGAATTAAAAATGTATCTATACTGAAACCCAAATTCTGGGCAAGGTACTGCCTAGAACCTTGGGAGTGTGTCAGCGCAGCCACGTAGATGAAGTCGACTTGCGACAGGAAGGGAGACTGTAACTGCGTGACGGGCTCTGTCACACTTACTGACGGGACCACGTTCGCTGTTGCTGTCGCACACGTGAAACTGCCCTCCGTTTTCCCCACGCACGGTCCTGCTGCAGGAGCTCTGGCGCCCGCCGTCTCGGCCTGACTGTTACGACCTCCCCGGGAAGTCCTCCTGCCCCAGGTGCTCAACCTTCAATAAGCGCTTCTGACGCAGTGGCCACAGCCGCGACGGCCACGGCGGATGTACTGGCCTCCCCAAGACAGCGCCCGGGGCACAGCCAGTGTCCCGTCACCACGCTCCCCGGGCACCCCAGAGAGGGCCAGCTTGTAGAGCCCTTTGCCGATGGCGAGTGGCCCGCGTCCGCGGTGACCTGCGTCAGCGCTCTTGTCAGACACACACGCCTCGGACCCGCCCCGGGGCGCTTCGTGGCCAGAGCCCCTCCAGCACGGACTACGGGTAGGAACGTCATCCCTTCTTTTCCCAGAAGCAAAGCTGAAACAGGGCCAGAGCTTGGGTCCGAGGTTCTACAGATAAAAGGAGTTTCTAGAGAACGACCCTAACGATGGGACACACCCCGCCCGGCCCTGACCCGGGCGACGACGGGCAACAGGACTTCACCTCCACAGGCGCCTGTGAGCCGCCGTGCGCAGAGACCGAGCCCTCGCCCCATCCCAAATTCCGAAAACACGTCCTGGTCACGCTTCAGGTGAGGGACACAGGCAGCCTCACGGTGCGCTCGAAGGCTACAGCCCCCGTGGGCCTGGGGCCCAGCCAGGGTGAGGGCAGGTCAGCCCCGGCCGACTCTGAGTCCAGCCCCACCATCAGGCCACAGAGGAGGGGGTGAGCCCCTCGCAGACGTCCGGGAGTCTCCGAGCCCCCCAGAGGCTGCACACAGACTCAGCATGACGACTTGGCAGGAAGCAGAGAGGATGCTGCAGGAAAACAGTGAGAAAACGGCTACTCTGCCTCTAAAATGTCTGAGTGAAATCCCGGAAGGATTCAGCCTCGTTCTCGCTGCAGTTCGAGAGCAGACCGCCTCGGACACGGGCCCCGAGCTCCCCGGCTCTCCCGCTCTCACTTCCACACGGCGGGCGCACTCCTCGCTGGCGGGGGCAGGGCCAATCCCCAGAAGCGGAGCCACTGACCGAATGACGTGAGGACAGTCAGGGAGCGCCAGACCCGAGGGACAGACGCACGACCCTGTGCCCGAGCCTTGGGCGGCAAGAGCACTGGATGGCGGCGGTGGCGGTGGTGGCTGAGTGCCCGAGCCGACTCACGGCTGACACAGAGCAGGGAGGGGACCCTTCATCCAGGAACCCCTCAGCCACCACGGTCACCCAGTTCTCTGGCCCTGCTGGCAGGTGCCGCTTGCTGCCAGAAACTAGGCCCAACTCCGCAAGCCACAAGCTCTGAGCAAGGCCCCGGCCCCAGTTTCTGACCCGCTCAGCCCTGCTCGGACACACGCTGACCCAGCCGCATGCGGCGGGGAGGCCGGGCCGTGGGGACCTGCCAGAGCCGGCCTGAGCCAAGACGGAGCTCAGCACCGACCCTTCACCAGCTTCCCCTCGTTATCACACTAAACTCACACCCGGGCTGGGGACTTACCACGCGAACCGGACACGCAGCCTAGGAAGGAGCACGAAGAACCAGGACCACCAAGTGTGCGCCCAGAACACCCCTGCCCTGCCGTCCAGACGGCCCCCTCTCTCCCCGTCTGCTTAAAGTCTCGCCGACCCCTCCCGGGGAGCCAGCCGAGCCCCTTCGCGGCGCCTCCCCCAGCGCCGGAGCTCCAGCCCCAGCAAAGCGTGGCCAGGAAGCCCCTTCGGGCCTCTCGCTGATCGCTACTGCCTGGGGAGCCCCGGGCCGCTCAGCGACGGTGAGGGGCCCCACCGGGGGAGACAGACTCCTGAGTATGCGGGGGGAGCGCAGAGAATGACGCACGGAAATGGAACGGGTCGCCCTACCCACGGTGGAAACACCGCCAGCAGAAGGACATCAGCGGCTGGCTAGCGGCACCGGCTCCACGGCCGGTTACGGCTCCGCACCGCTCGGACCGCGGCCTCCAGATCACCGGTGTCGTCTGCGACAGCCGCTTGCTTCAGAGCGGCTGTCGGTATCTTTAATCTCTATTCACTCTAGAAAACACTGACCAAAATTAATCTTTTTTATTGAATATTTACCTAAGTCACTTACTGAGCCTGCAATGTCTGCCTTCGGTAATTCAACCACCACCTAAAAACAGAACATTGAAATGAGCGTTAGTGCGTGTCAGGGCCGTACCAGGACACGATCTACGCGAAGCGCGTTCTCATTAGGACAGCGCTGTACGCGCGGTACTAAAGCCATAAGTGCTCCAGAAGAAAGACCGATCGCTGACTTCAAAGCCAGCGTTTCAAGTGTTATGACCTTTCCTTGACCTCTGCTCAAACCCCTTCACTCCGACTGGCCAGTGGCCAGAGCCTCAGTGTGACCCCCAAGAGACCCCCCCCGACGGCACCCCCAGCCCCACCCCTCACCCCCCCCAGCAAGGCCTGCAGCAGCCTCCGAGTCAGCTCATCTCCCGCTTGCCGCTCCCGTCTTAGCCAAGGACGCCCTCGTCCGACCCTTAGCGGCGCCGGGACTACCGCGGACCCGGCAGGTCAGAGGGCCTGAGCTCCGAGTCAGCGCTGCCCCGTGTGTGAGCGCCTGGGCCTGTCCTACTCACCCACACATTGAGAACCCCACTTTCATCCAGGGAAGCGACGTGGAATGACAAACCTGACATCTCTGGTGGCAACAGAAACAGGAAAAGGCTTGTGAACAAGGAAACCACGATGGATAACGTGTTAGAAGGACCTGACTGAGGTGAAAGGTCACATACCTTCTTGAGTAGAAAAGGGGGAAAGCACAAAACTCTGTTTCTTGTAGACAGACGTGGAGACAGGTTCCACCGCCTGAACGGGACTGCAGTGGTTTACGGAAGTCAGGATGCCGTCTAGGGTTTAAAGCACACAGGACCACATGTGAAGGAGCCACAGAAGCGCAACCAATGTCATGTGGGTTCCAGCCTCCCCAAACACCAAAAACCAAATGGGCCTCAACTAAAATGAGGCATGATCACAGCTTCCAGCATTACTGTGACAGAGACCATGGACCTCAAAACACCTGTAAGGAGAGACGAGTTCTCACTCCCCAAGTGTACAAGGCACCGCGGGCAGGCGTGAGGCGAGGACTCTTCACGCACAAGGGAGTTGCCGGTGGAACAGAAACCAGGCAAAAGCGCCCTCAGAGAGCAAACCCAGCTTCCAGGGCAAGGCCCGGGGGGCCGCTCACAGGGACAGACAGGCCGGAAAGTGAGGTGTGACAGAAGGGCAGGGTCCAGCGACGCACGGAGCAGACACCTGCCTGCACCCCGTAAAGAAACGACATCTCACAAACTAACAGAATAAAGCTCCTTTGACTTAGAACAGCCATCGACAAAAGGTCCAAGAGCAGAAAAAAGACCAGACAAACTCCATACAAAACTGCTGTAAGAAGAAAATACAAAATGCAAATCAAAGCGCTAGAGAGGACAGTCCTCCTGCCCCAAACAAGCACTTCGCAGAAGCCCGAACCACCTCACATCATTCAAAAAGCACTTGGAAATGGACTTCGAGCAAGCAACCACCCAAGAAATCAGAAACCCAGGACAGGCGTGGAGAGCAGGAGCCGAACCCTGGGAAAGCCAGTGAAGAGCAGACAAGACTCCAGTTCCCGGGGCCGAGGCACGAGCCCTCAGGGCAGCCCACATACTGGGGCAGGGGGAGGAGGGCATACTGGGGGGGGGGGCTGAGCACCACAGGGGTGGGGGGACGGCAAGGACGGGGAAGAGCGGGTGCCGTGCATGGCAGGGGGGCTGCGAACGGGTGAGCCAACCTGGGGGGCACACAAGGGAGGGCCACACTGGGGGTGGCCTGCAGGGGACAGCACTGGGGGGTCCACTGGGGGGGCGCTGTAGGGGGGTGACACTGGTTGGGGGCTGTGCAGGGCCTGGGTCGGAAGCTCCCCAGCTCTCTCACCACTGGGAGCTTAGTGACCCGTGACTGGTCCCAGTGGCAACATTCATTTGGCAAAAGAAACAAAGGAGATGTTTGAATGGGGTCAGTGATCCGTATGTGCGGTTCAAAAACTTACTGTTCTAGTGTTTTGAACATGGTCACGAATTCGAATGTTAATTAGTACCTCTGGAGCAGTCAGAAAACGCACATATTTAAAAGCCATCTTTGGGGAGGTGCCTGGGTGACTCAGGCGGTAAAGTGTCTGCCTTCTGCTCAGGTCAGGATCTCAGGGTGCCTCCCCAGCGGGAAGCCTGCTTCTCCCTCTCCCTCTGTGATCTCTCTCTTTCTCTCTCAAATAAATAAATAAAATCACTTAAAAAAAAAAAAAAGCGATCTTTTGTAATAGCATTAAACCCGTAAGTTACCTATAAACTCTTACATTCTCAACAGTAGCAACACTGCCCCCATGGAGGCAAAGGTCATTTGCTAGGGGAGAAAAAAACCTTTGTTTATACGTTGTGAGAATTAATAAAGGGAAACCTCACTCCAGTGGAGCTGGGAGGCTAGCTCGCGGGCCCAGCCCTCAGTGCCGGCCACAAGAAGAACCGTCCGTTAGGGACGCCAACATCAGAGCCCTCCACAAGAACAGAATCCCCGGGAAAGATGTCCACGGCATCCCGTGCAGCTCAGCTGGTGAGAAACCCCATCACCCGGAACCCCTGCTTCCCACCAGGGGACCTTCCTTCCTAACAACCCTCCCGACTTCGTCCTTGTCCAAGAAAGAACGTTCTTGTCCTGTGTCTCTCGCACTTGCCTGTAGACCTGCCACAGCACGCTGGCCTGGTTTGCAGCCCTCCTCCAGGCCTAACTAAACCCATCTTTTGCTGGTAAAATAACTGGCAGCTTTAAGGCTGCGGTATAACACAGGGTCGCACATACAGCACACAGACGCGCACCACATGTGAGGTATCAGACTCTCGTGGAGGGAGACTGAGGACAGAAAGTTCAAACGGCCACCGGGTTAAGAAATTCTCGAGAAGATGAGCCACAGCCTGGGAGAAAATACTGGCAAAAAACACATTTGATAAAGGACTGTTATCCAAAATAAAAAAAATAACCTCTTATAATCAACAAGGCGGCAATAAATCACTTGTAGAAATGTGCTGAAGACCTGAGCAGACGCCTCTGGGAAGACACCCAGCGACTAAAGCAAGCCCACGGGACGCGCGGGCGGAGCCGTCCACTGAGCACCGACTCTTGGTTTCGGCTCGGGTCGTGATCCCAGCCGTGAGGTCGAGCCCAGCGTCAGGCTCTGCACTCAGCATTGAGTGTACTTGACGTTCTCTCTCCCTCTCCTCGTGCCCCTCTCCCACACCTCATGCGTGCTCTCTCTCAAATAAATAAATAAATCTTTCGTTAAAAAGCTTCTGAAAAGGTTCTGCACATCCTATGTGATCAGGAGACGCAGACTAAAACCAGAGACACGAGTACACACCTATCCAAGTGGCTAAAAGGCCAGTGGTCCCAAGCGCTGGCAAGGAGCAGGGCGGCAGGAGCTCATGTTGGCTGCGGCTGAGACAGGCCCTCCCAGGCAGGCTCTCGTCTCAGCCGCCCACAGCTTAACCACATGCTCACCGCCTGGCGGGCGGGTAACGAGACAGGGGACACAGGGCACACGGGGCACACGGGGCACACAGGGTACACGGGCACACGGGGCACACGGGCAACGGGGCACACGGGGCAGGCACGAGCTGCTGGTGCACGCACCCCCACAAAGACCCGTAAAGGCAAAATGTAAGTGAAAGAGGCCAGGCTCCAGGGTCCACATGCTGGAGGATCCCATTCACTGGACATCAGGAGAAAAGCAAACGGTGGACAGAAAACGGATTAGTGGCTGGGGGCACTGATCAGACACGGGAAACCAGGAGATCCTGGGCAGGAACAGAGAGAGAGAGTGAAGACGATGGGGTCTGCGCGCGGGCCCTGCCTCGACACCAGTGTGACCAGAGACAAGCTTCTCCCCTCCCTGAGCAGGAGGGAAGGAGCCCAAGACAGGCATCAGACAACCTGTGTCCACACAGCACGGAGGACACCCCGGGACACGAGGGCCCACCAGCAAGGTGGGGGTTGTGGCCGCAGCTGTGGCTGTGTGGGTGTGGCTGCCGCGGTCCGTGTTTGCGTGGGCGCCGTGACTGGTTCCAGCGGCGGCGGGAAGCTCCTGGCGGGTTCAGGTGTGCAGGGTCCCTTCACCTCCAGGAGGGGAGGCGTTTCCTGTCTATTTCAAGCGTCAGTGGGGTCAACTAAGCCGCGGAACACACACGTACCGATATGCCTCGTGCTAACTTAAAACTAGAAGTTATTTCACTGAGGATTCGGAATCCAGAAATTTAACAAAAAAGAGCATTCTAATCATTGTTTGCCGTGAGCTGAGCCCTGCGGGCAGATTTTTGTTTTTGCTGTTCATCAAATGCTTCTTTTGCTCCTAGGTCAGACCCCGTCCTCTGCGGTAATCTGAAGGAAGGCTGTTCCTCAACACTATCCTGACTTTTCTAGAAGATACCGGATGGGCAGGCGGGTGTCACTGACCAGTAGAAAACGTTGCTGTCCTGAGCGTCCAGAAGCAATCACCCAGCTTCACATAGCGATGTATTCCGGAATCTTCCCGCAGGTCCCACACGACCACCGAGCCGTGCACTGTCCCAGCAAACAGTAAAAAGGCTTTAAAAGGGCTAAAGCAGCAACATGTGACCTGGAATGACACACAAGAAGCTGGAGACTAAAAATGTGAGGCCATGGTCGGGGGAGCGCCAACCCCCCCCCGCCACGTCCCACACGGTCCCCTGGAACCCCGACCCAGAGCTAAGCAGGTGCAAGTCCGCGCCGGCTCCGGTGAAAAGCAGGGAGGACGAGCTCCCCTCGAGGACGGGCGGTCACAGACATGGCAGCTCGCACACACCTGGGCACACAGAGTGGGCACCCCGACCCCTCCGTTCAACCCAAGTCACCGGGCCCAGAACGGCAATGCCATGCTTTGTCATTTTATTGACATCCTGTACCACGAAACCTGTAGAAGTTACTCTTCTCAACAACTTTGGTGAACATCGATGACTCCGAGATCAAAGAGCACACGAACAGGAAAATACAAGTACGTGTTTTCCCAACACAAACAGAAGCAACACAAACGTATTTTCCCAACACAACAT
The DNA here is from genome assembly GCF_020171115.1 of Neogale vison. NCBI lineage: Eukaryota > Metazoa > Chordata > Mammalia > Carnivora > Mustelidae > Neogale > Neogale vison. Next base: position 231,062,435 of record NC_058094.1, on the reverse strand, counting down.
AAAAGGACAGCTCTCCCACCGTATCTGTTAACGAGGGGCTGGGAGGCGCACGAGAGAGGGCTCTGCCACCAGTCAGCCCACGAAGAAACTCCTGAAATACCCATGACTCAAATCCTGCGAGCCAAAAAGGACACTTCTGGGGGCCAGAGCCGTGCCAAGGGTGACCAACATCTTCACGAAGTCCGTAGCTACGCTGGTACCTACTAATCCCAGTGGACCCACAAGGCTGTGATGACCCCACATTTCTTCAGTCTGACTTGACCTTTGAACTAAGAATTTCTAGCGTCAAAGCAGACATGTGCCTGTGTCCCCTCACAGGTGCACACAGCTGAGGGCAGCCAGGGAGAGCAAGAAATGACCCCTGAGTCCCCGTGGGCCCATGCTGCCCTGCACCGGACACCACCCCCTCCCAGGGCCGGGCCTTCCTGTCCGTAAACCTACGACTCTCCCGGGGCCGTACCTTCGACTCGCATATCAGCACCTTCTGGGGCCCCGAAGGCTGCCAGATATCCCACACGCACAGTACGTATCTGTCGTCCAGAGCAGGGGCGAACGGGGCTCCAGGAAGCCCGTGCACAGACACCACCATCTGTCTCTGCCCCCGAGAGGCACATAAGCACAACACTGTCCGATCTGGGGGTAAAAATGAGAGAAGCGTGTCGGCACATTGGTGTTTGCCGGAATCCACGTTAAATGAACACACAAGAATATCCAGATAAGGGCGCCTGCGTGGCTCAGGCAGTTGGGCGTCCGCCTTCAGTTCGAGCCATGACCCCAGAGTCCTGGGATCGAGGCCCACATCCGGCTCCCGGCTCAGTGGGGAGTCTCTTCCCTCTCCCTTCCCCTTCGTTCTCTCTCAAAAAATATTTTTTAAAAGGAATATTCAAACAAAGTTCCCCGGAATGAACAAAGCCCTTTCATAGCTGCCTGGGCCTGAGGTCTGGGTTTCGGCAAGCGGCCACTGCTCTCCCTGAGAAAGGCCTGGGCGGCCTCAAGGTCTCCTGATACTCGGCGCAGGCCCCCTCGTCCGCCTGCTCTCCCAGGGAACCAAGTCGCCTACACGCAGTCTGGAGTCAGGCCGTGCAGGGGACCCATTTGTGCCTGGCTGAGACCCCTCAAAGCCTGTGGTTTTCACTCAGCGAGGCCTTCTCCCTCAGGACCCTAGAGCACCGGGCCTGTCACTTCCTGTCCTCGGAACTCACCCCTCTGGCACACGGCACATTCACCCCTCCAGTCACCTGGAGGCCAGGGTTCCTGCCCCCTGACCCGAAGAGACAGCAGCCAGCGTTGGCCGCATCATTTGGTGGGCCGTGTCTCAACAGCAAGGACGGAGCCGCACAGATCCGTGAGAAGCTCGGGCTGGGGCGTACTGAGACCAAGTCCCAGCTCACAGGTGAGACCCGCTTCTCTGTCAGAAAACCTACCATCTAATCTCTTTTTCCTTCCGTCACCTCAAAATTCATGTCACTGAAGGGGCACCAGGTGGCTCTCTCGGCTGAGCAGCCGACTTGGTTTTGGCTCCGGCGGTGATCTCGGGGCCTTGAGCTGGTGCCCCACGCTGGGCTCTGCACCAGGCGTGGCGTCTGCTTCAGGTTTTCTCTCTTCCTCTGCCCTCCCCAGCCACCCCGCACATTCTCTCTCTCTCTCTCTTTCTCAAAAAAATACGTTCATGTTACGAAACACAAAACGAACAAGAGAAACCTGCACACCATTCGCTGGGGGAAGCCGTGGCCCACCACACCCGGGCCCCGTCCTACGAGAACATACGTGCGTCCCACGTCCCTCACAAAGGATCCTAGATGCGTGTATCTCGCCCAAGCTCCCTCGGCTTTCGTGAACCACTGTCACTCGGCCTGACCCGGACGAAAGCACGTCTTCAACCCCCACGCCTTGGGGTGCGGTGGGTGGAGGAGTGTGACGTGTGTTCTGAGCTCTACAGAGACAACGATCAACTATTTTTCTTAGAGGGTAACTCTTACCTTTTTAAAAATGAAAAATTCTCACAGAACGTGAGATTTTTTAAACTAATAATGCCATTTTTGGACCTAGTTAATGCGCAGGAACACAAGAAAGTCGAACTCTCTAGACAGCGGGCAGGCCAGAACAAACGCCTCCCGCGAGCGGCACCAACGCCCGCTCCCCGCGGGCCCCGGACGCCGGGCGAGCAGGCCGCTGGGCACCCCGGAGGCCGCGGCAGCTGCCGAAGCTGGTCTTGCCGGCATCGCACTGTGCCTTTCCCGGCGCAGCCCCAATACTGCCCGACCACGGGCTCGCCCTGCCGGCTCTCTCTGGCTTCGGGTAAAGCCTGAAGACGTCCGTTCTCTCCCGACAGGCCGTCTGTGCCTTCCGCGTGCGGCAGGAGGCGCGAGTTACTGAAGAGACCCGCGCTCCTCTGCCCTCCTTCAGAGCGCAGACCAGGACCGGGCTGCGGCCACGACCTCAGCAGCCGAGACGAGGCAGAGGTGACCAGCTCCAGGAACGTCAGCTGGAGCACGTGAACGCACTGGGCTTCGGGCAGTCTCAACAGTCACACGCGCACGCGGCCACTCGGCCTGCGGCGCTCGGAGACCGCTCGGGGACCGCCGAGATCCGGGACGGGGGCCCGTGGGAAGCACCGAGCACCCGCGTACACCGCAGTCAGGGACACTCCCTCGCGCGGCTCCCCGGGCTGCCCTGCAAGGGGCCCAGGGAAACCACATAAGGGACTGGAAGAAACGGGATCTAACCCAAACCCACAGACCCTCAGCTCCCTGAGGAGGACCTCCCTGAGATCACAGCGCGCCCGGCTGTCCCGTCGGAGGCTTGTTCACTTGACTCTGATGTGGCTTCCTTTTTAGAAGGAAACCCACCTTGCCCTTCAGAGGGTCGGGAAGCCCCGCGACAGGGACCCGGGAGGCGACAGTAAAGAGCGCTCTGTCCGCACCAACGCACCCACAGAGCAGCCCTTACTCTGAAGGAACGGCAGGCGGGTGTTCAGCTGCGAGGACCTGTCACTGACGGGCAGGGTGCCGTCCTGCGTCCCAGGGCTCCAGCCGGGCTCGGGTCCCAAACGGTCCTCTTCAAGCAGAACCGCAATCACCTTTCAAAGACAGTGAGCGGTCCTTCGTAAGCAAACATACGCACTTTTGTAAGAACGACACAGAGCGCACAAGTCATTACCTATGCATCTATCGCATTTCCGAAAACAACTGCTTAACTTCCAGACATCATAGAAATGAGCAGAACAAAATTACGTTGTTCTTTCTGCACAATAACAGAAACGAAGAGGTAAAGTGACATTAACAAACTCCACGGGAGAAGGAAAACAGCGGACCACCCCAGTCTTCTTGACTACAGAGGGGCACAAACGTGGCATGGACACGCCACCACTGTCTTCCTCACGGGGCCACGGCGAGGAGAGACTGAGCCGTACGTCACTGGCATGCTTCTAACAGGGGCATGTTTAGTTAGGGTGATGACGGGGCAGGGGTACACACGGCAGAACCAGGAGAAACGGGAGGCGGGGCGGCAGGAGATGAAGGAGATCAGGTCAAGGTCAGCCCAGACCCAACCTGGCCTCGCTCACTCCTACTGCACCCCAACCTCTTCCTCCTCACCCTGTACCCAAGGGCTCTCTCCTCGTAGATCCCCATTAACGGACCCTAAAAGAGAGGCCGGTTAAATTTGTGTCATCTATCTGCGGAGGCACAGACCCTCTCCCTAACACACGCGGGGGGGAGGAAGAGACCACCATGTGTCCAGAACACAGATGGAGAAACAGGCTGGCTCCAAACCCACCGTCAGGGTCCGGGCTCACCACGCGTGCCGCTCCCACAGACACAGGAGACAACAGAGGGCATGTGAGCGACTCGTCTCTTGATCGACTTAAGGAGTATTGCTAATGTTGAGCCTTCGGAGACTCGTGCGGAAACGCGGAGGGGCTGAGTGTTCAGAAATAGCTGGGGGTGGGGGTGGGGGAGTGAGGGGCGTGGATGAGACCCTCGGCCGGGAGTTGACAACCAGCAGTGTGCATGGGGTTCAACAGGCTGTTCCCGTCATCTTTGGAGGTATTTTGTAAATTTCCACAATCAGTTAAAAGTCATGAATTTACTAATTTTGAATACCGTAGTAAACAGCTGCCTTCACAACTTAGCAAGTCTGGCTTCCCGTCTCTATTTATGCGAAATGTAAGCCATCGGTGTGCCAGTACGGAATCCCCACACACACACGCCTTGTGCTGACACACGTCCCACGGGGGCGGTCGCGCGCGTACCTGGCAGGCCGCCCGGAGGAAGCTGGACAGCCGGGGCGTGTCGACCTTCGGTGCGGTGGCCACATCACAGAGCTCTCCGCTCCCGCTCCCTAAGGAGAGCGGGCTGCACTGAACCAATGAAGTCGACCCTAAACTTCACGTTTTACACACCTTAGGGTTCAAAGAGTTGTTACAAACTTTTCCCTGGAAGGAAAAGTCAGAGAATTTTACACTGTTCTCTAGATCCACCGCGATTTTTTCAAAAACAGCTGCACCTCGTTTTACAGAAAGTCTGTACACAGGACCCTACTGACATGCTTAGTTAAAGGCATCCATTTATTCACTGTGTGTCAGGGTTGGGTATCTTCTTTTCTTAGTGGGGGCTTCCCTGAGAAAAGGGAGCAATAGGGCCCCCACCACACAGGCTAAGTCCCGTGACGAACAATCCACTAGGAAGGTGACCGGCACGGAGCACGGCCCCAGGCACTCCCCGGGCCTTCCCTCGGCTTCCACGCAGCGTGTCTGGAAACAACCGCATCGAGGAAGTTCTCTATGAGTGAGAACAGGCCCATCGGAAAGCACCTGTGTGAATGTGGACTCCCTCTGCTTAGGAACCAAAGAGTCACCAGCCCCGGTCAAGGCCCACTGGGCCCCTAGCTCAGGGCTCGTGCAGTGAGTCCCAAAAGCTAGCCTGCTCTTGGGAAGAACAGAGTGTCTCCCTAGTCACACACACTAACAACCACACCTGGAAAACAGCACAAGGAAGGACAGGAAAGGTCACAAACACCACGCGGGAAACGACACCGCGACACGGCAGGCGGCACTCAAGAGCAAAGACCTCTCACCGCCTGAGGCAGCGGCGCCCTCGGCAGGGTGCTGCGTCCACACCCCTCGGGTCTCTGTCTCCTCGGTCTGGATGTCTCTGTCCACAGCATCCTCGTTGTACTGGACGTAGGCCTTGAACACGAGAGAGACGCTGGAATTAGCGCTCGGGGTCACCTTCCAAGCTCCTTCCCATGCCCCAGAAAGGAAAAAACAGAAGTTTTAAAGTTAATCACGAGTCTTCCTGCTTTTGTCAAAGGTGTTGGTTGGAACAACACTCCTGCAGAGACCACTGGGTCTCACATGTTGATACATACAGGCCTAATTTTTGAAGGGGTTTTCAAATAATCACATTCAACTGTTGAGTAAACTGGACCGAAGCGGAAGGAGCCCCCCGAGCCGGAGCCCCCAGTCCCAGAGCAACCGAGTCAGCAGCTCAGGGCACGGAAGCAGCTACACATCAAAAGCCTGAGGCTCAGCACCCCGACCTCGAGGCTTCCAAGACCTTGGGGCTGAGGACCCAGAGCGCCCGCCTCCACCTCTGCCGTAGGGCAAGCCCTGGGCTCTACAGGGCGCACCTGCATCAAGGGTACGACCCGACCCGACCCGACCCGACCCGACCCGAGGAGAAAGGCCCCCAGGAGGTTCTAGCACAACCTCGCGGGGGCAAAAACTCCCCACCCAACCTGCGGGAGGAGGTTCCCACAGGACGGAAGCACCTCCGTGAGACACAGCTCCTGCCAGCCCAGAGAGCCAAGAGCATCCAACCCCAAAACCAACTGCCCCCCCACTTTCAGAGAGCACATCCGCTTTACACACAGCTCGCTGCTCTCCTTCCGGCCGTCTGTTCAAACCCCAAGGAAGCGTTCTCACGGGGAGCCCAAAACCTCCGTTCACACAACACAGACACTCCCTCATTCCCGACAAAACAATTCAGCTTTGGTTTGACGATACTGCCGCCCAGCTCACCAACTTCCTGTCTTCTCAGAACATTCTCTGGCTTTGCAAAACCAAACGCAACTTGTTTTATTTTGCAAAGGCACATGCTTCAGAAAAGATAAATGTGTCACAAATAGCTTTGAGGTGAGCAGGTCATCTGCTCAAGGACGGAGGGAGTCAGCCTCGAAGCCAAGACTGAAGTGGCAGCTCGCCGAGGTTTGCCCTGTGACCTTCTCTCTGTGGAAAGAGTTAGTTGTACAGATGGAGCAAGCCCAAGTGCTTGCCGACCGCTGACAGCATCAGGGACAGAAGAAGGACATAAGAGACGACGCCCGACTTTACACCCTCGCTGGGAAGCTGGACAGTCACAGAACTAACACCGAGAGTCCTGCAGGGGAGTACAGAGTGTGTGGTGCGGATATGGCAAGTCTGGAGGAAGAAAGAGAATTCGGAGCAAGCCACAAGCGAGGCCTTCGCCTGAAGAACGGACGAGCACACGGGACTCGCCGGGGGCGGGGGAGGAAAGCAAGGTAACAGAGAGAGGCGGGCAGGGGCGGCGGGGCGGGCACTCTGAGACCCAGGGGAGAAGGCAGGCACGGGCAAGGGATCCAAACGCAACCCTCTGCTTGACTTTTAACAAAACATCTGCACGTCTGGGAGCGTACCCCATTCCACGCGGGCCATCCGCCCCCGCCTGGGAGCCCGTGGAGCCCGGGGGGACGCCTGCCCAATCTCCCCAGGTTCATGTGCACCACACGGTGGAGGCGCTCCCTCTCCTCAGGCCTGTACCCTTCCCTCACCAGTCCCAAGCCCTCATGTTTCCGAACGGGATACGGCACAGCACGAGAGTCCCTTAAGGTACCGCACTTGCATTCTGCCACTTAGTTAACACATCTTTGCTCACCTGCTTGGTGTTTTTTTTCCCGAAGTTTCTGATATACATGTCATATTCATTCACTGGAGGCAGATCCAAGAGAGAGAAAGTGAACGAAAAATCCAAGTCAAGGAGCCGAAGCAGCCTTGTACTGCGCATCCTTTAAAACAAATGGAAGCAAGAGAAAGTCAAATTAATGATACACAAAGGGAATTACGGGGGGAGCATAAGGAAGCTTATGATCAGATCAGGTAATTGCCGAGGACCGAATTTCCCTGTGTGTGTGAGTCTGAGGTACTCAACAGTTGTTAATAACAAGTCATGCACCAGCAATGCAAAGAGAGAATGAACCAAATTTTTGGTTCTAATTCCGTGCGCCAGACGTGAACACAAAATAAAGTTAGAATATGTGCTTGCCTAGAACTTCCATGGAAAGCAAGGACTTCACTTCACAAACTGATGCCTTGATCCGAAGGGTTACATCCTGTGAGGTCACCCGGGCTGTGGTCAGGTACACGCCATCCTTGAGGCCACCCTTCCGAGATGTTCAGACAGGAGGTGGCCAAGCAGCACACGACACAGCCCGTTGCCCCTCCTGCCCGATGAGGCCGCCAGCATGCTTCCTGTTTGTGGGCTCCCCTGGCCTCACACACCGTCCTTCTCCACTCACCTGAGCTGGTCTCTCTTTCCTTCTGGGCCCCTCCTGTGGCCTGCCCAGGACCAAGCCCTGAATTCACAGCTCATCACCCACACTGGATACGAGCTCTGCCTGGCCGGAGCGTTTGTTTTCTCCCATTTACTAGGATTTCCACACGGCCGGTGCTCAGACTGCGTGTGGGGAATGGTCTCCACCACCGGGCAGCTTGCAAATGAGACCTGCTCCCTCCCTCCTTACATGCCGGTTCTCAGACATCCCCACTAACGACCGCCTTTCCATAACCTCACGCTCTGGCCACTGTCACACCTTCCCGAATTAGCATCTCCACAGTCCTCCATATTCAGCATCATTTCTGACCCAAAGTAATTCAAATAATACACGTACACTTATGTACCATAATACGGTAACATCCCAGGACCTGAAACCGTGGGATGACCTGTGCCCACCAAGGGCCCCCCACTGCCTGCCACAACCAGTACACAGAACTTGCAACGATCATCTTCTTGCTTTGTAGAACAGAATTCCAGCTGACATTTATCTATGCCCACACATTACACTGCGTGGTTCTGATTCTCTCCGAGTTTCTAAAAATTATACTAAACCACATGTAGTTTCCAAGACTTGAATGAGGTTAAAGCAAAAACAAAACCTAGCCATAGCGGCAAAAACTGAGATTACTATTTCCTAAGCACCCACTAAAGTCGTGTACTGAGCTAAATGGAAAGATGGCTTTTAAACACGGTTTCCTAAAAAACATATAATTTTTATGTTTACTCCTAAATCATACTTGAGTTTAATATGATAAACACTTTACTTGAGACTATATACCTTGACTTTCATAAATTTCTAATTTTAGGAATTCTTAAATTCTAAGTGTGGTCTGCGACATCGGGGGGCCCTGGGTTCAAAGCTCAGCTCCGCCATCCAGACGCTGACCCTTAGCCTCGCTCTCCTCACCTGTGAAGCGCGGCTGCAGGGACCGAGGGACGTGGTGAGCACATGGCAGCACAGTACGTGGGACGAAGAGGGGAGCTCGCGCCACGTGTCACCAAGCACTAGTACTACGGACCTGACAACTCAGCCTCCCCGTCTGAGACAGGGACCCGGGAACACGGAGGCCGCCGGCGTGCGGGCACTAGGGGGTGCCAGCTGCACCCCGAGGCGGAGCCCGGTGCCCACACACGGGAGGGCCCGGCTCAGGCAGGTCAGGGAGCGCGTGGCTGTGATCCCTTCAGCCAAGACAGGCCCCGACTCCCAGGGTGACTCCAGGATCTGGACGCTGGACACCGAGCGGAGGGGACAGCGGGCCACACACGGACACTACTAACATGACAGCAGAACAGAGAAGTGCGGCACAAATTTAAAAATGTACCTAACGTCTGCAGTGAAAATGAAAAGAAAAGCTCCATTTTTTAAAGCATGTCGAAGTATATTAAAATCCCCTCACAAACTCCCAACACACCTACTTTTGCTTAAGGGCCTGAGTCCGACTCTTCTCACGGCGTGAGGCTGTGGCAAAATCAACGAAAATTCCGCAAACTGGGGTTCTGGGAGGGGAACCGTGTGCACCTGCACAAAGAAAGAATGCTGTGTCGTGACACTGAAGCATCTCTCACGCGGGACCACTCCCTGGCTCCCGAGACGCTGGTTCGCCAAAGCTCAGAGAACCTTCGGCCGGTCAGCCCTGGCCAGCTCGGCCCTGCCTCCTCTGCGGCCGGCACAGAGCGCGAGGGGACTAGGGGCGCTTGGCCGGCTCGGTCAGAACAGGAGACTCTGGATCCCCGGTCATGAGTTTGAGCCCACGAGGACTGCAGAAATTACTTCAATACATAAAACTTTAAAAAAATGAGGATAATAATCATTCTGCCTACGTTCATTTGCATAGTTGTATCATATTAATTATTAACCACCATTAGTTGTATTAACTGCTAATTGCTTTACTAGATAATTTAAAGTAGTCTATCACCCGGCAGTAGTTTTAACATTGTCCTCTCTGATCTCTGGTGCTGTGTTCAATGCTACTTTTTTATCAGAACATCATAGCTTTCCCTATAAGCGACTTGAAAACATTTACTTCTCCTCTTACAAGTGACTTTATCATAGCACAGTGCCATTTCTAACTTTGTAGAGGAAACGCCCTGGAAAGAAGGGCTCCCTCAGGAGTGCTCGTGAGACACATCCGGTGGCCCACGGTCCTGACCTCATCTCCCCAAACCCGGCCTCAGCCCCGCGGCCAGCACCCACACAGGCTCTCGTTGGCTCGGAGCCTCTCTCCGAACCCGGTCACTTTCCTGCGTGAAACTCAAAGACGGTGGCATCCGAAAACAGGACGTGCTACAGACGGGCCGACTGACACCACGGGAAAGGTGAACAAGGCCGCGCCCAGGACCGGTGGCTCCTGCGTGAGCGCCCCAGAACGACCCGTGCTCACAGCCGCCCAGGGAGGCCACGCGCAGCTCTCCCCCTCAGACGGTCCCTGGCGCACAGGACCAGTATCGTCTGAGTGTCCCACATGGAGCCTTGCGGGAGCACAGGACACTCACACGTCTGCCACCTAATTAGAATGATTCTGCCCCCAAGGACCGTGCGGGCGTGGGTGCCCGCTGTCCTGAGAGACGGACGCGTGTACCTGTCTTCGAGTCCCTCTCACCCTCCGGCGGACCCTGCTTCTGAGCCAGTCTGCAGGACAATTCGCTGACCCTTTCATTCTCTGCATTAATGGCTTGCTGAACTTCTTGTATCTCCTTTTTTCGGGCCAGAGGAAGCTCTTCGATCTTCTCTCTTGCTTCCAGCTCCTCAGAGCTGTCATCTCCGTCACAAACCTCAAAGTCATCTTCGTAGTCCTACAAACAAAAATCCCAGCTTTGGAACTTGGAAGACAACCTGACTTTAAAGAACACACATGGAACAAACGCACCATCTAGAATTAAAATAGACAAAATGCTCATTACACCTAAGAAAAATTTTTATAGTTAATGGATGTCAGTATCACTGAGTTTAAAAATCTGTATAAACTGCTGCCTTTTTCTCTGAAAATGAACCACACTGTACAGATTTACATACACTGACACCTGTTAGTAACACTGACGTGCTCACGTTCTGTGCGGAGAACGTGACGGGGTGTGGGGGGGGGTGTGTCCTCCGCACACACAGATGTTTGTTCCAATATGCGCACTCACATCTGGGTGCCGTGCACTTGATATGTGCAATTGTAAAATCATTGAATTACATCGGATTGGTAAGCATTGATAGAAGTATAGCACTTTTTATTGGTAACAAGCCTAAATCACACAGATATAGAGTATTAAGGGTAACGAAAAGAGAGAAATAACGCTATTAAGAAAGCAGATTTTAGGGCATCTGGGTGGCTCAGTTGGTTAAGCGACTGCCTTTGTCTCAGGTCATGATCCCGGAATACTGGGATCAAGTCCCGCATCAGGCTCCCAGCATCACAAGGAGTCTGCTTCTCCCTCTGATCTTCTCCTCTCTTATGCTCTCCCCCACTGTCTCTCTCTCAAATAAATAAATAAAATATTAAAAAAAAAAAAGCAAGCATATTTTAGAACACATTATTTTTAAGCTGCAAAAAATTTTAACTTTATACAAACTTCAAAATCATCCTCAAAACAAGCTGTATATTCATCTGCTCCAGCACTTTCTGAATCAAAGTCTTCCTTTTCCACTTCCTAGAGGTAAAAACAAACACACAAAAAATTCAATCAATCACAAATTTGAATGTTGCAAATACATTAGGAAAATGTTTCCTAAGATATGATGTTGCTAATTTTAAAATGTATTTACAAAACTAACATAACCTAACAACAAATTCTCTAAGAAACACCTTGCTAATAGTAAATATGACCATAAAGAGAAAAAAGTTAAAGAACTTACCCTTTATGAGAAAGCACTAAACTCCGATGAGACCAGGAGCACGAGGTGCGCAGTGTGGCCCCCCTCACGGAGCAGCAGACAGGCCGCACAAACCCTCGCGCCTCTGAATCAGAGCACACCTGGCCCATGGCTCCCTCACTCCGGGCTGGAGAATACACAGGGGAACCACTAAGTCCCACAGTGGGCGGGGTGCTCTGTTGGGCTCTGGATGTGTAGGGAGACTGCACATGTCACCCTAAAGCCATCTAGGTCCAGGTACCGGGAAAACCAAGTAGAAACACATTCCAGGTTTCCAGGATAAGACAGTAGCAGAAATGAAACAGATGTTCGGAAAACTCGTATCTTCCCTCCCAAAGCTGTTTCTCTTCTTATCCACATCTGCTCTTCCGTGTCACAGGAGTCCCTCAGGCCCCAACCCTCCCCCCCACATCATCCTCAGCCCAGTACCCCCATCCCTGCCAGGTCCCCCTCCTTCTCAGGAAAGACACGTGATGACACCACACCCGCTTTCACACCGGGTACTCCTCAGCCCAGCTGCATGGGCCCACACACCAGACATTCGCCAGATGGGCTCTGGTTCCTGTGCTGGAGGGAAACAAGCACACCAGTAAAGGGGCATTTCTGGCACATGGGCAGCACGGGCTCGGGGTGAAAAGGGTTAGGGTGACAGGGCCTGGCTTCAGAGGTAAGAAAGAAATGACCCCAATTTTCAGTGGTGAAAACTGGATGGATGTCAGCACCTCACCCAAAACAGACACAGAGGAGGGAGAGGGAGCCTACGGGGAGGACGGGAAGCGCGGCCAGACCATGGTGAGTGTGGACAGAAGACAGGGATGTGCAGGGGCAGACGGAGCTCGGGGAGCACCCAGGGACATGGTCTGCCAGCGGGGAGCGCATCCGTCATCACTAGAGCCCAGGCCAGTGCTGTGCAGTCAAGTACGGCCCAAACCAGTGCTCGATGCCACACAGACATCCAGCTGCTCCGCGTCTGACTTTCCAAAGACGCACATTCTCGTACGCCCACAGGACTGAGAGGGTTATGAAGGGCACCTCATCGCCTGGGGGTGGGGAGAGTTATCTTATGCAGAGATTTCATAGGAAAAACTGCTCCCTAAAAGTGGTCCTTTGGGCACACCGGCACACAGGGTCACTGGACATTAGCGTGAACGACGCACATCCCCTGTATCGCAGCAGTAGACACGGCTCCTGCTAATCGATAATCGATGAGAGAAACACACACACCTGCTGCGCAGGAGCCTTAAGCAAAACTTGCGGCCTCGCGCTGCTGAACGCTGCTCCCGGGCACCGGAGCCCCGACACACACCCGCGGGGACTCCGTGACACACACTCACAGGGACTCTGCAACACTCCCAAGGCGATCCCGCCACTTGGCAAACACAGCACCCCAGGGCGTGCCAGGCGCTCTGCCAGGGGACCGCAGGGCCGACACGCCACCTCTCTGTAGAGCTCGAACCCGCTGAGAACCAGGTTCCACCAGCAGCTGCTCAAGCACCCTCCCCTGGGGACCCCAGAAGCGTGCCCTGGCGCCGTACGGACCAGTCTTGGGAAGAACTACTCAGTTATCCCTGACCACCCAGACCTCCCTCAGTTATCCCTGACCCCCCTGACCTCCCCTTATAAAAAGCTGGTGCCAGGACACCTGGGTGCTGCAGTCCATTAACGGCTGCCTTCGGCTCAGGGCAGGACCCCAGGCTTCTGGGATCGAGTCCCACACTGGCCTCCTTGCTCAGCGGGGAGCCTGCTTCTCCCTCTGTCTCTGCCTGCCATTCCCCCTGCTTGCCCTCTATCTCCCTCCCTCCCGCTCCCTCTCTCTCTGATAAATAAATACATAAAATCTTTATTAAAAAATTTAAAAATTAAGAAAAGAGTGCCATTTCCTTGATCTCCCTGGTTTGGCATTTATTTCTGAAAATTATTTGTTACCCTGACTCTGTCTCACTGATAATGAATTACATCTTCTGAGAGGTCTCTAGTTGGTTTCTTCAATTCCCCTCAACCCTCTTGCATTTAAATACAGAGCAATGATGACAAGGCTAGCTCTTTACTTAGCTAGAACCTCTGCCCGGCCTGCTCTTTTCAAAACCTCCCCCATCCCGCAGAGGAAGGCTGTGGCGTCAGCGCACGCGCAGTGAGCCATACCTCTCCCAGCCCTGGCACCGGGACGCCTTTAATGCAACCTGGACTCTCCAACAAGAGCAACAGAAATGCCGGCAGAAGTCTGTTCCTCCAGCTATATGCAGAAGAATGAAACTCGACCATTCTCTTACACCATACACAAAGATAAACTTGAAATGGATAAAAGACCTCAACGTGAGACAGGAACCCATCAGACTCCTAGAGAAGAACATAGGCAATAACTTCTTTAACATCAGCCACAGCAACTTCTTTCAAAATACGTCTCCAAAGGCAAAGGAAACAAAAGCGAAAATGAACTTTTTGGGACTTCATCAAGATCAAAAACTTCTGCACAGCAAAGGAAACAGTCAACAAAACAAAGAGGCAACCCACGGAATGGGAGAAGATATTTGCTAATGACAGTACAGACAAAAGGCTGATATCCAGGATCTATAAAGAACTTCTCAAACTCAACACACACAAAACAGATAATCATGTCAAAAAAATGGGCAGAAGATATGAACAGACACTTCTCCAATGAAGACATACAAATGGCTATCAGACACATGAAAAAATGTTCATCACTAGCCCTCAGGGAGATTCAAATTAAAACCACATTGAGATACCACCTTACACCAGTTAGAATGGCCAAAATTAGCAAGACCGGAAACAACGCGTGTTGGAGAGGATGTGGAGAAAGGGGAACCCTCTTCCACTGTTGGTGGGAACGCAAGTTGGTGCAGCCACTTTGGAGAACAGTGTGGAGATTCCTCAAGAAATTAAAAATAGAGCTTCCCTATGACCCTGCCATTGCACTACTGGGTATTTACCCCAAAGACACAGATATCGTGAAAAGAAGGGCCATCTGTACCCCAATGTTTATAGCAGCAATGGCCACGGTTGCCAAACTATGGAAAGAACCAAGATGCCCTTCAACGGACGAATGGATAAGGAAGATGTGGTCCATATACACTATGGAGTATTATGCCTCCATCAGAAAGGACGAATACCCAACTTTTGTAGCAACATGGACGGGACTGGAAGAGATTATGCTGAGTGAAATCAGTCAAGCAGAGAGAGTCAATTATCATATGGTTTCACTTATTTGTGGAGCATCACAAATAGCATGGAGGACATGGGGAGATGGAGAGGAGAAGGGAGTTGGGGGAAATTGGAAGGGGAGGTGAACCATGAGAGACTATGGACTCTGAAAAACAATCTGAGGGTTTTGAAGGGGTAGGGAGGGTGGGCGGCTGGGGAGCCAGGTGGTGGGTATTAGGGAGGGCACGTATGGCGTGGAGCACTGGGTGTGGTGCATAAACAATGAATTCTGTTACACTGAAAAGAAAAAAAAAAAAAAAAAAACACAACAGAAGTCTGTTTCTCCCCTTCACACCCATGTTCTGCTGTCTAAAAGGAGTAATAATCACCCTAATAAAAAGGGACTATGAAAGCAAAGGCGCACCATTTGCAATGACATGAGTGGGAACTCGAGGCTATTATGCTGGGTGAAATACGTCCATCAGAGAAAGACAGTCACATACGATCTGACGGATATGAGGAATTTGAAGAAGGATCATTGGGGGGGGGGGGAATGAAACGAGGAAACCACAGAGGGAGACACACCATAAGAGACTCTCAGTCTCAGGAAACAAACTGAGCGTTGCTGGAGGGGGAGGGGTGGGAGGGATGGGGGGCTGGGGGACGGACACCGGGGAGGGCACGTGCTGTGGGGAGTGCTGTGGACTGTGTAAGACCGATGGGCCGCAGCACCCCGGAAACAAGTAATACATTATATGTTAATTTAAAAAAAAAAAAAAAAAAGCAAACAACCCCAAGTAAAAGCACATCTTTGGATGGGAAGACCAAATACGAAAGGACGGGCTCTCCTTACCGCCGTTTCTTCCCTCCCATGCTTCGGGGCCAGCTTCCACACCGAGGCACCCTCTTCGCGGCTGTGCTGGAAGTCAGTGCCGAGGTCAGCCAACACGGAGAGAGTCTCCAGGACAGCCCCAGAGCCCACCCGGGCCCCCCATGGAGGCTGCCCTCAGTGGCTGAGGACTGGGGTTCTGGCCCCAAGGTAAAAATACAAGATTACCCAGGGCGAGTAAGCTCTGTGCCTTGGGTTTCTGCTCTGAGAAGTGGGGATAAGAACAGGACAGTGGCTCCCTGCTCACACACAAGGTTGCATGCCAAGACCCCAGCAATGCCTAAAATGTGGATGGTACCAAATCCTACACATACCATGTTTTCTCTTGTACATACACACCTACGACAAAATTTAATTTAAGACATGAACAGCGATAACTGAGAATAAAGT
This sequence comes from Neogale vison, assembly GCF_020171115.1. Lineage (NCBI taxonomy): Eukaryota > Metazoa > Chordata > Mammalia > Carnivora > Mustelidae > Neogale > Neogale vison. The sequence goes on along the minus strand of NC_058094.1, from coordinate 231,046,564 downwards.
AGAACAATTATAACAACACACCATAATAAATGGTCTGTGACTCTGGTCTCCCTCTCAGTGTATCTTACTGTCCTGCACCTGCCCTTCTCGTGAGAACGTGAGATGACGAAATGCCCCGTGAAGAGATGAAGGGAGGGCAGTGACACAGATGTATGACGCAGCGTAGGGAGCTGACACGTCGGGGGAGGGCCATGTGCCCCCAGACCACTGTTACCACGGGTATGTGAAACCATGGATAACGGGGCAGCAGCAGACCTACCTCCTAGTGACTGGGACACATAAAGTGACCCTGTGCTGGCAAGGGAAACACCGATTTCCACCCCTGCTGTGGTCACCAGCACGAGGAAGGCACAAGTCCTAGACATCACTACCCACAACTATTCGGTGCATAAGACTGCGGACAGAATGATGTGTTACCATGAAGAGAGTATGGAGCTTTCCATGTATCCAGAGAATTATTCTGGCACATTGTAGGCTTTTCATGAGACTCAAGAATTAAAGCAAGATAAACTTGGTGTTAATGCTGTGAAACTTATGACCTAATCATGGGCCAAAATGAGCTGTCAAATCCCTTCAAGAATCCTTGTGGAGGTCTACGGCCGTACCACCCTGAACGCGCCCGATCTCATCGGATCTCGGAAGCTAAGCAGGGTCGGGCCTGGTTAGTACTTGGATGGAAGAACCCTTCTGGAGGAAAAGAGATCACAGATTTTGCTCTTCTAGCAAAAAAAAAAAAAAGATTGTAAAATGTCTTATTGATAATTTTCACATTGATTACATGTTGAATAATAATATTCCAGAAATAGTGGATTATATAGCATGTTCTTAAAATGAATTTTGTTTCTTTTTGTGTTTTAATGTGACTACTAGAGAATTTATTATTATAAATGTGGCTCACATTATACTCTGGTGAATACTAAACAGCTCCTTAGAAGAATCGGAAGATATAAGGAAGACACTATAAAATCTGTAAATTTTCATCCAACAATTCCAGTTTCAGAATTTATCCACAAAAAGTGTGAGGCAGAGCTGGTCACTAGAACAATGACTTGGTAAAAACAGGACGCTGCGTGGGGCGTGGGCGTGCGTGTGCAAGACAGAAAAAGGCATCCCTAACTCCCAAATACACATGTTCATGCACGAGGGTCAAAGCCTGTACAGCGAAAAGGTTACTGGGGAAGAAGTCGTTGAAAGGCTTTAGCTAGATGGCGAGTGATCCAACCACCCCCAAAACGAATGAATACAACACACCCGCATCAAAGTAACAAAAATTCCATGTGTTTCTGGGTATGCATATGGGATAAAGAGATACATAAAAATATGGCACAAGACATTAGAGATGATTATCTCAGGGTCGCTCAGGTTTCAGACAGCTACCAAGGAAAGTGACAGGAAAAATTTCCTTTGGGTACAATACCCCACATCTGCTCACCACATCACCTGCAACACGAACAACCAACTAGGAAAACAGCCGGACAATAACGAGAACCCCAGCGCCCACCACCTCACAGTCCCTACAGCTTCACCATGAAGACGATCCTGATGGTAATTACGACGGTGGGAAGAAAGTAAAGACCGGGCATCGCCCTCCACGCGCAGGGGACCGTCACGGGAGGGCAGGACCACGGGCATCGCCCTCCACGCGCAGGGGACTGTCACGGGAGGGCAGGACCACGGTGGTGTGCCCGTGAGGTCGTCGGAGCCTGGGCCTCCCTGCGGGAAGTCTTCAACACTGAGGCGGTTTGCTCACTTACCAGACGTCTGCCCTCTGTGGGGACAGCATGGGGACTCCTGTCTCCAGGAGTTGTCCCTTCCCCTGCGGGGCCTAACATGCGGCCAGCCGGGAAATGCTGTCGCTCTGTGCCCTAGTGAAAGGAGGCGCCTAAGGCCCCACTATCTTGGAACCCTCCACTTCTCCCTCTTATTCTGTATTTTGAGGCTCTTTATCAAGGATGTGTTCGTTTACGACGGCGACATCTTCCTGCGAGCTCGTGATTCTGTCACTACAAAAGGCCCCCCCAGGGCACCAGGCTCGTCTCCGAGTCGGACCCACTGCTGTGGGCGCAGCCTCTCTAGCTGCGACACAGGGGCCACGTGGAGCTCCCTCTAGTCCATTGTCCTACTTCCGAGCTATTCGCATCTTGTCATCCAAACGTGTCCGCTATGTCCTCCTGGAATTACCACTCGAATCACCCATCTGCTGGCAAGGGCTGCCGCAGGCTCTGCTCTCCGAGCCAAACACAAAGACTCAGGGCTACTCTTGCCGCATAATAAAGTCAACATCAATGTCTTACCTTCCCTCTCGAGTCTTTATCTCTTCCATTGTTTCTTACTAAATTCTCGGCATACCTAGGAAATAAGGTCAAATTCAAAATTAACTTTCAACAAAGACTTGAAACATAAAGCATGTTACATCTCAGCGAAGGCTCTTCTATCCGATCTAAGCTGCTAAGACGAGCAGACCTCCAGAGCCCGTCTCACTAGTGGGCACTAGGGTCTCCCTACATTGCTTGTACTTCAGCAGCGAACCAAGAAAGAGCCTCAGCAGAGAGAAGAAACTACGTGTTTTAACAAAGTTGTGCATGTGTATGACTCTCTATTCCTATGAGATTCTAGAACACTCTGTAATTTTATTAGTCACTCCCAGAAAAAGCATGAGATCCTCCATCTGTAAGAACATGGACGGAGCAAGAGAATAGTCTTCTAAGTGAAATAAATCAGAGAAAGACAAACACCATATGATCTCACTCATATGTGGAATTTAAGAATTGAGATAAATGAGCAAAGGGGGAAAAAGGAGAAGCAAACCAAGAAACAGACTCTTCCCTCTGGAGAACACGCGGCAGGTCCCCGGAGGGGAGGGCGGTGGGGAACGGGTGAAGAGGGAATGAGGCTAGCACCGGGCGGTGTGCAGACGGGCTAAATCACTACACTGTGCACCCGACACTAACATTGCACTGCACGGTAACTACACGGGCGTGTGCAGACGGGCTAAATCACTACACTGTGCACCCGACACTAACATTGCACTGCACGGTAACTACACTGGAATGTAAATAAAAACTTTTAGAAAATCTAGAGCTTATGTACAAAATGAGAATGTACACACCAACTCTAACCGGCAACCAAACGCACAGGGAAGAGGTGCTGTTGTTAGACTGACCCACGAACAAACAGCTCCGGAGGGTCACTCAACAGGCCCCACAGACGCAGACGTGCCATCCCAGCAGGCTGCTGCCTGAGCCCTGGCTGTGGCCAGTCTCTGCGCTCCGACTAACAAACACTGGTCGGGGGCCCTGGCAGTGCAGATGGGGGCCAGGAGCCTGCCCGCAGACACTCCACCCTCCCCAGGCTCCACGGGCTACAGGCCAGGAGCCCGCCTGCACACCCTCACCCCCCAAAGTAAGTGCTCCTCTCCAAGTTCACAGGAGCACATATGGAAAAGGACAGAATCAAGGGGCGCCTGGGTGGCTCCGTCATTAAGCGTCTGCCTTCAGCTCAGGTCATGATCCCAGAAACCTGGGATCGAGCCCTACACTAGGCACCCTGCGTGGCAAGGAGCCGCTTCTCCCTCTGCTCCTCCCCGGCTGATGCTCTTTATGACAAATAAATAAATAAAATCTGGGAAAAAAAAAAAGGCAAAATGGAACTAGTAATTTATAACAAGCTGCAAGCTCTTCTAGTGCACCCAGACTGTAATCTGGAGGGGCTGCACCAGGGCAAGTGAAGTGCTTCTGTCGTTCACTCTCATTTACTGACTCTAATCAGGCCCCGTAAGAAACACGTTCTGCGGAAGCACAGCGCGCCCGACAGTCACCAGAGAGCGCACGGTCCTTCCCGGCTGCCGGTGGGATCTCGTCGTGAACTTGCGCCCCGACGTCGGTGCTCACTGCTCTAGGAAACAAAAATTCCACGACACTCGTTAGCACAGCATAGTGAAGTCACCGTAACTGTAAGTTCTGTACAACAAGTGTGAACTCCGGATTTAACAAAAGCATCTCCACCACAGGTATCTCCTGAAAGACTGTTTTTACCCGCTGTCTTCAATCACATAATTAACGTAAGGAAGAGGAGTAAAGGAATACTAAAAGACGATCATACACTACCTCAGTGAGTAAAAGACATTTTTACTTATCAATTTCACATTACTTTCAGATAAATCTGACTAGTTCCTTACACTGCTTAAAATTATAAACTTTCAAACATAATGTGGATATTGCATGGATTCATCCACCTATAAAAAAGAAAATGTAAACAACTGATCTATACATTCTACTTCTGTAATTCTCTTGAATTAAGTGAATTTGTGAAAATGAAATTAAAACCATTAGATTGCAAGCCAGCAAATCCAGATAGGTGCTTTAAAGAGAGAGGCACACATTGAAATGGCCCGGAGGGAAGGGTATGAGGCAGGAATGGGACAGGTAAAGACCCAGGGGACCAGGGCCAGGGCATCCCTGGGGCAGAGAAAGCTCACAGCCCTGGGGACCGACCCACGAAGTGTGCAGAGCAGCAGGAGGCAGGAATGAATCACCCACCGAGAAAGGCAGCCTGGAGTGCAGTACACAATGTATACCAAAAGCCTTGAAAACAGTTAAAGATATTCAAACACTTTCTTGCATCTATAAATACTTCCAGGAAATTATTCCTAGAATACAAACATGTATTAAGGTTTTCAATCTGTTCATCAGTAATTTACGAAATAAAAAATAATTAGTAACCTGAATGTCCCACATAAGGTTGCCTGTTAAATAAGTAAGGTCAGGGCCACATGAAAGAGTGTGCCCTCCGTAAAAGACTATTTCCCAGATTAAAGTGGGAAAACAGCATGATTGCAATTGTGCCTTCGGTTACATATAGGAAAAAGAATCTTAAGTACATACATACTTATTACAAAATGGATTATCTCTTGAGTCTGGGATCATAGATAAATTTTGGGTTTTTTTATTCTTTCTGTAAAATTTTTTCCAAAATTAACTGGAGAAAAGTATAATTACATGTTTAACAGGAATAGCAGTCTGGCATCAGTCTACTAAACAGATTGGAATGGGAAAAAGAAAAATGAAATCAGTCATGTCAGGTAGGAAAAAATATGACTTAATGGCTGTCTAGGTATAAAGAAGAAGAAGGAAAAGTAGCTATGAGCAGCTCAGTGCCTTGTTCCCAAGCCGTGTGGGCTGGCCGGGGGGGTGCTGGGCTAGAAACAGACGCCCACAGGGGCCTGGGCAGTCACTGCCCAGAAGCAGAAAGGAGTAGGGCCCATGTTCAGCAGAAGTAAGAGAGGCATAATCACGCTGGATTCTTCTAACAACTAACTCATTATTCTAATAAACAACTCGTTAGAGTTATTATGCTTAATCATGACTTCCCAAATCCATCCCGAATGGGAGACCAGAGGAGGGGACACCTGGCTGGCTCAGGCAGTAGAGCACTCGACCCCTAATCTCAGGGTTGTGAGCTTAAGCCCCACGCCGGGTATGAAGCCAACTTAAAAAAAAAAAAAAAAAAAAAAAAAAAAAACAGAAAGAAAAGAGAAGAGAAAAGTAAAGAAATGAAACAAAACGAAACTGGAGGAGGTACACAATTAAAATAACAGATCAAAAATATCCAGAGGGACGCCTGGACAGCTCAGTCAGTTAAGCGTCTGCCTTCAGCTCAGGTCATGGTCCCAGGGTCCTGGGATCGAGTCCCGAATCCATCTCCCTGCTCAGCGGGGAGCCTGCTTCTCCCTCTGCCCTTCTCCCCTCTCACTCTCTCTCAAATAAATAAATAAAATCTTTTAAAAAGAAACAACATATGTCTCACTAATCACTGCGATACACTGTGTGCGCATTTGTTTCTTTATCAAATGGCTTCTCCGATGACATCCGAGCACAACAATAAAAACTTTCGGTCACAGCTGTCCCCTCCGCCTACAGAACAAGGGCGAGCACCCAGTGGCCACTCCATAAAGAGGAAGAAAGTATCAAAGACACGAAGTTGGTCATCATCAGGAGAGTCTCTGGAGGGGACTAGTTACTACGGCAGTCTTTACGGAAGGAGCACTGTTGACGGCGACCGTTTTATCCACAGGGGCCGCCTCTTACCTCCAGCCTTAACAAAACCCAAATGTGAATGTTGTGACAAGTCTCAGAGAGGATTTCTGTGGGAAACCAAAGAGGGCGTTTCTAGTCACTAAATCTGATACAGGGATGTGAAATAGGCAAGTTTATTAAAATGTTAGTGGGAGAGGGGCGCCTGGGTGGCTCAGTGGGTTGGGCCGCTGCCTTCGGCTCAGGTCATGATCTCAGGGTCCTGGGATCGAGTCCCGCATCGGGCTCTCTGCTCAGCGGGGAGCCTGCTTCCCTCTCTCTCTCTCTGCCTGCCTCTCCTTCTACTTGTGATCTCTGTCTGTCAAATAAATAAATAAAATCTTTTAAAAAAATTAAAAAAAAAATTTAAAAAAAAATGTTAGTGGGAGGATCTAGAAGGTGGAAACCTGTGAACTTTGCTGTATGTTTACAAATGCTCATAATGAAATATTGGGGAAGACTCCCTAAAAAGATTTTGATCTAGGGAAAGAGATTTAAAACACAAGAGGAATGAACACGTGTCTGTGAGGGCCCGCTCTCAATTCCTGCCTCCCTCAGCTCGTTGACACGCCAGCAGGTAAACGCTCAGTGGGCCTGATCCCAGGGAGGCCCAGGGGCTTGAGATGCACGTCTGTGCGCGGTCAACAAAACTGCTCCAGTCAGACAACCGTATGCTCTGATCACGGGCAGGGCAGCCGGTGCCAGGGCGGGGTGCGGTCCCGCCGTCAGGGAAGGCACAGACGTAATTTATCACACTCAGCCAAGAGCCAGCCAGGAGGGGCACGAGGCCAGGCAGCAACTGCAAAGATTTTTCAGGACATTCTTAACAAACACTCCTCAAAAACGCACACACATACTTTCCTGGACGGGCACCAGTCAACCAGGGGTCCCAGTCTCTGCCCCGAAGGCCTGACCCTCCTGAGCCTCACTGCACCTGACCCTCACTTTGCGTCCACCTGAAAGGGAGCACCACCAAGAAACAGAAGAATGAAATCGCTTCGCTTCAGAGTCTGGATAAATGGCACAGCAGAAAGTATATACACGAAAACAAAAGATACAATTAGGACAGGTTGCAGTTACTACCAATATACACGGGAGGAAAATTAGACCCTTCGCAATCAATAGCTTTATTTTTGTGTTCTGTTTGGTAAGCTTACACGACTAATTCTGATTCAAACATTTTGCTGTATTATCCATTTACTTTGCACTTAATATCATCATCAAAATTTCAATTTCATGACAGATTTCTGAGTATATGTTAAAAGTACATTCACAATATAATCAGAAAATCTGATTTCATATTTCCTAGTAGACCAGCAATTTCTCCATATTGATCACGTCACACACACTTGCGTCACATTTTTACCAAGGTGACAAGTCTTATCCTCTGGCGACAGGGAGATAAAACTCTTCCCTGTGAGTGCCCGTCTCGGATGACCACAGAGGCTAGGAAGCATCAGAAATGGTACCTTGGGGGCACCTGGGTGGCTTGGGTTAAGCTTCTGCCTTTGGCTCAGGTCATGATCTCAGGGTCCTGGGATCGAACCCACGTCACGCTCTCTGTTCGGCGGGGCGCCTGCTTCCCCCTCTCTCTCCGCCTGTCACTCCCGCTGCCTGTGATCTGTCTCTGTCAAATAAATAAATAAAATATTTTTTAAAAAAAAAAGAAAGAAAGAAATGGTACCTTGGACTCCCTTTTCTCAAGATCGTCTCTCGACAACCTCTCTCTTCTATCGGGGTCACTCTGGCGCCTCTGTTCATCAAAATGAAAGCCTTCCTTGTGTCGCTTTTCCTTGTGTCTTTCTTCCCCTTCCTTGTCAGAGAAGGAATTCGTCTTTTCTTTTGGATACTTTTCTCTTCTTTCCCTTGTGCTGCTTTTTTCTCCATGTTTCCTCTCTCGATCTGGCTCTTTCTGCTTCCTGTGTCTCTTTTCACCTTCTTCATTATACAGCCAGTACTTAAGAGGATTGTCTTTACTGTCGCCGTACTGCAGCTTTGAAGGGGACAGATGGAAAACGCGTGAGCACAGGAAACATGGGCCACCATCCTTCCCACATGGGATGGTAATGTGTCTCACATTATTGCCCTCACTCTTCCTTCCCGACTCTAGGAAGGAGCTTCTGGAAAGAAAAACCCAGTGCTGGTCACACAGCCCACAGGATAGCGGCGACACCATACTCCAGCCTTCACCCTGATATGGAGAACCACGTCCAAACCCCTCAGCATGGCAAGTATGCCCCCTCCGCCTCAGCTCCATCCTTGTCATCCTTGACACCTTCTCTCCAACTGTGAATGCACCTGGCTCTCCACCAACCCCAGTCCCTCCTGTGAAATGTGTCACGTCTGGGAGCAGAGCATCACATGCCCTGCCGACCTCTGTCCTTGGCAGTTCACATGTCTGCTCCCCAATAAGGGAGATTCTTAAAACTGGACACTACTGTTAAGTCATCACAGGTTCCCCTAGACCACCGTGGGTGCTCAGTGGTAACTGCTGACTTCCGTCACACGGCGACACACAGCTCTATGCAGAACACGCTGCCCAACACGTCAGATTTCTGGCCCAGACTCCCAGTTTCGGAAGCATCATCAGTATGTCTCAGCTGAACCCCAAGTGGAACTGCCCTTTCCTCCCACCCAGGGCCTCCTCTCCTCACACCCAGCAGTGGGTCACTGCTCACTCTCCAGCCACAGGGCCCCTACCCTCTTCTCGGCTCAGTCCCCGTGATCCCCGCTCCTGCCACCCCTTCTACGGCCACCCAGCAGCCTCCTGACTTCTCTCCTTCACCTGATTCCCACCAACTCTACCCGTCTCTGCCAGCACCACCTTCCTAAAGAAAAACGTGCTGGCAAGCTCCATGAGCAGCTCCTCAGTCGGAAAGTCAGATTGCTACCACACATTTGCCACCGAAATCAATCCTATGGGGATTAAAAGATTTAAGTGCCAAAAAAAATTATAAGGATCCAGAACAAAATACAGGCAACTACTTACGTAATCCTGTGGGGGGGGGGAAAGGCTCTGTGAGCCTTACATCAACAACCAACAATGAAAGACCCGATACTTCATAACTGTAAACTTACTCATAAAACAAAGTCCCACAAACAAAATTCGAAACAGAAACGGGAACAGAAGTAACTAGCAGGGAGCTCATCTTTAAAGTACTCTTAGAATAAAATGCCCCATTAGGAAATAAGTAAACATACACAGGGAATAACTAACAGCGGGGCAGTGAGCCCTCACATAAAACGCTCAGGAGTGCTTCTCTGTTCTGAATCAAATTAGCAAAGATTAAAAATTACGATCATGTCCAGTTGCTGCTTTGGACACGGGCAATTATACTCTGATGATGTAAATAATTACAGCTTTTCTGTAGAGCAGTAAGTTTACATTTACTTTCATCTAGCAAGTTCATTTCCAGAAATTCATCAGAGGAAAATAATTAAGAACAAATGTAAAAACTTTACCTCATGGATGTCTTTATAATTAAAAAAAATTCAGAAGCAACCTAAGTGTCCAAAAAAACCTAGATCAATACAACTATGACATACCAATAGTACACTGAGCAGTCATTAATATTATAGAGAAATAGGACTCAGAAAAATGTTCCCAGTGTATCCAGTTTAAGGTTTATAAAAGAGTAAAAATCCAATTTAAGAAAACAAATAGATATATATGTACACACATACAAATGCGTATGTAAACCTACTCTGTGAGGGTACATACTTAAATATTATCAATAAGTATCTTGGGGTAGAATTTGTTTTTATTTTCTTCTTATGGTTTATCTGAATCTTCTCCATTTCTCAAAAGCACCATGTATTTCTCCTGGAAAGAGAACAACATGTACGTGCAAGGAAAGGGGAGACCTTCCTCAGACCGTGAACCCTGTGTGACACTTTCCCAAACTGCTCCTACTAACAGCGCGCAGACGTGAGGGAGCCCTTCCTGGGGGAGTCCGCGTACCTTTCTCTCTCTGTATCGTCTCGCTCGCTCTTCGTCCCCCCTCTCAGGGTCTTCATCTCTCCTCTCCTTCTCTTCTGTCCTCACTTTGCTTACTACAAAAACAGAGCGTATTTTTAACCTCCCCAAACATCAGCACTTAGGAATGACCTTCCCACACCTTGCTGCCCTCTCTACCCTGCGTACGTCGTGCGTTACTGTGCAGTAGATGGTAACACATACGGAAACATACTCACCAATTAAAACACATCCCTCAATATTAAGCATGAGAAGTTCTAGAATCTAAACTTAAAATGGACGAAAGAGGGAGACCACAAGGGCAGCTGCCACGGGAGCAGCCTGGACAGATCAGACTGAGCCCTGGAAACCCGAGAGAGGCACCAGCCCCCACACATGCCAGCTGAGCACCTGGTCACGGACAGAGGTGCTCAGGGAGACAGAGCCCCATCCACTACGAAAAACTGGCCCAGTCACCAAGTGCTCGGAGGCCAAGAGAAATGCCTGCCTTGGGGGACAACAGGGGAACTGCACCAGCCCCACAGCCTCCAAGTGCCCACTGCTGAGGGCACCAGGCAGGGAGAAGGCCCTTGTGAGAAGGAGGCAGTCTGCAGCCCACCTGCCGGCAGCCACCCCTACCCACAATGTGGGATCTCTCCCTGCTAGTGGAATTAGAGATTCGCTTTTGAACATGCACAGACCAAAAAAAAAAAAAAAAAAAAAAAAGTCATAAGGTTTAAAATTAAGAGAATCAATAAATTAAGAGATGAGGACAAAATTAAATAGAAATCACTGAAACCAAGTCCATTCATTCAAAAAGTGCTTGTGGAGCAGTCAGTGGGAGCCTGGGATATGAGAGACACCAAACAGCAGGGGAGACAGGAGCAGGAGCAGCGGGGAGCGAAGGGCCAGGTCCCGGGAGACTGCAGGAGAAAGATGGGGTCCAAGGGACTCCCAGGTTCTCTGACCAAAGGAAGGGAAGGATGCAGCTGCCATCAACTGAAGTGGGTAAGGCTTTGGGGAAGCAGGATTTGCAGGGATTTCAGAAGCCCAGTTCAAGACCCGCGAAGTTTGCAACATCTATCAGACATCAAAGGACAAGAGGATATGCAAGCCCAGAGTTCAGAGATGAAACCCAGCTGGGAACCAAAACTTAGGAATCAAGAACAGATGTTTCTAATCATGAGAAGGGACGCAGTCACTGACAGAGACAGAACAGCTACACCAGTCCAAAGATCACGGACACACTTCACAGAAGGGGAGGCTCAGACGAGACAGGGAAGAGCCACATAAATGGCCAAAGAAGGGGGAAGGAATGTCACAATTATTCATATCAATAATGCACTGAAAAGACAAGATCAGGTAGCAACCAAAAAAGATCTGAGAACAAAAATGATGTTATTAAAAATGCATACCAAGAACATCAAAAGAAATCACCCTAAAAAGAGGCAATGGGAGTAATAGTTGCTGTTAAACATGTTGAGTGGTGACCCCGTTAACTCATAATCCCTCCACCAAGGATGCCTCACCCAACACAAATGCACGCCCACGCTCTGGAGGGCACGGCTGCTGGGCTCTGCAGACCTGGGCAGCGGCCCTGGGAGCAGAAAGCAACAGTACCTAACAGAGAACATGAACGAGGGGACTTGGTTTCCGTCCGGTTCATAACTAGGACCTCAAGCCTTTCTGACGAGTCTAAGAATGACTGTGTAATCTCTAAACATATTCCTTGTTGGTTACGTTAGCCAGTTAGAAGTTTTTAGAAGAGCGTATACTATTTGTATAGTGCAAAAATGACAATACTTACATGGGGAGGGCAGTATGCACATTTACCTTAGAATTCCTGGGAATCAGATAAAAGCATTTAAATCTTGTTCAGAATAAAACTGACACTTTTGAGGAATTCTTATTAAAGAGCACTATTTGTTTATTTACAATGTGGGCTGAAATTTAGTTAGGTAATCTAAAATGTGTTTCAATAGTAAACCTCTAGCAAGTAATGAGAACATTGTTACTCTTTTCACTCACTGAAATGAGTTTTAAAAATGCCAAAAAGAAAGTTGAAAAGAGCAGACACACACACACACACACACACACACACACACACACACACCCCCCACCCCACCCCACGCCCCCGGAGGCCTGTACCTTCGAGGTCAAGCTAAGCCACTTATGCAAACCATGAAAGAAACGCGGGAAAGAGGACAGGGACCTGAGCACGAAGCTACGAAGGTCTTTCAGCGAGACAGACAGGCTGCAGCCGGTGGCTAAGCGGTGCCACAGGAGGGACTCCAGAGCCGTGCAGCGGCTGTGGCTCCACGCGGGGACACGCACCTGCTCCCATCCTGCGCTCTGCTCTGTCCGGGGGCTGCCGGCCCAGCAGGTTATGGTGGGCAGCCATCTGCCTGGGCTCCTCCCTTCTGGCTCTGCGGTCTCTGTCCTTGTCCCCCCTGTCTTTTCCTTTACTGTGAGACTTCTCTGTGTCCTGCTCTCGGGATTTCTCTTTATGCCTTTCCTTGTCCCGGTCTCTGGAGTCCTTTTTCCTTTCCCTTTGCTTTTCTCTGTCTCTGTCCCCATGAGGGTTGTCCCTGGAGGGGTGGCTGTCTCTCTCGCCAGGCCTCTCTCTGTACTTGGTGTCTCGGTCTGGGTCCCTGTGCTTGGGCTCTTTGTTTTCAGGGAGGTCCATTTCTGATTCCTTATGCAGCTTCTTTTCTCTGTGTTTCTTATCTTCCTTGGGAATACCTGATTGTGCAGCCTAAACCAGGAAAAAAAAGCAAAATTTGGAATCTGGGTCACACTCAGTGAGAGGTCTTAACACTGGCTTCCACTGCTCTCCAGCCTAGCAAGTGGGGCCGGGAAGAAGTGTCTGAATCAGTCAGGGGAACAGACTGAGCTTGCCTACGACTGGCGACAGGTGCCCGTTTATTAGAGACATTCACGTTTGCTGGCAAGTCACAGCTGAAATACTACAGGGAACAGGAAGAAAAAGAACAGGATGTTGAGGCTTTGTCTTAAAGTCTCTGAGACACCACACTTGGGTCCAACTCAAAGAACAAGGACTGACCGCCCCCCTCTTATAAAATTCTCAGGTCTTGATCTCAACCCGTTAACCTTAGAAATAAAACTACCAGTTACGTTACCAGCAGAAATGGGTTTCTTCGGGAACGGAGAGAATTGCATTCTGGGACAATTAAGCTGTGGCAGAGCCGTAGGGGGTTCTGTGGAGCAAAGGACAGGAGGCCCCTTCACAGAGGAGGGGGCGTTGGGAGGAGGGGCTGCTGGGAGCTAAAAGTCTGCCGGTGTGAACTGGGAGCTGGGAAGCGGAGTGGCTTCTCGTTGGCTGAGCTGGTGCCAGGCCAGGAGGAACCCGTCCCTCCTCCTGCCGGGAGAGTAAAGCAGCATCCGCATGCCTCTCTTCCCGCCGGGTCTGCAGGGGACGGTGGAGGGGTGGAGCCCGAGCGCTGCCCCTGCCAGCTGAGCGCTGCCCCTGCCGGCGTCCCCACTCCGTTCCGGAGCAGGTTTGCTGTACTCGCTTTCACAGCCCAAAGCTCCCTCCACATAAACCACACAGAGACATATACCCACATACATGAACACAGGCACAAACACACATGCAAACGTGTCACGCAGAGAAGCCACTTGTCTGTGCACACACCACACACATGCATGTGCACACACACTGCACATGTGCCCTCAATGCACACCACACACAGAGAGACACATACACACATACATGAACACAAGCACAAACACAGACATGCAAACATGCCACATAGAGAAGCCAAGCGTGTGTGCACATACCACACATACACATGTACTTAATGTGCACCACAGACACACACACAAACACGCATGCACATGTATTGCACAGAGAAACCATAAACGTGTGCACACATCATAGACATACGTGTGTGCACACCACGTGTACCCAGTGCACACAAACACACACACACACACACACACAGCCCAAGCCCTGACCCATAACAGAACCTGACACAGCTGCTGGGATGCCGGGCTGAATGGGGCAACCCTGTCCCACCAGATTCCAGACCTATTGACCATACGGCTTTATCTCTCGGTCAAAAACAGTTCTGAAATGAGCCACACAGAAGCCAGGTTGAGAAGCAGGTGAAACCGTCCAAGCTCCAAAAGGACCCCAACTCAAATCTTTCAGAGACAGTACCAAAAGATGCTTTCTGAGGTCATCTGCTTTCCACGTATCATCTTTTGTTCTTCTCTAAAAAGAAAAGAATAAAGTTAGAATTTTTAAAGTTTAAAAAACTAATTTTGTACACTCTAGTGAGCTGCTTTTTCATTAGGCCATTTAAGTCAATGGCAATGAGTCCTTCACATGCAACAAATTACTACCTACTAGAAGAAAAGGTAATAGTAATACACATTTTTAAAAATTATTTCCTAGTCTAAAATTACCTATAAACAATTACAGAATGGGGCGCCTGGGTGGCTCAGCGGGTTAAAGCCTCTGCCTTCGGCTCAGGTCATGATCTCAGGGTCCTGGGATCAAGCCCCGCATCAGGCTCCCTGCTCAGCGGGGAGCCTGCTTCCTCCTCTCTCTCTGCCTGCCTCTCCGCCTACTTGTGATCTCTGTCAAATAAATAAATAAAATCTTTAAAAAAAAAACAATTACAGAATGTGTTCCTCTGGCTACTTCGTAAGTGCAGGTAAAACACACCCCCCACCTTCCCCACGTCACCCAATGCCTGTCGATGCCCGGTCCCACTGCCCAGCAGTATTTCTGTCTGCCAACAGAGCAGATGCCCCTGGAGTGTCCCTGCCCAGCAGGCCACACCCCCTCCCACCCCCCAGGGGCTGAGCGTCCAGAACATGACGCCTCCATAAGCACACACACTTCACCTGCCACGGGGAAGACACACTTACATAATGAAGGGATCCAATACATAAATTAATCAAGGATGTTTCCTACAGACAAAAAGGCAGATTTACCCAGATTACTTCATTTTCCCTTTGAGAAAATGTATTTTTTTATACAGATTGGTTGATTTAACAGAAGGCGTCCTTGGTAAGATACGGTGTAAAACAGTCGGCAACAATTAGCATAGCTGCGACTTGGAGTTCCTGAACCTTAAAACTCTTTCTGTCTCAAGTTCACTGCTCTGTGTAGAGGTTTAACATGGGCCCTTCTCCAAACGAATGGTCCAAACTCAACAGAGAGCTTGTGGGCCCGTGGGAGAGGACAAGGGCTAGAGACCCCGAGAGTGGAAGGGCGCCGGCCAGAGCCTGTGGACCGGACCCCCTCCCGGCAGTGATTACATGAGTTACGCTGATCGGCAAAACTCCTGAGGGCAACAGCTCCCCGAAAGACCACAAGATCTTCCTTCTGCCTCTTTTACCAGCCCAAGCTTGAGCACTTGAAAATCAGGCAAATGGCCTTGCTCACCCCTAAAGATTTTTCTTCCTTGTTTTCTCTTTTAAATGTCTTATGTTATGAAAAAAAAAAAGTTAAAGGTCTATTTTATAAAATAACACACGCTCCCTCATACCCTATCCCAGCCCCCACGTGTCACATGTATTTTTAGGAACTCTGTGTAGATATGTGAGGACAGAGTGCTTCAGACCAGGAGTCTTTTGTCTTTTTTACCCTCTACTCAGCCATGGCCTCTTAAAGACCAAATCCACCAGCATTTCAGTCCCTGCCCTGTGGAACGGAGACACCAGTTAAACTCTGGTCTCTCCAAGTACAGAATAGAAAAGGCAGCGCTTTCCCCTACAAGGAGAATAAACTCCACTCTGAAACCAAAACAAAAAGAAGGGAGCGGCCTACAGAGCAAACCCTTCAAGCTCCAGGATTGCTCAGTCCACACACAGGCAAACCTGAGAGTTCAACTCCATGAGGTCAATGTCCACACCGGGTGACCCTGGGCTGTGGGTCCACTGCACGTAAAACGAGCAGTTACTACAGAAAGAGCCCCGTGTACCAACCAGCATCTCACCCGAACCCCAGGGCAAACTGGCTGACTGATGCCCGTTTACCACGAGGCTCTCCGGAGCACTGTGCGGGGAGCGCCTCAGACAGCCCTCATGGTGTGGTCCGTCTGCCCCTGCTGTACAGCAGGACTTCTCGGCACTTCTCGGCACTTCTCTTCCACCTCACGCTGACACCCCAGGAAACCCCAGAGGGAGGGGGAGCATGGGCACCTCACCTGCCATCCTTTCGGGAGGCAGGGGCTGCAGAATATCTCCTCCTGGGTCACCTTCCTTTTCCCGCAGCACACCATTTACTGTTTGCTCTCGAGCCAGACTCAGAGGCAGGAAAGCCAGAGTCTGCCTCTTGGGGTCACACCCCAGGCCCATTACCTCCGGTCATCTCTCTACCCCACTTCCCTATTCCCAAAAAGCAGTTTCCCCAAAGCATACAGATGCCAGGACATTTCACTCCAACTAAAGAGCTCAGCCACCTGGACCTGCCTCCAAACCCCTCAGGGGATATAATTTCCACCAGTTCCACCACGCCACCCAGGGACTGCCAGGACGTCTGGACTGGCAACGCTGCGCAGCCACCCGATGTCTTCACAACCCAGAACCTTCTCAGCTGGGCAAACACTCCCTTGCTTGCCAAACGTTAAAGCTAAACGTCAGTTGAACTGGTTAGCTGCATGTTAATAAAGGCTTAAAAGTCTTAGGTTGTCTTGTTTTCCACAAATTGTTCGAAATAAGTTCCCGCAGCTCCTGACACATGGAGGCTAAGCACCCTTGCCCTCAGCATACTGGTTGTTGGTTGCCGTGGCTGGGCTGCACGCCAAGACTGGCCTCGTGGACACGGCACCAACATTCCGTTCTCAGATGAGATGCAACCCATCATCGAGTCCTGCTATTTTTTCTTGTAACGTTTCCTAAAATGAAAGAAATCCACTCTTCCTACCCAGTTCAACTGTCCCAAACCCAGCCCAGTCTTTCATACTGTGGCAGTCACGTGGTCTGTATCTACAGCACCACTGGTCCAACCCAGGGGATCTAGTTCATAGCATCCACGGACACTGGAGGCCACAGAAGGGTGGCCTACCAAGCCCACAGAGCAAGAGACTAACTAGTGCATTTACCTAAAGATGCAAAGAGAGGAGGCTGGCTCATACACAGCTTTCAGACTCAGACATAATTTACCTTTAGTTGTCTTTTTAAAAATTACCCCTTAGGGGCGTCTGGGTGGCTCAGTGGGTTAAAGCCTCTGCCTTCAGCTCAGGTCATGATCCCAGGGTCCTGGGATCGAGTCCCACATTGGGCTCTCTGCTCAGCGGGGAGCCTGCTTCCTCCTCTCTCTCTGCCTGCCTCTCTGCCTACTTGTGATCTCTCTCTGTCAAATAAATAAATAAAATCTTAAAAAAAGAAAGAAAGAAAGAAAGACAGACAGACAGACTCCTAAGGAGACTCTGTACTGAGCACAGAGCCCAACATAGGGCTTGGTCACAACTCCAAGATCACAACCAGAGCCAAAACAGAAGGCAAACACAAACTACAGGAAAATCAAAGGACCATTTCAGAAGAGCATGGTCCAACTATGAAGTCAACTACACAACTAACTGAAGGGAAGAAAACTTATTCCAGACATAGTTGTTGAGCAGTACAAGTTGAGGGACACAGGACTGCCCTGCTTAGTTCTGCAGTGAACGCTGCTTGCATAGCATGCACCGGTTTTCGACTTAAAAACCCACCTATTTTTTTTAAAATCACAGAAAACCCAAGTTAAAAAAATGACTTATGAAAACAGAATGGGGGCGCCTGGGGGGCTCAGTGGATTAAGCCTCTGCCTTCGGCTCGGGTCATGATCTCAGGGTCCTGGGATCAAGGCCGCATCGGGCTCTCTGCTCAGCAGGGAGCCTGCCTCCTCCTCTCTCTCTGCCTGCCTCTCTGCATGCTTGGGATCTCTGTCAGAAAAGAAATAAGGTGGGGCGCCTGGGTGGCTCAGTGGGTTAAGCCGCTGCCTTTGGCTCAGGTCATGATCTCAGGGTCCTGGGATCGAGTCCCGCATCGGGCTCTCTGCTCAGCAGGGAGCCTGCTTCCTCCTCTCTCTCTGCCTGCTTGGGATCTCTGTCAGAAAGGAAATAAGGAAAGGAGGGAGGGAGGAAGGAAGGAAGGAAAAGAGAGAAAAGAAGAAAAGAAAAGAGAGAAGAGGAACCCTAAGGGCAGGCTATGGAAGCGGGCAGGGCCGACTCACTCCCTACCCGCCCGAGGAAAGCTGCAAGGCGCGCCCTACCCCGCAGCACACCCAGAAACAAAGGACGCTCTCTAACGCGTTACCAGTAAACGGGGGGAGAGGACGGGAAGGAAAAGTCGGCCGCGCACGCAGACCGCGGCCCTCGCCCCTCCGCGCGCACGAGGCCCGGGAAGCCACGGGGACGTCCGGCGGTCGGGGACGCCGTTCTCACGCTTTCGGCGCCCGCCGCGCCCCGGTCCCGGCCCCTCCGCGAGGCCCGAGCAGCGGCTCCTGCTCCGGCCCGACGGCAGCCGCCGGCTCAGCGCAGGTCCCGACGCGCCGCAGAGGCCGGGAGTCCGGCGCCCGCACCGGACCGCGCTCCCGCCGCCGGGTCGGGCAGGGCAGGCGCCTCGGCCCGCCCGCCCCCGCCGTGCTAACGCGGCCCCGACGGGGCGGAGGGGGCGGCCCCCGCCCGGCCACACGGCCCCTCGGCTGAGACCCGTCCCCGCCGCGGCCCGGCTGACCGCGACGCGCGCACCCTGCCGCCCGCCTCCCGGGGCCCACTGCGAGACCGCCCGGCGCGCGACCCGACCCGACCACGGCGGGAGGGAGTCGGGACGCCGACAGCCGTGCGCTCCGGGCCCACGGACGACCCCCAGACCGGCCCCGCGCGCCGGCCTCTCGCACCCACCTTCCCGGGCTCCATCGCGGTTCGCAGGCCCAGACCGCGGCCGGCGTCCCCGGCTCCTAGCAACTGGCAGGCGTGAGCAGCGGAGCGCCGAACGACCGCCGTCCCGGCATGCCGCGCGGCTGCCCCGAGCGCGCTCTCGGCCCTCCCAGCTTCAAGCAATTGGCAGGCATGAGCAGAAGAGCGCCAAGCCACAGCTGTCCCAAAGGGCCCCGCGGCCGTCCCCAGCGCGCCTACGCTTCCGTAGCTCCTAGCAACCAACAGACAGAAGCAACGGAGGGCCGAGCGACCGCTGGGCCCGCTGACCAATACCCCAACACCCCCACCACACAGTGGAGCGGAAAGGGAGGGGGCGCGGTCCGGCTCTCCGGCCCGCTCAGCGCTCGGTTGAGTTGCGGGGGCGCAGCCTCGGTGCGGTAATTTAGCTGGTCTGATTGGGAGGACGGGAGCTGAGCCGCGTGGCTAGACACCCGGAGCTACTTGCAGGAAACGGAGGCATGCTCCTGAGCCGACTTCTACTTAAGCAGCTAAAACTCCAGTTCCTGGTGCCCGTATCCTCAGAGCCCACCGACCAGGGACTGGGAGGGCGCTATACTCAGGTCCTGAAGCAGCATCAGGGAGCAATCTCATGTCCCACCTCTTAAAAGCAAGAAAATTAAGCATCCCAAAACTCGACTTAGCAAATATACAGTAGATTAGGAAAAGAGCTTTCAATCTGTGTATGGCTTTGCACCTTAGAAATTGTTTCCCTATGTATGTACCGGATAATAAACACCCTGTAAAAGACTGGGAATAGGGGCACCTGGGTGGCTCAGTGGGTTAAGCCTCTGCCTTGGGCTTGTATCATGATCCCAGGGTCCTGGGATGGAGCCCACATGCGGCTCTCTGCCCAGCAGGGAGCCTGCTTCCCTTCCTCTCTCTCTGCCTGCCTCTATGCCTACTTGTGACACCTCTCTCTCTCTCTCTGAAATAAAATCTTAAAAGAGAGAGAGACTGTGAATAACGGGTTTGAAAATGCAATTGTCGAGGGGCGCTTCGGTGGCTCAGTGGGTTAAAGCCTCTGCCTTCGGATCAGGTCGTGATCCCCAGGTTCTGGGATCCAGCCCCGCGTCCATCTCTGCTTGGCGGGGAGCCTGCTTCTCTCTCTTTGCCAACTTGTGATCTCTGTCAAATAAATAAAATATTTCTTAAAAAATGTAATTGTTGGAAGAATGATTTTTTATATAAGACCAAAGACAAAAGAACTGAAACACTAAG
The DNA here is from genome assembly GCF_020171115.1 of Neogale vison. Classification (NCBI taxonomy): domain Eukaryota; kingdom Metazoa; phylum Chordata; class Mammalia; order Carnivora; family Mustelidae; genus Neogale; species Neogale vison. The sequence continues at coordinate 231,026,423 of NC_058094.1, read as the reverse complement.
ATATTCTGCATCTCAGATTTATCAGAATTATTTTATTTGAAGCTTAATATAGAAGTCCATCTTAAGCATGCCAGACTGAACAGGGCTGGTCCTAACCCAGTGATGCACATTATAATAACTAAATGTTTAGCTGTTTCCACAAATTCTTCTGCATGTTTAGTATGCAAATGTTACTAAGGAAAGATTCCCCTTAATATTTCATGCACACAAAAAAGAGTAGACTCTCAAATCATGTATTAGGGAGTACATCCATGAGCATGTTAGTAGTAGTCTGTGCTTTTGATAACATTTTCCTGGAAATACAAAATTTATTTAGCAGATGTCGTGTTTTTGAATCATATACTATTATGAACCAGTTTACAGTTTTACGGGATCTGTCTACTTTGTTTCAAAGGCCATTTACCTAGCTTCTTGCCTTAGAGAAATTAATAGCAGATCTAAAAAGCCTTTTATATTTCATTGTACTCTGGTCCTGGGCATATCACTACTTTCTTTTCTCACTCATTAACCCTTTAGGAAGAGCTCATTAATGTCACTCACTAACCCTTTAGGAAGAACATAACAGAAAAGGAAGGTAGGAAAGGTAGTTTCAGTGAGAGCTGTGATATTTGAGGAATTGCTCCAAGTGAGGCACCAAACTCAAACCTTACATTGGGCCATTTGCTTCATTCTCGTGGCATCCCTGTGAGGTAGACATGCTGCTTTCCAGATGAGGAGACTGAAGTCCAGAAAGGTTAATTCACTTGCCTAAACTCACAAAGTCAAGCTGGTGGATGGGCTGATGCCGGAGTCCATGCTTTTAAGCACTGTCAACCAAGAAAACAGCTGATTCTGGAAAAGCTTCGGACTCTGTTGACTAGGAGGATAAAGTCATGCACACCATGTGACAGACATGGGTCTCAAGTGCAACCAGATGCCTTTCAAGATAATCGTGTGTTGACTCTGCCCCTTATTTCCACTGCAGCCCACTCCCTGCTTCCATCCTTCATCAGCAAATGGCATGACTTCAAGCTCCTCAGATGCACCCTGTTCACGGGCTTGGTGAAGGCAGTCTCCTCTTGCTCACTATCCCCAGCACAGCTGCTGAATAAATGCCTATGGAGAGAGCATTTCTTTAACAGCATTTCTCTCCTCAGACTTCTTATAACAACTATTTTCTAAATAACTCATTTGATCAGCAGTTCCATTTTATCTTGTACTACTTCTTTTATTGTGTTCATTTACTCAGTAGATGCCTTCCGAAGTTCATCTGATGACCTGGGAAATGACAGAGGGCTAGAGATAGAAAGCTACAGAAACACTCTTTGGACCTCTAGGAGCTCGTGATTGCTAGGACAGAGAAATAGGCAAACGCTGCTAAATAATGTGAACATGTAAGAGCAGTGAGTGAGGAGGTGATAGACAGCTGTCCAGAAAAAATAACTGAGTTTGGAAAGGACACATAATTTCTCAGAGAGGCTGGGAAAGAACATCTTGAGAGGAAAGCAAATATGGGTACAAGCACAGAGAGAGGAAGGCTTTGGAGGGTTCCAGAAAATATGATTGTTCCTTTAAGTGTGCTGTAGAAGAAAGCATATAGAAATAAAATCCAAGCCACATAGACCATTATTAATTATCTAGTAGCCACACCTTAAAAAGTAAAAAGAAACAGATGAAATCAAATTTAATAATGTAGCCACATATAAAATGTCATTTTATATTACATTTAATGTTGAGTTATTTTACATTTTTCTTACACAATCTTCAAAATCCAGTGTATATTTTATACTTACAGCACACCTGAGTTCAGACCAGCCACATTTCACGTGCTCAAAGCCCCATATGACAAGTGACCTCTGGAGCAGAGCAGGTGTCCAGCACACAGTACGTGAGTGGAGGTGGTGTGGGGGCATGGAGTGGCATGAGATGGTCAGAGAGGAGGCCGGAAAGAGGACACGGCCAGTTGGTGAAGGGCCTCAAAATGGCATGATGTGAAGCTTTAAAGCGTTGTTGGGCAATTTTAATTCATTAAAACCAGAAAAGAATGCTGTGTTTGCAGGCTGAGGGACAGGGGTTCGAGACAAGAGGGAGCTAGCAGTGAGGACTTCGGGGGCTTTGCTGCCACTGTGCAGCCTGCTTCTCGGCCCTTTCTCCCCCACCAGAGACTTAGCTGCAGCACCTCTGCACAGACCCTGCTCTGCTCACATCTGGTCCCACTGCTTTGTTAAAGTTCTCCTACATCCTCTTTTCTAGAATTTAAACACATCTGTCCATCTCTGGACTCACTGGACTGTCAACCAGCTTATAATTCCAGGTTATGATAAAAACAGAAATGTTTTTCACAGTAACAAGCAAATTTGTCACGAAAATCAAGAACCTTCCTTTCCCAGCCTCTTTGGTTTTCAAGGTCAGGTAATTTTGGTGTCACTAATGTCTGTGTACATGGATATGGTAGAAAACCTGCCTGTGGGTTAAACTAATGAACTAACGTGCTAGTGAGACGTTTGATCAGCCTCTCACTGGCTGTGTGAACCTAGGCACTTTGTTTTACTACCTTGTGCCTCAGTTAGCTCTTCAGTAAAATGGAAATCACAAGGTACCTATTCTGTACAGCAGCTGTGAGGATTAGATGAGTAATTATGTAAAGTCCCCAGAACAGTGCCTACCGCAAACTAAGCACATAGTGAGCTAACAAGTTTATTATTGTATTATAGATTAGCACCTAAGTTATAACCTAAGTTATAAACATCTATGGCAGATGAAAATAGGTGGAAAAACAAAATTAGAGCCTTCCTTTATCAATTTATGAGTTACCTGCTACTGTATGAAACCACAATTGGAGCACTCCCATCAGTGAAGAGATTGTGGTCGGCAGAACACTGGCCCAAAGAGTCCTGCCCCTGCCATCCACTCTTGTTTCACACTCTCTCCTTGAGTGTGAGCAAAACCTGTAAATGTGATGGGATCTACTCCCGTGGTCAGGTTACTAAGCAGTGGACTAAATTGGTCAAAAAGGAGATAATCCTGAGTGGGCCTGACTTTCAAAGGCGATACATCTGAGAGGCACTCCTGTCCTGGAAGACAATGAAGCAAACTGCCATGCCAGGAAGGGCCAAAGAAGGGGGTGCATGGAAGGACCAGAGTGTGACCCCTGAATGTCATCCTGCAGAAATTAGGGATTTAAGCCCTACAGCTGCAGTGAACTGAATTCTGCCAACACCTTGACTGAACTTGGGAGGGGATCTCAGATGAAGGTCTCCAGGAGAGACCACAGCTCAGGCAACAAGGCAACACTTGGTTTCACCTGAGACTTGAGCAGAGGACTTAATGAACCCATGCAAATATCATATTCAATAACAATAAAAACTGGAATGGGGGCTTATAACTTGATAGATGGCTTCAGTTGGGTGCTCTAAAATGTACCATCTAATTCAGACTTTCCCCAAGAATATTAGGGCTCCCCCTCACATGCGCAGAGTTGCCTTGGGGCTCCTGAGAGCTGAGCTATATTCAGCAGACAAATGTAGTCATGGAGATAAGCATAAAGTATAGACAACATTAACTCAAGGAAGGAAATATCACAAAAGGCTTCGCAGAAGCAGAGATATACAAATTGTTTTGGAAAGAAGAATTGGAGTTTTGCATAAGGATCAGGGAAAAGGGTAGTCCAGACACAGAGAACAGCAGGTGCAAAGGCACAGACAGGTAGCAGCAGGGTTTGGGAGGGATGAGCAGCAGTGCAGACCGTAGGTTGGGAAGTGAGGTGAGAAGTAGGATCAAATGTGGACAAGCTCTGTGTGTCATGCACAGGAGCTGGAACTTCACATTAGAAGCAAACAATATGTAAGCAGGGAAGAGATTCAATCAGATCTGCATTTTGAATTGGCCCTTTGATAGAAATATGGACTTTTAAAAATGACTTTTGGATTAACTTCAAACTTGGAAAATATGCAGGTACAAAGCACTCCCTGCCTCCATTGCCGAGATTCCCACCATGAACCTCCCAGCACACATGTTCCCCTTGTCTGTCATCTAGCGTTCATCTGTCTACACATATGCTTACCCACTATTATTAGACTTGTTCTGAGTCATTTGACAAAGAATTTCAGATAGGGTTACTCATCACTCCAAAATACTCGTGTTTGTTTTCCCAAAACAAGGACAGCCTCTGCCCCCACAGCCTGCCAGTCAGGAAGTCAACATGGTTCCAGGTCTAGTGTCCAAACCACGGACCCCCCTTTTCCACCAACTGTCCCCAAAACACTTCTTTTCCTTCACAGCCCAGATCCCACAGAGGAACACACATTGGATATAGTTGTGTCTCTTCAGTCTTGTGACCTGGAATATTTAATTCCTAAGTAAGAACAGAGGAAGACCCTACATTGCATTGCCCCAAGGCCATACTCAAGTTTTCTCAAGCTCTCTGGCAGAATGCCCCAGGAATGCTGCTGTGCTCCTCTTTCTCTTTGTAATTGGTAAGTGTCTTGTAGTTAGTATTCCAGTGTTATTCCTCATCAAACTTCCACCTGCTGCCCTTAGCCTCCCTTGATAACTCACTCTTGCACTACAGGGACTGCTAAATGGTGAATTTTCCATCTGCGTGATTCCAACAGTCTATTTTCTGTGCACTCCTCACTCGCTCATTCAGCTACATCAGAATGGACTCATGGGTTCCTGTTTCACTCCCTGGTTTATAATCTGCCAATGTCATTCTTGATTCTGGGGCTCAGATTGTCCCAGATTTAATCAGCAGGAGCCCTTCAAGTCATGTCAAGGACATGCACCCCATGCCCTTTGACAGCACATGATTCTCTAAGCATTTTCTTACCTCCTGGCACAACAAAATATTCCAGGCTCATCTTGTACTTTCACTGCTCCTGAAGTCAACTGTTTCTCCAGAGATCTCTGGTTCCTTTTATTGGAAAAATGCTATCTAGACACCAAAATCTGGGAGTTACTTGTGCTTATTGGAATGGGGGTACCATTGCTTCTGGAAACTCTCAGCAGACAGAAATACAAAATACATAAAATAACACGGAGACACACTAATACAGACATATCTATTTTGGGCCTCTGTACATGTCAAAACACATGAGTTCATACCTCCTCCAAGTCCAGTCCAACACAAGGGTTCTTTCTGGATTCTCCCTTTCCATGCTTGTAATTTCTTCTCCAACAGCAAGAAACCTGGCTTTCATTATCCTCAGTGTGCATTTATTTGCTAACAGAGCCAGGCTGACAAGTCAGCCTTCCACCTCAGGCAGGCCTGCCACTGCCTCTTCTATGGTGGGGAGGGATGGTCTCTGTGCAACTTTGAAAGAGCAGGATTAAAGGGTTACCAGTCAAGTCAGAGATTTCTGTAATGATCTGAGCAAGCAAGAAAGGAACAAGCCTTTTCTGATTCTCTTGGTTGCATAGCACAGAAACCTCTCAGGTGGTTCAGGTAAAAATGTGGTTGGGTCACCAAAGGAGTATCTCAGAAAAGATAGGAGTCTTGGTGAGTTTGGGCAAAAAGAGTCCTGGTTAGTAGTATGAAAGGAAGAGAGGCAAATTGTGCTCCCATGGGAGAGGTGATAGGGAAGAAGCTAGAACAAGAGGTAGAAGAAGTGGACAAGATAAAGGCCTAGACTTGGGTGAGACGGGATGTGAAACAAAGCAGAAAGGATTCACCTTAAACAGAAGGCAGCTCTTTTCTCTGAAACTTGAAATGTTAAGGGCACGGTCTGAAACTTTAGAGCTTTTTACTCGATCACTCACAATGATGTTCTTCTTTCCTCTGAAAGCAGTGGCTTTCGTTAAGTGTCGGCACATGAGGAAGGAGGTAACATGAAGAGCTTCCAGGAGACTGAGGAGTTTAAAAATACCAGCAAAACCCAACTGAGCTGGGCCTGTTACTAGACTCTGTTCAGAATGAGATGTGTTCTGCCTTGTTGGTGTCATTAAGCACAGGGAAGTGGCCCGAAGTTTGAGGGCAGCTGAGACCGGGAGGTTGACTGGTGTCCAACATGGACACTTCTCTTCAGTGTATTTTACATCCGTAGGCCGCTCAGGCTAAACACCACTGCAGATGTGCAAGACTTTTTATGTGGTTCGTGTTCATAAATCCTTCAAGGACCTGATTCTAGGGCTCATTAGAGGAAAGACCACAGGACGGAAAGGCTCATGCCCATTCCTGTGTTAACAAAGTAATTAACTGTCTTCCGTTTGTAATTCAGTCTTGAGTATGACTTGGCATTAGCACATTTAGCCGTTGCTGAGGAAAAGGTTTGAGACTGGCCCTTTTATATCTTTACAACTAAGTGTAATACGGGAAAGAGCAAGAAAAGGAAAACCTCCACCCTTGCTTGAGGTTGAGTGTCCTTGCCCAAAACCGAGCGTTCTGGACCCTGGAGCAATGTTTCTGATACACGTTTAGAAATCTCCATGCCACGCACACAGAATTGTATGACCTGAAGAGAAGGGAGGTCTCGGCTATTCATCGAGGCATGTGCCAGCCTGGAGACACGATGGTAAACACTGCCAGTCCGGTCACTGCCCTCACGGGCCTTCGAGCCCGGCTGAACCATTAAGGAGACGTGGGCGAGGCGATCAGCACCGGCACCTGCTTCCCCCGGAGCACTCCGGGAGCACGGAGTCCTCGACCTGCTCCGCGGACGATGCTGGGACGGCGCTTCCGTCTCCGGCCGCGGTTTCCTGCACGCGGCAAAGCCGTCTGTGGAGTGTCATGCTTTTGTCCTGAGGACACCAGGCTTCGTCCCTGCAGCCGTCCTAGGTATCAAGTCGTCCCTCCAGGATCCCCGCCATGGGGGAGAGGAGCTCGTGGCAACGGGAGGCGCACCATCAAGTCCGAACTCCAGGCGGGGGACGCTCGGGGGACACGACGGACACCGTGACGTGTCACTCCGGGGGACAAACTCGGGGGACACGACGGACACCGTGAGATGTCACTCCGGGGGAGGGGGGAGCTTGGGGGACACGAGGCGACAGCGCCGGTCAACGGCCGCCACCGCGCGTGCGCTCCCAGCCCCCCCTTCGGAAGGAAGGATGCTCAAGGTCGCCGGGAACGAAGACCGGAGGAGCGAGGGACACTCGTCCGCCGCCGGCCCTCGGAACGCAGCGTGGGCTCCACAGCGCTTCCCTGGGGCCGGCCCTGACTGAGCGTCCGGACCGTGAGGTAATCACCGGCGGGGACCCGGAAACCGTCGTTCCTCACGCTCCCCGCGCGCTGCGCGGACCGACCTGTCTGCCCCGAACAGCCGAGAGACCTCCAGACACGGAGCGTCCTCCCTCCGCGGCCCGCCGCACCGTCGCCCCACGCGGGAGGGCGCGCGGATCCAGCCGGAACTTCCCGGAAGCCGGCAAGCGGACACCCGCGCTGGAACGCGCCCCGCTGGCTCCCCGCCGGCGGCAGCGACCGCGCGGGACCCCGCAGCCGGAGCCCGCCCCGCGCGCTGACGTCACGCGCGGGAGACTTCACGCGTCGGCCCCGCCCGCCCCCGCCTCCGCCTCAGACGGCGGGCCACCCGCGCCTGCGGAAGCGTGGGGACGTCAGGTACGTGCTCTAGTCTCACGGCCGCGTCCGGCCGCCGCGGAGGCGCGCCCCGCCCCGCCCCGCCCCGCCTGCCCCACGTGACCACGCGCCCGACTGCCGGAACGGCCCCACCCACTCCCGTTTCCGTGGGCGCCCGCCCGCCCCCGCAATGAGGTAGCGGTGCGGCCTCGCCCACCCATCGTGAATACGTGGCTGCGGTCCAGGGCCGCGCTGGGCCGCCTGAGTGGCGCCCCACCCCGCGCGCCGACGTCCACGTCGACCCCACGCTTACTCCCGCCTCAGCTGCCGTGCGCCCGGCGGCGTCCCCCAGCCGTCCCCGCCCACCCCTCCTGGGCACCGCCCGGCCGCCGCCCCGCCCACCCTGCGTGCTGACGTCGCACGCCGCCCGCGGGCGGAAGCGCGGGCGGGAGGTAGCGCCGGCGCGGTCCCCTCAGAGGGGCGCTGGTGCGCGGGCAGAGGCTCCGCGTCCGGGTGGGGACGCGAACGCTGCGCCATGAGCGGCGCGGGGAGCCGCGGCGCCGAGGCCGGCGCTGCCCAGGCCGAGTCCGCGGGCGCGGCGCTGAGCGTGGACGTGGCGGGGCTGCTGGCGCAGCTGGCGCGCAGCTTCGCGCTGCTGCTGCCCGTGTACGCGCTCGGCTACCTGGGCCTGAGCTTCAGCTGGGTGCTGCTGGCGCTCGGGCTGCTCGTGTGGTGCCGCCGCAGCCGCGGCCTCAAGGCCACCCGCCTGTGCCGCGCCCTGGCGCTGCTGGAGGACGAGGAGCGCGCCGTGCGCCTGGGGGTGCGCGCCTGCGACCTGCCGGCCTGGGTGAGTGCGGCTCCGCGCGGGCCCGGGATCCGCCCCGCCGCCCGCGGCCCCGCGCGTCTCCTGGCCGGGGTCCCCGCGGCAGCGGCCGGTCCGCACGCTGCGCCCCAGCCGCCCCGCCCCGGGCCCCCGGAGCCGCACAGGTGAGGGCGCGGGGCGGCGGCAGCGGCGCTGACTCGCGCCTCTGGAACGCGGGGCGGCGGCGGCTGGGCTCCCGCAGACCGGCGGCGCCCGCCCGTTCACGGCGACGGCGGGGGGCGGGGAGCGCTGTCCGGGCGGGTGTGGCGCCGCTCCGCGGGGTCGGGACGCGGGTTGTCCTCGCGCAGGCCGGGGCTCGGGGGCGGGCCTGGCCTGCAGGGCGCGTTCCGGGGGCCGGGCTGGGGGTGCGCTGACAGCGGGGTCCGCACCGCGAGTCGTCTGCGGGGTCGCGTCGCAGTGAGGCGGGGAGCGCGGTCGGGGCCGCCTCCTCGCGCGCGCCTCACCCCCCGTGCGCTCCGACGCGGAGTCGCCGTCCCGCGTGCGGCAGGCGTTCCCGCGGGGCTTGCTGCGGGCTCGTGCGGAGACGGCCGCTGGGAGGCTCCCGGGGTCCCTCTCCCAGGAGCACAGGACCCGAGAGCGGTCGCGGCTTCCCGTGCCAAGACGCGTGCGGGGGAGGACACGGGAGGCGGGCAGAGGGCGGGCGCGGGGCCGGGTGGGCAGGGGCCTCACTCTGCCGTGTGCCGGCGGGTCCGCGTGTGGCGGTGCGCAGGCCGCGCGACGGCGGGGGCAGCGCGGTGCGGGGAGGGCCGTCATCGCCGCGGCCGCGGTGCGGGACTTTAGCGAACGCGCTGCTTCGGGGTTGCGACCTCGGTGTGGGCCGTGCGGGAGCAGGAGGTGCGTGTGCGTGTGCAGGGCGCCGACGCGGGCGGGCTCAGCGCGGTGGGAGCGGCTGCCCGACGCGCTCGCGGCCTGCGGGAACCGGGCCTGCCCAGGACGCGGCCGCGCGAAGCCCCCGGTGAAGCCCCAGGCCCCGCTTGGGGCGGAGGGAGACGTGCGCGGCGGCTTCAGCTCAGGCCGGCGGGTGGGGGGGCGGCGCCCGGTGCGTTCTGCGCACTCGGCCCTGCGGCTTCTCCGTACCCCGCACTGCCGCCGTCGCTCGCTCTCCGTCCGTCCGCTCCGGGAAGACGCCGGCTGGGGGACGAGAGGCCTGAAGGGAGGCCGCGGGAGGAGGGACGTGCTTGACGAGGGTCACGGAGAAGAGCGGGGACGGCGTCGGTCGCCGTCGGTGCCGGCGGGAAGCTCGGAACCGGGCACGGCGAGGTCTGCGCCGGTCCTGCCCGTGTGGCCGCCAGGACACGTGGATTCCGCGCTGCGAGCCGGTGACACCGCAGACTCGCGCTCTGGCCGCGGGTGTCGCGTCAGCCCCGCGCTCGGGGGGTCGGTGGTCGGGACGCGGGACGCGGGCTTCCGCCGGGCTGTCCGCGCTCGGGCCCCGGGGAGCGCTCTTGCCGCGCCGTCGCCGGAGGCCGGAACCGAAGGCGCGTGGGCAGAGAACCCGGCGCATGAGACCCAAGACTGCGCGGGGTCCCGAGCGGAGGAAGAGCGAGCGTCTGTCTGGACTCCCAGGGTTCGTCCCCGGCGTGTGCTTCCGTGAAACGGGGTTCGCGGAGCTGATCCGGACCGCCGGTCGTTGTGTCCGCCGCGCTCGCGTGGGTCCTGGAGGGACGTGGCCTGAGAAGGTGCGTCGGAACCCCTCGGGCCGCGAAGGGGCTGCGGGCGCGGCCGGTGGTTGCACCGGCGCCGCGGCTGCTGCGGTCCGCAGAGCTGTGGACGCTGCAGGGCCCTGGCTTCCGCGGTCGGAACCGAGGGCGGGTTGCTAGACCCGGGGCAGTGAGGGCTGCTTTTCTTAGCTTGAATGGTAGCTTAGGGTCAGGCTGTATGCGGGCGTCGTCTTACGTACTCGGGCTCTAGGAACGCTGCTGTCTTAGGTTAGGGTTACTTTGTGCGTTCAGGCCAGACTGTGGAGGAAGGAGTGAGCTGCAGGTAACTGCAGCGCAGGAGTTAGGGTTAGGTTAGGTTAGGGTTACGGTAAACGTGTGGTGGAGGGCGCCTGGGTGGCTCAGCCGGTTAAGCCTCTGCCTTCGGGTCGGGCGGGTCCTGGGATCGAGCCCCGCATCGGGCTCTCTGCTCAGCAGGGGGTCTGCATCCCTCTCTCTCTCTCTCTCTGCCTACTTGTGATCTCTGTCAAATAAATAAAACCTTAAAAAATGTATAGTGTAGCTTTCGATCCTGCGAAGAACCGATTCTGAAAAACCGACCAGTAATGCTGGTTTTGTTGGACCTAGTGAGTCTTTTCTGTAGGTTTTCATAATCTCTGCTAACAGTTCACAACGTTTAACTTAGAATAATATCACAGATACTGTGAATATGCTGAAAACCATTGACTTGTACATTTTAAATGAGCAAACTGGTATGTGCAGTATATCTCAATGGTACTATTTAAAGGTATATATACTGAATTTCTTTTAAAAAGAAATGAAAAGTTTAGTTACAATATATAGAAAACTCTATGTCCTTGCTTATGGAATTCCAGCTAAAACTCTTACAATTCTGTTTTTTTTAATTTTATTAAGCTTTTTATTTTAATTCCAGTATAGTTAATATATAGAGTTATATTAGTATCAAGTGTACAAGGTAGTGTAAAACTTTTACAACTTTTAAAAATTATTGTTTCACCTTAAATTCTAAGGCATTTACATTTCAGAGACTATTTAATGAAAGGTGTGGGCTTATGAATGAAAACTGACAAGGTAAATATTTTTACGTTGATCTTAATGTTACTATAAACACTGACACCATCATGGCTAAACAAACAAATTCTAATAAATGAGATAGAAATTATGCCTCAAAGATACAAATAACTTACATGTGTGTTTTTCTGTGAGTTATTACAAACTCTTTCTTTTGATTCAAAGTAGTAACACATAATTACGTATGTTAAGAAATTTAGGGTATAGATTGGTTTTATATTAGACTCATTTATCATAGCATGATTTTTGAATGTATTGTGGTCTTTATGGTTTTTTAATCTTACTTAAATTCAGTTAACAT